>NW_020837949.1:37956682-38426486 GCF_003676395.1 Aethalodelphis obliquidens
AGCGGCATGTGGGATCTTCCTGGACCGGGGCACAAACCTGTGTCCCCTGCATCAGCAGGCGGACTCTCAACCACTGCCCCACCAGGGAAGCCCTCCTTTTATTTCTTTGTATTCTCTGATTGCCAGGGCTTGGACTTCCAAAACTATGTTGAATAATAGTGGCGAGAGTGGACATCCTTGTCTTGTTCCTGATCTTAGAGGAAATACTTTCAGTTTTTCACCATTGAGAATGTTTGCTGTGGGTTTGTCATATATGACCTTTATTATGTTGAGGTAGGTTCCCTCTATGCCCACTTTCTGCAGAGTTTTTATCATAAATGGGTGTTGAATTTTGTCAACAGCTTTTTCTGCATCTATTGAGATGATCATATAGTTCTTATTGTTCACTTCGTTAATATGGTATATCACATTGATTTATTTGCATATATTGAAGATTCCTTGTATCCCAGGGATAAATCCCACTTGATCATGGTGTATGATCCTTTTAATGTGTTGTTGGATTCTGTTTGCTAGTATATTGTTGAGGATTCTTGCATCTATATTCATCAGTGATATTGGTCTGTAATTTTCTCTTTTTGTAGTATCTTTGTCTAGTTTTGGTATCAGGGTGATGCTGGCCTCATATAATGACTTTGGGAGTGTTCCTTCCTCTGTAAGTTTTTCGAAGAGTTTGAAAAGGATGAGTGTTAGCTCTTCTCTAAATGTTTGATAGAATTCACCTATGAAGCCATTTGGTCCTGCACTTTTGTTTGTTGGAAGATTTTTAATCACAGTTTCAATTTCATTACTTGTGATTGGTCTGTTTATATTTTCTATTTCTTCCTGGTTCAGTCTTGGAAGGTTATAAGTTTCCAAGAATTTGTCCATTTCTTCCACGTTGTCCATTTTATTGGCATAGGGTTGCTTGTAGTAGTCTCTTAGGATGCTTTGTATTTCTGTGGTGTCTTTTGTAACTTCTCCTTTTTCCTTTGTAATTTTATTGATTTGAGTCCTCTCCCTCTTTTTCTTGATGAGTCTGGCTAGTGGTTTATCAATTTTGTTTATCTTCTCAAAGAACAAGCTTTCAGTTTTATTGATCTTTGTATTGTTTTCTTTGTTTCTATTTCTTTTATTTCTGCTCTGATTTTTATGATTTCTTTCCTTCTAGTAACTTTGGGTTTTGTTTCTTCTTCTTCCTCTTGTTCCTTTAGGTGTAGGGTTAAATTGTTTATTTGAGATTTTTCTTGTTTCTTGAGGTAGGCTTGTATTGCTGTAGACTTCCCTCTTAGAACTGTTTTTACTGCATCCCATAAATTTTGGATCATTGTGTTTTCATTGTCATTTGTCTGTAGGTAGTTTTTGATTTTCTCCTTGATGTCTTCAGTGATCTCTTGGTTATTTGGTAACATATTGTTTATCCTCCATGTGTTTGTGCTTTTTACGTTTTTTTCCCTATAATTCATTTCTAATCTCATAGCGTTGTGGTCAGAAAAGATGCTTGATAGGATTTCAATTTTCTTAAATTTACTGAGGCTTGATTTGTCACCCAAGGTGTGCTCTATCCTGGAGAATGTTCCATGCGCACTTGAGAAGAAAGTGTAATCTGCTGTTTTTGGTTGGAATGTCTTATAAATATCAATTAAATCTCTCTGGTGTATTGTGTCATTTAAAGCTTGTGTTTCCTTATTAATTTTCTGTTCAGATGTTCTGTCCATTGGTGTAACAGGTGTTAGAGTCCCCCACTATTATTGTGTTACTGTCAATTTCCTCTTTTATAGCTGTTAGCAGTTGCCTTATGTATTGAGGTGCTCCTATGTTGAGTGCATATATCTTCTTGGATTGATCCCTTGATCATTATGTAGTGTCCTTCCTCGTCTGTTGTTACATTCTTTATTTTAAAGTCTATTTTATCTGACACAAGAATTGCTATTCCAGCTTTCTTTTGATTTCCATTTGCATGGAATACCTTTTTCCATCCCCTCACTTTCAGTCTGTATGTGTCCCTAGGTCTGAAGTGGGTCTCTTGTAGACAGCATATATATGGGTCTTGTTTTTGTATCCATTCAGCAAGCCTGTGTCTTTTGGTTGGTGCATTTAATCCATTCATGTTTAGGGTAATTATTGATATGTATGTCCCTATTATCATATTCGTAATTGTTATGGGTTTGTTTTTGTAGGTCCTTTTCTTCTCTTGTGTTTCCCACTTAGAGAAGATCCTTTAGCATTTGTTGTAGAGCTGGTTTGGTGGTGCTGAATTCTCTTAGCTTTTGATTGTCTGTAAAGCTTTTGATTTCTCTGTCGAATGTGAAGAAGTCCTTGCTGGGTAGAGTAATCTTGGTTGTAGGTTCTTCCCTTTCATCACTTTAAATATATCATGCCAGTCCCTTCTGGCTTGTAGAGCTTCTGCTGAGAAATCAGCTGTTAACCTTATGGGAGTTCCCTTGTATGTTATTTGTCATTTTTCCCTTGTTGCTTCCAATAATTTTTCTTTGTCTTTAATTTTTGTCAGTTTGATTACTGTGTGTCTCTGCATGTTTCTCCTTGGGTTTATCCTGCCTGGGACTCTCTGTGCTTCCTGGACTTGGGTGGCTATTGCCTTTCCCATGTTAGGGAAGTTTTCGACTATCATCTCTTCAAATACTTTCTTGGGTCGTTTCTCTCACTCTTCTCCTTCTGGGATGCCTACTATGTGAATGTTTTTGCATTTAGTGTTGTCCCAGACGTCTCTTAGGGTGTCTTCATTTCTTTCATTCTTTTCTCTTTATTCTGTTCCATGGCAGTGAATTCCACCATTCTGTCTTCCAGGTCACTTATCCTTTCTTCTGCCTCAGGTATTCTGCTATTGATTACTTCTAGTGTATTTTTCATTTCATTTATTGTATTTTTCATCTCTGTTTGTTTGTTCTTTAATTCTTCTAGGTCTTTGTTAAACATTTCTTGCATCTTCTTTATCTTTGCTTCTATTCTTTTTCCAAGGTCCTGGATCATCTTCACTATCATCATTCTGAATTCTTTTTCTGGAAGGTAGCCTATCTCCACTTCGTTTTGTTGTTTTTCTGGGGTTTTATAGTGTTTCTTCATCTGGGACAAAGTCCTCTGCCTTTTCATTTTGTCTATCTGTCTGTGAATGTGGTTTTCCTTCCATAGGCTGCAGAATTGTAACTCTTCTTGCTTCGGCTTTCTGCCCTCTGATGGATGAGTCTATCTAAGAGACTTGTGCAAGTTTCTTGATGGGCAGGACTGGTGGTGAGTAGAGCTGGGTGTTGCTCTGTTGGGCAGAGCTCAGTAGTACTTTAATCCTCTTCTCTTCTGATGGGTGGAGCTGGATTCCCTCCCTGTTGGTTGTTTGACCTGAGTCGACCCAGCACTGGAGCCTACCCAGGTCTTTGTTGGGCCTAATGGAGGACTCTGGGAGGGCTCACACCAAGGAGTACTTCCCAGAACTTCTGCTGCCAGCATCCTTGTCCCCGTGGTGAGCCACAGCCACCACCTGCCTCTACAGGAGACCCCCGAACCGTAGCAGGTAGGTCTGGTTGTTCAGTCTCCTATCCGGTCACTGCTCCTTCCCGTGGGTCCCGATGCGCACACTACTTTGTGTGTGCCCTCCAGGACTGGAGTATCTGTTTCCCCCAGTCCTGTCAAAGTCCTGCAATGAAATTTCACTAGCCTTCAAAGTCTGATTCTCTAGGAATTCCTCCTCCTGTTGCCAGCCGCCCTGGTTGGAAAGCCTGATGTGGGGCTCAGAGCCTTCACTCCAGTGGGTGGGCTTCTGTGGTATAAGTGTTCTCCAGTCTGTGAGTCACCCACTCAGCAGTTATGGGATTTGATTTTATTGTTATTGAGCCCCTCCTGCTGTCTCATTGTGGCTTCTCCTTTGTCTTTGGATGTGGGGTATCTTTTTTAGTGAGTTCCAGTGTCTTCCTGCTGATGATTGTTCAGCAGTTAGTTGTGATTCTGGTGCTCTCGCAAGAGGGAGTGAGCCAGGAAAGCATTTTTAAAGGCCAAATGAGGGAGGGGAATCCCCGGTGTGTGATAAGCTTATGCACAGTACTCTGATTGGTTCATGGTGAGGTAACAGGGCGGTGTCACAGGGGTTAACATTATCAATCCTTAGGCTCTAATAGACCTGGGGGCTATGTGCTCACAGTCATCAAGTAGTTAATTCTTCCATTTGGTGGGGGTTTTAGCCTCTGTAAATCAACTCGGGAAATGTGCATCCCATACTGCTGCCTAGGTATACAGAGGATATGGGGGAGGGGTCTGTCCCAGGAAGGCCCCATATGGTCCTGCTTGGTTACACTAGTAATCAAAAGGTAGAATCTTCCTTAAAAGTGAAATGATAGTAAAGCCTACTTTCAGGTAATATCTGTATTCAAGAATTCTTTTTTTATGAGTTCATTTTCTATCTTCTTTTTCTTTTGAAAGTTTATCTTCTATTTGTTTTTCTTTTTTCATGGCATTAATGACACCAAATGCACATGTACTTTGATTTCATATAGAAAGGTAATTTGCTGGTGAGTGACCCTATCAAATGCTTTCTTTTAATTAATTCTCAGAATGGTACTTTATAATAAAAAGGAACTTATCTTTTTCTTGTATTTATGGTCAAGCAATCAAAATTTTCTCCATTAGTACAGAATTACTTATTCCTGAGAATAAAATCTAGAATAATAGTTGTATTTATTGTTTCTTCATCAGGTAAAGTTGATTCATGATCAATAAATGATTCATCATTTATGTATTCTTTGTCCTTACTATACTCAAAGAACTAAAATTCAAGAGATGGTTACTGGTGGGGCAGTGTGTTTATGCCTGGGGGCCTAGCCATGGGCATGGTCACCATAGCAACTGCCCCAGGCTTGCCTCTTCCCAGGTGAAGATTTGGAATGCTGAAACTCTGACACAATTAATCTGTTGACTGTGCCATGCAATGGGGCAAATCAGAAAATCAGTCCAATTCCACCAGTTTACAACTTCTACCCTGTTACACATTAAATGAAAGTCTTGACTGTCAAACTGATGAGAAAATCATTACATCCAGAATTTAGCAAGAAATCACATGACTTGCTCATATTATACATCTGAAGCACCAGGGCCTCCTTGTATTCTCACAATGGGTGGTAGAATTTTTCATAATTCTAAATCCTGCTTGAAGAATATAAAACAGGACACAGTTTTAGACCAGAGTCTTTCTAATTTCTGTGGTCCCCTCAGCCCAACCCAAACAACAGAGTAAGTGAAGAGGAGAAAAATGACACTTTAAAGCTTCAAACATTTATTACAGGTTTTGAGTCATTTAATTTTTTAAAAAATAAATTTATTTATTTTTGGATGCGTTGGGTCTTCGTTGCTGCGCGTAGCCTTTCTCTAGTTGCAGCGAGCGAGGGCTATTCTTCATTGTGGTGTGTGGGCTTCTAATTGCAGTGGCTTCTCTTGTTGCGGAGCACGGGCTCTAGGTTCTTGGACTTCAGTTGTTGTGGCTTGCGGGCTCTAGAGCGCAGGCTCAGTAGTTGTGGCACATGAGCTTAGTTGCTCTGTGGCATGTGGGACTTTCCCGGACCAGGGCTCAAACCTGTGTCCCCTGCATTGGCAGGCAGATTCTTAACTGCTGTGCCACCAGGGAAGTCCCAAGCCATTTAATTTTTAAAGTCTTCTTCTAGGGATATGAATATGTCAAACAGATTTAGATGGTTCACGTAAATTATATTAAAATAACCTTCTAAAATATGATAAATTATAGCAAGCTCCAAGTTGATTGAGCGTTTTATATCTTGTATATATGTTTCAACTGTGTTTATTTAAATGTAATTTATAACTTTGGCATCTATTTTTACTACCAGGGTCCTTTGGACCAAATAGACAATAGACAATAGACAACTGACAAACATTTTAGGATTTTTATATGCAACTATCCATGGAAGAAGTAGAACTGCATTTAATCCTGAAGTTTGCATACTTTTGTACAGTTCATTAACATGAGCACATACCTTCTTTCCTAGTGCTAGGCCTCCTAACAACCTCTTAAGTAAGAAACAATTATTTCCACAATTTTATAAATGCTTCTATTTCCAGAGCAGAGTGGAATTATTATTTTCATAGCATCTGGGCACTGTGAGTGTTGTATGGGAGTGGTAGAAAATACTAATGGACTGAACTTTATTCTTATTTAACCAAAAGAAATACTGTAGCTGTAAATATTTTTTTCTACCTAATGAACCCAATCTATAATAAGGCTCCAAGTTTCAGTAGAGCTGAAGGTGCTTTAGATATGACACTACAAGAAAAGATAATTTCTGACTAATGCCGAGGACTCTGGAGAATTACTAAAACATGACTCCCCGACCAGTTGTACTGAAGTCGTCTACTGTTAACTTCTAGGAGAGATGGAGTGTCCTCCTCGTGCCAGAGCAATTTATACTTCCAGTTTTCATATATGTGTCAAAATAATGTTCCTGGTGGTATGCCATGGGTAGTTAAGCACATTTGTTATTCCAAGATTCAAGCTTTCACATTATGGAATACATGAAAATATAATGTGATCCCAGCCAGTGCTGCCAGTCTGAAAAGGAGAACAGAAGAAGAAACAAGCAGGGGGTGTCATCCCAGGCGGTTCTCTCCCTGGCCTGGTTTTCTAGAATTCTTATGTACCCTTTACATTGAAATTCCTCAAAGGGATAGTAATTTGAAGCAAAGTGCATTGGCCTCTGTTGGCTAATTGGATAAGAGCTAATGCACAGTTAGAAGAGAGATGTGCATAGGTGCTGGTAGCAAATCACCTCGCTTTGATGTTAGACAGTGGAGGAGCTCGTGTTTTTAGCAGATGTGGATCTCAATGTGGGTGTCCGCAGCTACCACTCTTCTACTAGGAGGGGCACTTCTAGATGCTACACTCTTGTGAAACCTTACCAGACAGGACTTAGCCTTCCATCCCCAGTTTAACGAACTACCTTTAGTTTTAAATAACAGGGGAGAGTAGAGAATGTGAAAAATATATTTTTGTGCATCTATTTATTATGTCAGAGTTCAGCCAAGGTTATATAATAAGTAACACATAAAATAACATTGAACAAAGCTTATCCCATTGAACAATTATATTTCAAACATAAAACAAAAAATACTTTTAATCATGTATGTCTCATTTAAGAAGCTGACAATTCTAATTCCTATTCCTTTTTCTTTCTCAAATAACTGGTCATTCACTAAATTAGTTTTTAAAACGTCAAGATGTCAGAGGAGAAAAAAGACGTCAGTGGAAGAACTGTTGAAATCTGAATAAAGTTTGTAGTTAATAGTATTAAACCAATGTTGATTTCCTATTTTGATACAATTATTTTGATAATTATGTAAGATATTAACATTAGGGAAATCTGGGTGAAAGGTATATGGGCACTCTCTCTATTGTTTTTCTAACTGCAAGTCTATAATTATGTAAAAATACTTTTTCTAACAAAAACTCAGACCGGTTACTGGGGAAAAGGTGTGGCATGGGTAAGAACTATGATAATTAATGGGACATACCCTATAGTGATCATTTCTTTTTTAAAACCTACAAGTATAATGAGAGCTAGAAGCTTAGGAAAGCATATTAAATATGAAAATACTATTTCAAAAGTGTAGGAACTCATAGGATCAATTCCTAGCATTCTGACTTTCAAATTTACCTTTAGCCTTTAAAAGAATAGCTCTTGAATGGCCTTTCTGTCTAAGACATCTGTGAATTTCTGAACTCTCCAGAACAAATCAGCTACCCTGTCCCCTTTAGGCCCCTGGCTTCACACATCGCCACCACTTAGCACATCCCACAGTGTCCCTAACTGGGGGACCCACTCTGCAAGACAGGCACCTCATTGTTTATCTTCACTAATACCTTAGTCCATAGTAAGTACTTGTAGAATATTTTTTTTTCAGGGGATGAGTGAATTTGTGGGGAAAAAAATGTATACATGGTAAAACCGTTTTTGTAAGAGCACCTTGGGTTCAGCGTCCTCCCGAGAATTCACCGGAGGAACAGCCATGAGATAAACACTTCACTGAAGTCCTTGCCATGCTGAGGGTGCTGAAAACACACCCTCACTGCTCCATAGAGTTAGATGTAAATGATCCTGAAAACAACGGGCGCCGCTATGAGAAAAGCCCTGGGTAGTATGTATTTGCTGATTCTCCTCTTTCTGAGTTCCGTTTGTGATTCCTAATATTAAAATCCTGGTTATTTGAAGGTTTAGGTTTGTTGACTGTACCTTAGCCACAATTTTCTACCCCAGCCAGTTTCTGTATCTAATGTTTCATTTCAGTGAGTCATAATAGGGCAAGTCAATCAAAGATTAATGATCAGTAATCAGTTTGTCATTTTAAATACTGTATTGAAAATAGTGAAATAAGTGTTACATTTGCAAGTAAATATACTGAAAAAAGAAAGTCGTACAAAAGTCACCATATGGAAATACATCATTCTCAGAAGTCCCTGAATTGGTTTTGGCTTCATCAAAACGTCTTGTCCATGGTTGGTGCATTTAGTATGCGCCATAGTTGCTGCTGTTTGAAGGTTATTAAGTTCGACCTAGATTTTATTGGTGTTCACTCTAACCTACTCAATTATCTTTTGGGGTTTGCATGTGTCTCTGGAAAAGATGAAGCACTGGCTATGATTGGTGGCGTATTGAGTAGTTATAAAGATTTGATAAAATGCTAATTGATAATAATGAAAAATTGAGTCACTATTTTGATAAAAATTTATTTTCTTGTTCTTTTGAAAATTATTAGAGAAATTCTTTTTTAATGAAAAGAGAAGTGCTTAGTAAGGAAGAATCCTGGGAAGAGGAATATAACAATAAGAATCCTGTTTGTTGGCATTTTTGTAGCTTACGCATTTCAGATAGCAGGATTACAGTGAAAGGCACTAAAATTTTAGAATTGTACATTCAGGAATAGCTATTAGAGATCATAAATATTCCCTTCTCCTAATTCTAAGTCTAAATGAAAATCACTTACGACAGAAAATTTCAATTTTCTTAATTAACATCCAAAGAATACAGATTTATAACTCCCTTGATAATAATTTCATAATCTATGTTTTAAGACCCCTAATTTCTACAGTCTCTTAGGGTACGTTCGTAAACTTTTAAGAATTACAGCAAAAGGACAGCAGAGAGATGCCTGAGGGAGAGACCTGTGCATTGAATGCTGGGATGTTTAGTCACTGTTGTCCACTCTTGGTGTATTGTCAGTGGATACTTCTGAGTGGAGCAGAAGGCAGGGAATTAGCACATATTGTAGGAAAGAGTTGACTTTATTTAAATAACTACAAAAAGTCAGCAGTACTCCGCTAGTCACCTAATACTTTCTGGACCTGTTTCCTTGTTTTCTAAGTCCAGTATGATTTTAGTTCTCAAAATTGTTTCTTTTGCTCATAAATTTATATTTTTATTAATTTCTTGTTATTTGTTTGGGGATTTAACTGTTTCACTAGGTAACTGCTATATTCTTTGGTTATTTTTTAATATATCCATACAATACATTAACAGGATTCAGAAATTTTTAATAATGTAATAGAATGGAAGATACCCTCTCACCTTGCCTTCCATCTCCCCCTTCTCCCCGCTTCTTCCAGAGACTTTATTAATGCGTGTGCAGGTAAGGAAGTATTCATTTACTTTATACTCCCCCTTATTCTTTAGTATTTTTAGTGGAGGATGATAGACTGAAATCAGACTGACTTGGGTCTGAATTCTGGTCGTCACTTTCTTCCTCTATGATGAGTTAATAATAATGTCATCCTCACGGGGTTGTTAGGAAGGTTAAATGATAAAAAGACTGTAAAAAAATTTATCACTATTTCTGACACACAAATAGTACTTGGTGAGGGTGATGATCATTACTTATAACCTTTGAATGAAAGGAAGGGCATGAAAAGAAAAAAATGTTGGATTAGTTCCCTAGGGTTGCCAGAACAAATAAATTACCACAAACTTGGTGGCTTAAAACAATAGAAACGTTATTTCTCACAATTCTGGAGCCAGAAGCCTGAAATCAAGGTGTTTACAGCGCTATGCCCTCTCCAGAGGCTCTAGGAGACATTCTGTCCTTTGCCACCTGCAGCTTCTGCTGGTCATCAGCATTCCTGGGTTTGTGGCTGTATTGCTCTAATCTCTGCCACTCTCTTTACATTGCCTTCTCTCTTCTCTATGTGTTGTGCTCCTTCGTGTCTCTGTGTATAGCCTCTCACCTATTGTCCATTACCCAGTGGTTATTAATCTACCAGGACCTTCCCAGGCAGAAGTAAGACATCTGCTCCTGTTTCCTTCTTATCTGACTATGAGGAAGACTAGACATATCCTAGCCATCCTAAGTTAGACTTGAGATTGTCTTTGGTGACAGAACATGTAAAACTACAACTTCCAGACGTTACTGCTCCCAGAGTTCTTCTTGACTCCCCTCACTTGCATGTCTTTATCAGGAGAGGATCTCAGCCTTCCAAAATGTCCTATGACCCTGTCCATTCCCTCTCTATCCATGTTTGTTCTCCCTGCCATTGCCATGTGCTGGGAATTGTAGTCAGTAAATGGATGCAAAATAACAGACTCATAGCATGGGTTGGGACGGGCCCCAGCTTTGATGTCTCAGGGTACCAGGGCAGTAGGCAAGGTGTTTACCTCAATTTTCAGATGGTTGTAGACCTTGATTATCATCTAGGAGCAAATGGCAACTACTTCCCAGACAGTCTCTGGCATTTAGTCAACATATTTTTTGGCTTCCTTGTTCGTACATGACATTTCAAAAAAATTCAAATACTGAATTGTATAAAAGAAATGTAAGAGGTTTTCTTCCTAAAATAATGTCCCGTTATCCGACTCCCACAAGATGAACAATCTTAACATTTAAATGTGTTTCCTTCTATAATTTTTAATTCTCATAAAAACACATACGTATGTACCTGGGTGTATTTTGGGTTTTTTTTAATCCAAAACGTGGGTTTTCTGTAACTCCATGTTTCCAATCTGAGATCCATCATGAACTTTAGCTATAGCATCACAAATCTAACTCATTATTTGTAATCTATGCCCAGCATTCCACAGTTTAAATGTATTATAATTTGTAAGCCATTTATTTATTGTTCAACACTTACATTGTCATTTTTTTTTTCTTTTGCTATTACAAATTATGTTTCAGTGACCATGCTCATACGTATGTCCTTATGCAGTTTTGCAATTCCTTCTGCTGGATAGAATTTCAGGTTTGCTGGGTCAAAAGATTCACACATGTTAAAATCTTTTAGGTGCAGACAACTTGCATATTTTAAAAAAAGAGGAGAGGAATAAATGATTCAGCCCTCTTTCATTTTCCATGTGCTTGAGAGTTTTTGTCTTTGGTTTGTTTGTATATTTGTTTCTTCTTTTGCATTTTGACTGGGTTTCAGCAAAGGCTAGACCTACCGTTTTAGAATGTGGTTGCCTAACCAATATTTGTAATTTGTAACGTTGTGTGTGCTATAGAAAGCTACCTTCTTCTAGGAACTTTTTCTACCTTCCAGGAGAAGAAATTTCTCAGTGCATTTACTGTGATTTCAGAAGAGGAAATTATTTTGATACATATTTACTATTCCATCAAGTACCTGAAAATAAGTACATGAATTTTTCAGGAAGTCCTGAATAGAAATTGAAGAATTAAACAGGTTAAAGTAGATAGCAGTAATATTTGCCTCTTTATTCCTTGATAAATGTGGCTGAAGCTAGAGAAAATATTTTGTTTGTACTGCCAGAAGAGAAAATAGGGTTATTGCTGTCAAGATGGGTAAGTAAAAGCATATGCAGTTCTGTTTCATGGCATCCATTTGATACCCGGCCCCCAGAGGATTTTTCAAAACTGCCCTTTCAGTGTCTTTTAGCCAGTTTGGTTTATTAGAAGTACTTAGTATTTACAAGTATGGATCCCTTTATTTGTTCAGTTTCTGGTGTACTGTACTTTAAATCAGGGACAGGTCATTTATTCTTTATTCTTCTGTTTTTGTGTTCATGAATATAGAATAATTCTCACACAATTGAAATTAGAGCATGACTGCTAAAATCAGGGTTTTGCGTGCTTAAAAATCCTTGGAGGGAAAGGCAATTTTAGCATAAAATAATGCTGTCTGATTTACATTTTGTAATGTATTTTTAATTTTACTTTTAAGGCTGAAGTTGAATTCATTTTTATAACTTCTGTATGTTAGATTTATCTTGCTATGCAAGATAGTTTAGGTAAATGGTGGTTAGAAAGCCTGCAGTTCTTAGTTGAGTCATTTCCTCTTTTATGGCTTTGTGTATATTATAATTTTGATTTCTAGTTGCTCATAAAAACCCATATTTATGACTTACCTTACATAATAAAAAAATATGTAAAAATACCTTTTAAAAGTATATGTGGAATTTTTTTTTTTTTTTTTTTTTTTTTTTTTGCGGTATGCGGGCCTCTCACTGTTGCGGCCTCTCCCATTGCAGAGCACAGGCTCCGGATGCACAGTCTCAGCAGCCATGGCTCACGGGCCCAGCTGCTCGGCGGCATGTGGGATCTTCCCGGACTGGAGCACGAATCCGTGTCCCCTGCATCGGCAGGCGGACTCTCAACCACTGCGCCACCAGGGAAGCCCCCTATGTGGAATTATTGATGGAATTTGGATGGAGTCTTGAATAAATGTTTGGGTCTCTTCCACTGCTTGATTCTGAAAAGCTCCACCATCTACATCTCTGTTGAAAGAAATGTGTACAAACATGAATATATATATTTTGTGTGTGTGTACACAGACACATTTATTTACATACATGCATATATGTGATTATATAGTCATAAATGCATAAATATACTTCACATATATTTAAGAGTAAATTAAAATGTTCTTTCCTAAATATCTTTGATTTTCACACATTCTGCAATCCTCCCATTAGGTACCTTCTCTATTAATTCTCATGAACATGCAGTCAGAATATTGATGTAAACGCATTATGCATTGTCAACCAAAAATAATGAGTGAAAAGAGAGGATTATCACGTCCTATATTTGTCAGTGGGACCTCCCCACTTGATGAAATCACTCATCACCTGAAACTCAACTTTTATAGATAAGATTAATCACTTTTCTCCCAAACATGACCCAGTTTTCTGCTTGATACAATAGTTTCATCATTTCAGAGTTCCAACAGTGGAGTCACCTTTAATTCCCCTCTTTTGACTCTATGATTTAATCTATGATAAAAATTTCACAGTCTCTTGGATACCTCCTTTCTATCACTACATCAGACTTTTCAACGCTTACATTAATGAATATCCTCCTTACTGGTTTATTGTGAATCCTCCTAGCTCCTAGCACTGTGTTTGGTGGCATTATAGGAATTGAATAAATATGTGTTGAATGCATGGATAAACACTACAAGGTTCATTGTTGTAGTTTATTAAAATACAGCTCTCATCAAGTTACTCCCTGTGGATCTCAGATACCAACAGGGGAAAAGACCGAACTCCTCACTGTAGTGTTTGGGGCTCATTAAGATTTTTCTCTCCTTATTTTACTGTTATCACTACTCTCCCTGTAAATGCTCTGTTGCAGTCATGATAGTTTTTAAATTTTCCCTAGTATTTCATGCTTTATCCCAAGCCTGACATGCATCATTCCTTTATTCTGTGTTTTCATGCCTGGGTTACTTACTCTAGAATGACCCCGAGAGTTCAATCTCCTTCTCTAAGCCTAAGGCTTAACTCAAGTTTCCATACTTAAAAGTTCTCTTAGCTTTGGCCCACACTAGTATTTTCTTCCTTGGCACTCTGATTGATTTAATGTATCACTCTTTTTTTTTTCTTTTTTTTGTGGTACGCGGGCCTCTCCCATTGCGGAGCACAGGCTCCAGACGCGCGGGCTCAGCGACCATGGCTCACGGGCTCAGGCACTCCGTGGCATGTGGGATCTTCCCAGACTAGGGCAAGAACCCGTGTCCCCTGCATCGGCAGGCGGACTCTCAACCACTGCATCACCAGGGAAGCCCCTGTATCACTCTTTTTTTTAGCACTGCTACTTTCTTAAAGGTAAGACTTCTTCTCCAAATTCATGAGACTAAGAACCCACCCTTCCCTTTCCTTGGAAAATACAGATATAGTTGATTGAATAGTGGGAATGGTAGATGGAGTTAATAAGCCCTAGGCGTCTGCAGGTGGAAGATGGAGAGGGATGGAATGCTAGATGAATGGAGTGGGCGTTTGTTTTTGGAGGGCTGCGTCAGGACGGAGAGGCACTCAAGAGGGCCTGGAGGTGGGGATAGTTCATGTTAGACCAGAGAGTGGTTTATGTTCACCAACAAAAGGCTATAGAGGTGAATGTTTCCTTCTTCAGGATTTTACCTTAACAGAGCCTAGCCTCATGTTTCCTGGGCAGTAGAAGTAGAGTAATTTCATGGCACTGTTCTCTGGGTGTTAGCACGTTAGACATTTTCTCCGGTACCTTTAGGTGAAAGTCCTGTAACCTCATTACACTCTGTCCTGCTGCACAGTCCTCTCTGCTCAGGTACTTCTTTTAGGGCCATTAAAAACTGCATTTCTATGAAATATGAACTCATTTCCTTGTGATTAAATATGCAGTTATTTCATCTACCTTAACTAAACTATTTATTTAGGCACCTAATCAACTGAATTAAGAAAATCATTGGACAATAATTCTTAATTCTCCCAGCAGAGTGCAGCACAGTTTGGTCCCTGCTCATCACTCTTTCATCATTTTATTCTCCTTTCCCACTCCTTTTGCCATCCTGCTACTCTGGCCTTCTTTCAGTCTCCCAAATGTCCTGGATTTCCTTTGGACATGGGACTTCTGCATATGCTCTCAATCTGCCTGAAGCTAACTTTCTCTTCACACCTCCCTTCATTCTTCCAGACTAGGTCGGATTCCTCTATTATAAGTATTTGTGGCTTCAAGTTTCTTTCTTTCATAGTTCTTAGCATAGCTATGATATTACATCTTTTTAAACTGAAGTATAGTTGATTTACAATGTTGTGTTAGTTTTAGGAGTACAGCATAGTAATTGAGTTATATACATATATATATATATATATATATATATTCTTTTTCAGATTCTTTTCCATCATAGGTTATTACAAGATACTGAATATAGTTCCCTGTGCTATACAGTAGATCCTTGTTTATCTGTTTTATATATAGTAGCGTGTATCTGTATCCCCACCCCCATTGCCTTTGATAACTATAAGTTTGTTTTCTATGTCTGTGAGTCTATTTCTGTTTTGTAAATAAGTTCATTTGTATCTTTTTTTTAGATTCCACGTATAAGTGATATGATATTTGTCTTTATCTGACTTACTTCACTTAGTATGATAATCTCTAGGTCCATCCATGTTGCTGCAAATGCCATTACTTCATTCTTTTTGATGTCTGAGTAATATTCCATTATATATCGATACACACACACACACATACACACACACACACACACCGTATCTTCTTTATCCATTCATCTGTCGATTTAGGTTGCTTCCATGTCTTGGCTATTGTAAATAGTGCTGCTATGAACATTGGGGTGTATGTATCTTTTCGAATTAGAGTTTTCTCCAGATATATGCCCACGAGTGAGATTGCTGTATCATATGGTAGCTCTATTTTTAGTTTTTTTTAAGGAACCTCCATACTGTTCTTCATAGTGACTGCAGCAATTTACATTCCCACAAATACTGTTGGAGGGTTCCATTTTCTCCACACCCTCTCCAGCATTTATTATTTGTAGACTTTTTGATGATGGCCTTTCTGACTGGTGTGAGGTCATACCTCATTGTGGTTTTGATTTGCATTTCTCTATTAATTAGTGATGTTGAGCATCTCTTCATGTGTCTGTTGGCCATCTATATGCCTTTGGAGAAATGTCTATTTATGTCCTCTGCCCATTTTTTGATTGGGTTGTTTTTTTCATATTGAGCTATATCAGCTGTTTGTATATTTTGGAACTTAATCCCTTGTCAGTCACACATGATATTACATTTTAAATGATTACTTGATTAACGTCCACCTTTCCCACTAAATTTGAAGTTCCTTGAAAAAATGGACTGTATCTGTCTTTGTTCATTTTTATATCCTAGTGTATGGCACCTACAAAGTACTCAATAAATGTTTATTAAATTAAGTGAGCTGAGAACTTAAATTTCACTTGTGAATCCAGTTATTTTACTACTCCATAAACCCAGCTTTATGGTGTAAATTGTTACCTTATTATCTAAATTCTCTAAAACAAAAAGGAATCCAAATACATATGAAAAGCCTTCTATGCATAAAAAGTTGGAAACGGGGCTTCTGTAGTTACATGGTTACCTATTTAGCCAAATATTAGTTTTTGTCTTTTACATAATAAAGAGGGCATGTTGGCAGTTCTTTAAGGTTAGGGTATGTTTCTCCCTCTGTGTGGTTTTTAGAAAACTTAATTATGCTTTAAGGATAAATATTTGCCTAATTCTAGGGACGATTGTACACCAAAAAATCTGAAACATCCTCAAAAGCTTTCACATTTCCATAGAGGGAGCATAATGATTTTACTACTTGACTTTGTTGTACAGAGTTTTCTCAGAATGAACACTAAATCAGTTATCCAGCAAGTTCATATTAAAAGAAAGATGTTCAAAGAATTGTTCCACAAGACTTCTCATGTCTGGATCTTCAGACTACCTGCATGGTTTAGTGATACTAAAGTATAAATAATTTTGAAGGGGAGAGAGAAGTTTGATGGCTTAATAAGAAAGGGGTCAGTTAATTCTGGTCACTGAGGTTGCTGGATGCAGAGAGACTGTTGATAAAGATAAGGCTTTTGCTCCTTTTGTAGCTGATTTTGTGCATTTCTTAGAAATACCTGCTTTGACTTTCTTACTGCTTTCCTGAGTTTACCCATAAACCAAAAGAGATGTAGTATTTGAGTGCAGCTGCATGGAAAAAAGCATCTGTGATAAATGTCTTCAGTTCCTCCCTCTCGCTCCTAAGCTGCATCCAGTCAGGCAGCCAGCACTCCCAGTTCTGTCACATGAGTAAGTCCTGACCTCTACTTGTCCTCTTACCTGTCCGCCCTGGGAGTGTCTTAGCTCAGCACCTATCACCTACCAAGCATTCTCTCCTGATTTGACCCCCACCTCACTCCCCAATCTCTCCCACTCACTGTTGGCATGGTTCCTTCTAAAGTGCAAACCTGATCACTCTTTCATTTAAAACTCATAAATGGCTCATAACAACAAATTAATACAAAAATGTTATTACATGCCAGGTCCTATTCAAAGTACTTTGCACATATTAAGTCATGATTATGCCCTGGGACGGTATATCTAGAAACTTATTGTTCTACACTTTGGCATAATAATAAAGTTGATGAGGGCTTCCGTGGTGGTGCAGTGGTTGAGAGTCCGCCTGCCGATGCAGGGGACGTGGGTTCGTGCCCCGGTCTGGGAAGATCCCACATGCCGCGGAGCGGCTGGGCGCGTGAGCCATGACCGCTAAGCCTGCGCGTCCGGAGCCTGTGCTCCGCAACGGGAGAGGCCACAACGGTGAGAGGCCCGCGTACCGCAAAAAAAATAATAATAATAATAAAGTTGATGTTAATTGAGTGCCTCTTTTGAGCACATAATTACAATATTAGCTCTTCTAATCCTAACAACATCTCAGGAATAAGGACTTTTTTTTTAAGTTGTGGGGACTGATTGACTATTAAGAGTTGTATAGTATAAGGAACTTGCCCAAAGTCACATGACTAATGAATAGAGAGATAGCATTCACACTCAGGCAGACTAGCTCCTGAGTCCATGTTCTGAAGCACTGCTCCTACTGCCTTTCCTAATAAGCTCCCTAGTTCTAGAGGCTTGCTCACAAGCACTGTGAGCGAGGCTCAACTGGTTCTTCTCTCCAACCTTCATTTTCCTTGGCGTTGCATCCTCCTGTCTGGCTGATCTGCCGCACTGAACTAAACAGATGCTCTCTTAAATGAAGCCTTCAGCTGGACAAGCTTGATTCACTCAAGCTCTCTATTCCTTCTGTAAAACATTTGTCTGAGCCCTGTAACCCAGAATACTCACAGCTAAAAGGTTATACTCTAGGGGCTTCCCTGGTGGCGCAGTGGTTGAGAGTCCGCCTGCCGATGCAGGGGACATGGGTTCGTGCCCCCGTCCGGGAAGATCCCACATGCCACCGAGCGGCTGGGCCCGTGAGCCATGGCCGCTGAGCCTGTGTGTCCGGAGCCTGTGCTCCGCCATGGGAGAGGCCACAACAGTGAGAGGCCCGCGTACCACAAAAGAAAAACAAAAAAAAAAAAGGTTATACTCTATAATACTATGTACTTTCGTTCCCACCAGCTAAAATGTATGCCTAAAAGAAAGCAGTTGTGTTTATTTCCATGCATGTTTATGCTAGTTAATACCTATTATCATACACATCTAATTTAATTAAATGTTATACAAATTGATGAAACGTGGAAAAGAAAAAAAAACTGTCAGATGTTTTGAAAGACTAACTTGTAATGAGTTTTCTTTTCTAAATGGCTGTCAAATGTGGTGAGACAACTGTGAAAGCCTGCGGAGAATTTGTAAAAGTCTAGAAGGATTCTGTATTCAGATTTTGTCACAAATATCTTTAAGTTTTCACTCCAATGTAAAGAAACTAAAACTGGGAATTATAAACAGTGTAGTATGCGTATGGTTTATAAAAGACTTCTCAGAATTTCAACTTGTGCACTTATACCCAAAGAGAATGACTTCTTATCTCAAATGACTGGTGAATTAATTGGGCATTATATGTTTTATAATACAATGATATGATTAAGAAATGAATGTATGAGATTTTGGTATAATTCCTTGCCTTGCCAACTTAAAAAACATTACCTGACACTTATCAATCTGGAATGTGTTGGATGAGAGGATTTCTAATCTCTTTGAAATATGGTACCATATGTACCATCATACCCATGCTCCAGACAAACTACAGAACTCAAGAGTTCTTCTAATATTAACCTATGAGGCACTTTCTGCTCTCTCATTTCCTGCCTTTGAACATGCTTTCCTTTTGCCTGAAATGCCTTTTCCTAACATTCTTTTTGCTACCTTTGATTCGTCTCTTAGCGTTAGATATTACTTGTTCTGCAATACCTTTCCAGATCTCCCGAGACTAGCTGTGTGCTCCTCTAAATGTCTATTAGACACAACTACCCAGAAAAAATTTATTGTAATTGCAAAATTTAGGGGAAATGATGAATGTATTCATCCTTTTCACTTTTGTTTCTTTTATGGGACAGAAGTAATAGGATAGTTTTAAAAAATATAATTATAAGGATAAGTAATAAGTGAAACTTTTCTAATCCTAATATCCTATCCAAAATAAATCCACAGGGCAATCACAGACTTGACCATGACTTGAAGATTAATAATATTGTGCTAAGGATAGAATGCTTATGACAAGGGAATCATGCAGAATTTTGATTTGGGAATAATCAGCTCCAAAAACTTGTGTGTATTTTTGTTTTTTGTTCATTTTTTTTAGGTATTATGGTTATAGGCTGATCATTTGTAGGAGGGAAAGCTGTTAGTAGTGGATATGCAATTATCATCATCTAATATCCCAGATCAGGATCAGCCTAGTCAGAATTAATCTTTTTGTTAAAGGAGTGCAGAGTAGTAGTTAAGTACACAGTTTTTTGTGTATCAGTGTTCAAATCCTTTACTATTTTCTTTGCTTGAGAAAGTCTAAATTACTATCATTTAGTCTACTACTTGGTCCATAATAAGGACTCAACAGATAGTAGTCAATTATCATCATTATTATGTCTCAAATCCAGCATTTATCAGATTCTGTTTGTGTTGTGATTTCCATGTACTTACTTCATCTCTTGTACTATATTATATTATAAGGTTTTTTAGGTCAGACGCTTTGCCATTCTTAGCTTTTTAATCTTCCTGAACCCTCCAAAATAGTGTACGCTTTAGATGCTCATTTTAATAAATGTAAATTGAGTTGAATTGATAGGAATGAATCTCACTACTCATGTTAAAAATTATCATAAACTACAGTGTATGTTTGTTTCAGTAATGTTTATTCCCCATGTAGTCCTACAACTTTGATGCAAATCAGTCTATAAAGTCCATAAAATGAATCCATTCAAATAGTACTTATGCCAAGTATCTAATTCTATGCTTTACATATTCTGAATTATTTTAGTTTATAACCATAAATTAATGCAATTTCTATGAACTATAGGCCATTTATATTCTCTCATTGACTCCTTTTACAATCTGATATGTTACTGAGTGATTTTCCTATCTAAATATCTAAGACAAATCGTCTTTACTTAATAAGATGGCAACTAATAGCCTTCTTAAATAATGATCTTATACTCAATGCCTATATCCACATTCAGTTCTTATTTTCTAAAAGTTTAGTTTGTAAGTGAAATGTCCATTAATGAGAGTAAAATACCCAAAAGGAAGATTATAAGAGAAGCCCTGAAAAATTTTGGTTTTCATCATTTTGATTTTTAAAGGTCAATTAAGATAAACTAAGTCTAATCATTGTTGACAAAGTA
The DNA here is from genome assembly GCF_003676395.1 of Aethalodelphis obliquidens. Classification (NCBI taxonomy): domain Eukaryota; kingdom Metazoa; phylum Chordata; class Mammalia; order Artiodactyla; family Delphinidae; genus Aethalodelphis; species Aethalodelphis obliquidens. The sequence goes on from NW_020837949.1 coordinate 37,977,225, forward strand.
ACCTCTCCAGGCCTCAAATTTCTTACTTGTAAAATGACTGTGTTACCTGAAGACTTCTAAAATCCTCTTCAATTTAGGATATTATATGAAGCTATTATCAAAGTTAGAGAAACAGCAACCACAAATTGTTTACAGTATTCTAAAGAGGACTACTACCAGAATTCAGACTTATTCACCCATTTAGTCAGTATATACTTGCTGAACACCTATGGAAAATATAGACAGGCGCTGTTGTAGAAATTAGGAAGACAGTGTTAAACAAAACAGTTCAAGTCTCTGGCACTGTGGAATTTTGTCAAGTCAGGGAGATAGACAAAAATCACATAAACAGTAAGATAGATTATTAAGCTAAGGAGCAGATAAGTGCTATGCAGAAAAGTATGCTAAGGGGTAGAGGGTGGCAGGCGGAGCTGTTTTAGGGAAAGAGAGAGAACATTTAAGCAGGGACATAGAACACAAAGAGCATTCCATGCAGAGAACAGGAAGTGCAGAAAAGGGCCGGAGTCAGGTGGGCTCTTGGTCTGTGGGAGGCACATGGAAGAGGCTGCTGTGATTGAAGTCGAGTGAGCCAGAGGAGATGAGGACAGAGGCATAGTGAGGGCCCACATCACGCAGAGCAGTGATTCCTGGAGGGGGAGACTTTGCCCCCAAGTTGGCAATGCCTGGTGGGGCCAATGCCCCCAATTTGGCAATGCCTGGTGACATTTTTGGTTGTCACAGCTGTGAAAGGGACGCTACTGGCATCTAGTGGGTGGAAGCCAGGGGTACTACTAAGCATCCCAAATTGCACAGGACAGCTCCTCATGGCTAAGAAATATCTTGTTCAAAATATCTATAGTTCCAAGAATCTTAGATGTAAGGGCTTGTAGGTTACAGTAGGAAATTTGGACTTTATTCTAAGTGTGAGGGGAAGCCCCTGGAAATTTTTCAGCACAGCAGAAATATGACATGATTAGACTTGTATGGAGAATGACTAAAGATAGAGGAGAGTAGATACATGAAAACCAGTGAGGAGGTAACTGCAGGAGTCCAGGAAGGAGATGCTGGTGGTTTGGACCAGTGTGGGAGCTAAGGAGGACAAAAGTAGTTGTTGGACCCCAGGTATAAATAAAAATGATTTTTTTTTTTCCTTTCAGCTGTGGCTTTTCCGTCTGGTTTCAAAGTTTCACAAGGTGATTTATATTGTTTAAAAATTTACTTTATGAGGATAGCAATAGGCCTACATGGCAGAACATCAAGAGGATGTGTCTATGAAGGGAGGATTTACTCGTCAATTTATATCTTCACAACAAGGTGAAAAAAATTACATCTTTTTAAGATTTACTTTATCCACATGAATCCAGTTTCTTACAGGTCAGGCTTCACCATACGAACTCAGTGGATATAGAAGTCAATTTTATGCTGTTTTATATTATTCTGGGTTGCATTAGAAGTTTAATAAGACCTCATTAAAAGTGATTTCCTGTTCTTTCTATCTGAATTGAACATTCCCTGTATTTTCTCTTCCACAATGGAAAAGTCAGGCTTCTACTCCAGAGCACATTTCTTGGAAGCTGATAAAATTGCTGTCTACTTCCCTGAAACTTAGGTCATTGGTAGCAAATATTCAAAGGTAATTATGAAACAGAATATCCTAGGAAGCCTTAAGTAAACTTTATGTTTACAGCAAACCATTTGGCCTCCAGGTATTCGACCCATAACCTCGTTCATGCTTTGCAGCCCAGAGAATTCCTAGGTAAGGGCCCTGCCACCATGTGATAGTTCTATGACTAGGGAAGGAAAAACATCATCTTTTGTGACTTTCCAACGATTCACTCACCTATTTATATATGAATGCTGGCATTCTAAACATTATAATGTAGATTTATAATACAGGTTCTTGTAGGCTGAAGCAATTGGGACTTAAATTAGCAAGATTCCTTATTTGGTACTTCATAAAACCTGTTTTATTCATATTTATATTTTATGAAGAATAGTCTATAGCTGTCGAATGTGTAATCTAGTATGGAAATTCTTTTAAGAAATCATTATATTCTCTCTCTGTAGTACTTTGTTTGAATGAAAGTGTTAAATAAAGACATATTAAGGAATATTTGGTTGGAAAATGACTGATGACTAAACTAATCCCTGCTGACTTTGATTAGTTAGTTCTACTATTTTGCAATATTGATCATCTAAAAAGAAGGATCTCAATTTGAATTTAACCAAAATCCAATTGGTCCTTGTGATATAGTTGTGTACTGAAATGTTATTGGTAGGTAATTAACACTTAAAAAAAACAGTGATTAAAAAAAACTAAATGTAAAGTTATTTCAAAAGATACTGCATGGGGCTTCCCTGGTGGCGCAGTGGTTGAGAGTCCGCCTGCCTATGCAAGGGACACAGGTTCGTGCCCTGGTCTGGGAAGATCCCACATGCCGCAGAGCGGCTGGGCCTGTGAACCATGGCCGCTGAGCCTGCGCGTCCGGACTCCGCAATGGGAGAGGCCACAACGGTGAGAGGCCAGCGTACCGCAAAAACAAACAAAAAAAGATACTGCATGACAACTAGGGCACCTACCAGGCACCGGTAGGGGACCACTGACACCTAAGGGGACAAGAGGAACCCCCAGCAACCGGGTAGGATGTGGGGCGTCGGGGGAATGAAGGGGGAGGAGAAGTGGAGGCGGGACAGGACTAGTGCCCCTCAGGGGCAGCTGGGAGAGGTGAAGGGATCCCATGCCCAAAGGGGGAAATTGGGGGTCCATTGGGAGGGCAGAGGATCAAAAGGGAGCATGGCCAGGTGTCCCCTGCCCACTTGGACTCCCAGGAACCTGTTGAGATCCCGGGCCTGATCCTCTGCCCACCTCGGCCCCCTCCAGCTGCGGGGGTCCTGAGGGAGTGGAACAGAGGGAAGGGGGAGCAAAAGTAAAGGCCAGCCCTCCGGACCAGGACCCCTGAGGGGTGGCTGGGGGAGGTAAGGGGTTCCTACACCCAGCGGGACCCACCCATAGTTAGGGATCCAATGGTGACGGGGAGACCCTGGGGGAGATAGAGGGAGGGGTGCAAAGGAACAGAGGGAATGGGGCCAGTGCTTTCCCTGTCCACTTAGGCACCGGGAAGTCTGTTGGGCTCCTGGGCCTAATCCTCTGCCCTCGGAGCCTCCCTCCTGCCGCAGAGCCCAAGCCCCTCCCCTACATTCCTACCCAGGGCCCCACCTCTACACTCGGAGAGCCTAAACCCCACCCACACACCCTCACTCAGAGCCCTACCTCCACGTGCTGCCTCTCCCCTTCTGTGAGCAGGTCCTGAGCAGAGGCCCCGCCCCATGCTCAAACGTCACCCCCCCCACCCACCTAAACTCCACCCCACCCTAAACCCTATCCCTGCTTAAGTTACAACCCTTGCCTAAACTCTGCCCCCATAGCCAAGGCTTTTTTTTTTTTTTCTTTTCTTTTTTCCTCTTTTGGATTGGGGCTCTGTTTTACCTTGTTATTTCATTGTTGTTGATTCTTTTACATTTTTATTTTCCCTAATCTTTTATTTTTCTAATTTTATTTTATTCTTTATACTTTGTCAGTGATCTCTCTTTATGGCTTGTTCCCCCCCCCCACTCCTTTTTTATTTTCTTTTTTCTGTTGTGGTTTTAATTTTCCTTGTTGCAGTTGTTTCAATTATAGTTTTATTTTTCCTAATATATTTTTTATCTTTCCACTTTTATTTTATTTTTTGATATTTTACTGCTCCCCTTTTTCTTTCTTTCTTCCTTTTTTTATTTTTCTAACCACACCACGAAGCTTGTGGGATCTTGGTTCCCAGGCAGGGGGTTGGGCCCGAGCTCCTGTGGTGGGGGCTCCAAGTCCAAACCACTGGACTAACAGAGAAACTCAGACCGCAGGGAATATCAGTCAGAGTGAGACCTCCCAAAAGTCCTCATCTCAGCACCAAGACCCAGCTCTATCCAACTGCCTGCAAACTCCGGTGCCAAACACAGGCCAAACAACCAGTAAGACAGGAATACAACACAACCCATAAAAAAAAAAAAAAAAAAAAGAAATGAAAAAAAAATACCTTACAGACGAAGGAACAAGGTAAAAACCTACAAGACCAAATAAATGAAGATGAAATAGGCAACCTACCTGAAAATGAATTCAGAGTAATGATAGTAAAGATGATCCAAAATCTCAGAAACAGAATGGAGAAAATACAAGAAATATTTAACGAGGATCTAGGAGAACTGAAGAGCAAACAAACAGTGATGAACAACACATTAAATAAAATTTAAAATTCTCTAGAAGGAAGCAATAAGAGAATAACTGAGGTAGAAGAACGGATAAGTGAGCTGGAAGATAAAATGGTGGAAATAACTGCCAGGGGGCAGAATAAAGAAAAAAGAATGAAAAGAATTGAGGACAGTCTCAGACACCACTGGGACAACACTAAACACACCGACATTCGAATTATAGGGGTCCCAGAAGAAGAGAAAAAGAAAGGGTCTGAGAAAATATTTGAAGAGATTATAGTTCAAAACTTCCCTAACATGGGAAAGGAAATAGGCAATAAGGCCCAGGAAGACCAGAGAGTACCATACAGGATAAACCCAAAGAGAAACACTCTGAGACACATATTAATCAAACTATCAAAAATTAAATACAATGAAAAAATATTAAAAGCAGCAAGGGAAAAGCAACAAATAACATAAAAGGGAATGCCCATAAGGTTAACAGCTGATCTTTTAGCAGGAGCTCTGCAAGCCAGAAGGGAGTGGTAAGACATGTTTAAAGTTATGAAAGGGAAAAAGCTGCAACTAAGATTACTCTACCCAGCAAGGATCTCATTCAGATTTGAAGGAGAAATTAAAACCTTTACGGACAAACAAAAGCTAAGAGAATTCAGCACCACCAAACCAGCTTTACGACAAATGCTAAAGAAACTTCTCTAGGCAGGAAATACAAGAGAAGGAAAAGACCTACAATAACAAACCCAAAACAATTAGGAAATTGGAAATAGGAACACACATATTGATAATTACCTTAAATGTAAATGCATTAAATGTTCCAACCAAAAGAGATAGACTGGCTGAATGGATACAAAAACAAGACCCATACATATGCTGTCTACAAGAGACCCACTTCAGACCTAGGGACACATACAGACTGAAAGTGAGGGGATGGAAAAAGATATTCCATGCAAATGGAAACCAAAAGAAAGCTGGAGTAGCAATTCTCATATCAGACAAAGTAGACTTTAAAATAAAGACCATTACAAGAGACAAAGAGGGACAACTTCATAATGATCAAGGGATCAATCCAAGAAGAAGATGTAACAATTGTAAATATTTATGCACCCAGCGTAAGAGCACCTCAACACATAAGGCAAATGTTAACAGCCATTAAAAGGGGAAATCAACAGTAACACAAAATTAGTATGGGACTGTAACAGCCCACTTTCATCAATGGACACATCAACCAAAATGAAAATAAATAAGGAAACACAAGCTTTAAATGACACATTAAACATGATGGACTTAATTGATAATTACAGGACATTCCATCCAAAAACAACAGAATACACTTTCTTTCCAAGTGCTCATGGAACATTCTCCATGATGGACCATATCTTGGGTCACAAATCAAGCCTTGGTAAATTTAACAAAATTGAAATCATATCAAGTATCTTTTCTGAACACAGCATTATGAGACTAGATATCAATTACAGGGGAAAAAATGTAAAAAATACAAACACATGGATGCTAAACAATACACTATGAAATAACCAAGAGATCACTGAAGAAATCAAAGAGGAGGTCAAAAAATACCTAGCAAAAAAACGACAATGAAAACACGATGACCCAAAACCTATGGGATGCAGCAAAAGCAGTTCTAAGAGGGAAGTTTATAGCAATACAGTCCTACCTTAGGAAACAAGAAACATCTCAAAGAAACAACGTAACCTTACAACTAAAGAAATTAGAAAAAGATGAAGAAAAAAATGCCACAGTTAGCAGAGGAAAGAAATCATAAAGATCAGGTCAGAAATAAATGAAAAAGAAATGAAGGAAATGAGAGCAAAGATTAATAAAACTAAAAGCTGGTTCTTTGAGAAGATAAATAAAATTGATAAACCATAAGCCAGACTCATCAAGAAAAGAAGGGAGAAGAATCAAATCAACAGAATTAGAAATGAAAAAGGAGAAGTAACAACTGACACTGCAGAAATACAGAGGATCATGAGAGATTACCAGAAGCAACTATATGCCAATCAAATGGACAACCTGGAAGAAATGGACAAATTCTTAGAAAAGCACAACCTTGCAAGACTGAACCAGGAAGAAAAAATATGAACAGACCAATCACAAGCACTGAAATTGAAACTGTGATTAAAAATCTTCCAACAAACAAAAGCCCAGGACAAGATGGCTTCACAGGTGAATTCTATCAAACATTTAGAGAAGAGCTAACACCTGACCTTTTCAAACTCTTCCAAAATATAGCATAGGGAGGAAGACTCCCAAACTCATTCTATGAGGCCACCATCACCGTGATACCAAAACCAGACAAAAGTGCCACAAAAAAGAAAACTATAGGCCTATATCACTGATGAACATACATGCAAAAATCCTCAAAAAATACTAGCAAACAGAATCCAACAGCACATTAAAAGGATCATACACCATGATCAACTGGGGTTTATCCCAGGAATGCAAGGATTCTTCAATATATGCAAATAAATCAGTGTGATACACCATATTAACAAATTGAAGGAGAAAAACCATATGATCATCTCAATAGATGAAGTAAAAGCTTTTGACAAGATTCAACACCCATTTATGATGATAACTCTCCAGAAAGTAGGCATAGAGGGAACCTACCTCACCATAATAAAGGCCAAATATGACAAACAAACAGCCAACATCGTTCTCAATGGTGAAAAACTGAAAACTTTTCCTCTAAGATCAGGAACAAGACAAGGTGGCCCATTCTCACCACTATTATTCAACATAGTTTTGGAAGTTTTAGCCACAGCAGAGAAGAAAACGAAATAAAAGGAATCCGAATCGGAAAAGAAGAAGTAAAATTGTCACTGTTTGCAGATGACATGATACTATACATAGAGAATCCTAAAGATGCCACCAGAAAACCACTAGAGCTAATCAATGAATTAGGTAGAATAGCAGGATACAATATTAATGCACAGAAAACTTGCATTCCTATACACTGATAATGAAAAATCTGAAAGAGAAATTAAGGAAACACTCCCATTTACCATTGCAACAAAAAGAATAAAATACCTAGGAATAAACTCACCTAAGGAGACAAAAGACCTGTATGCAGAAAACTATAAGACACTGATGAAAGAAATTAGAGATGATACCAACAGATGGAGAGATATACCATGTTCTTGAATTGGAAGAATCTATGTTTTAAAAATGACTATACTACCCAAAGCAATCTACAGGTTCAATGCAATCCCTATCAAACTACCAATGGCATTTTTCACAGAATTAGAACAAAAAAGTGTACAATTTGTATGGAAACACAAAAGACCCCGAATAGCCAAAACAATCTTGAGAAGGAAACGGAGCTGGAACAATCAGGCTCCCTGACCTCATACTATTCTACAAAGCTTCAGTAATCAAGACAATATGGTACTGGCACCAAAACAGAAATGTAGACCAATGGAACAGGATAGAAAGCCCAGAGATAAACCCACACACCAATGGTCACCTTATCTTTGATAAAGGAGGTAAGAATATACAATGGAGAAAAGACATCCTCTTCAGTAAGTGGTGCTGGGAAAACTGGCCAGCTACATGTAAAAGAATGAAATTAGAACACTCCCTAACACCATACACAAAAATAAACTCAAAATGGATTAAAGACCTAAATGTAAGACCAGACACTATAAAATCTTACAGGAAAACATAGGCAGAACGCCCTATGACATAAATCACAGCAAGATCCTTTTTGACCCACCTCCTAGAGAAATGAAAATAAAAACCAAAATAAACAAATGGAACCTAATGAAACTTCAAAGCTTTTGCACAGCAAAGGAAACCATAAACAAGATGAAAAGACAAGCCTCATGATGGGAGAAAATATTTGCAAACGAAGCAACTGACACAGATTAATCTCCAAACTTTACAAGCAGCTCAAGCAGCTCAATATCAAAACAAACAACCCAATCCAAAAATGGGCAGAAGACCTAAATAGACATTTCTCCAAAGAAGATATACAGAGTGCCAACAAACACATGAAAGAATGCTCAACATCACTAATCATTAGAGAAATGCAAATCAAAACTACAATGAAGTATCACCTCACACCGGTCAACATCAAGAATGGTCAACATCAAAAAATCTACAAACAATAAATGCTGGAGAGGGTGTGGAGAAAAGGGAGCCCTCTTGCACTGTTGGTGGGAATGTAAATTGATACATCCACTATGGAGAACAGTATGGAGGTTCCTTAAAAAGCTAAAAATAGAACTAACATATGACCCAGCACTCCCACTACTGGGCATATACCCTGAGAAAACCATAATTCAAAAAAGTCATGTACCACAATGTTCATTGCAGCACTATTTCCTATAGCCAGGACATGGAAGCAACCTGAGTCCATCGACAAATGAATGGATAAAGAAGATGTGGCACACATATACAATGGAATATTACTCAGCCATAAAAAAAATGAAATTGAGTTATTTGTAGTGCGATGGATGGACCTAGAGTCTGTCCAACAGTGAAGTAAGTCAGAAAGGAAAAACAAATAGCTAATACACATATATGGAATTCAAAAAAAAAGGTTCTGATGAACCCAGGGGCCGGACAGGAATAAAGATGCAGACATAGAGAATGCACTTGAGGACACAGGCGGTGGGGGAAGGGGAAGCTGGGACGAAGTGCAAGAGTAGTATATATACACTACCAAGTGTAAAATAGATAGCTAGTGGAAAGCAACTGCATTGCACAGAGAAATCATCTCAGTGCTTTGCTACCACCTAGCAGGGTGGGATAAGGAAGGTGGGAGGGAGATGCAAGAGGGGATATGGGGGTATACATTTGCATATAGCTGATTCACTTTGTTATATAGCAGAAACTAACACAACACTGTAATTATACTCCAATAAAGATGTTAAAAAATAAACATACTGCATCATGCTACACTTTGAAGATCAAATATTTTCATAACCATTGTAGGCAATAAATAATGAGTAGAGTTAACAGAGGAACAGATTCTTAAAAAATAAAATTGCAGGCCTCCACAAAGAAGAGAGGAAAAGAAAGCAAATTGGTCAGTTCATATGCCTTGATTAGACTGTTCTTTTTGTCCTAGAAGGCCTAAACAGTGGCTTAAAAACATTAAGTCATCAACTCTGAAACAGGAGTGCAGAGGCAGAAGGTTTCCGGAGCGTTCCACCCCATGGAGGATAATAAGTTTCATTCTAATGACTATGTTGAATGGTGGCTAAGTTTTTTCATTAAAATGAACCCAGGAAAAACAACTGATTTTGCAGCTAGAGGCTGTCTTTTGATTCTTTATGAATTTTATGTCAGGGAGGACCAGAGCAGCCTCAGCCCTTCATTAGGTACCCCCCACTCTTATATCTTTCTCAATTAATTTTAATCACAGATGGGGAGCCATCTCTCAGGAAGTCGAGAGCATGGTTTCTTTCGTTGTTGTTCGTATTTGGTTTGACGGTTTTGTTGTGTTTTATATTTTTCGTTTGTTTTTGTGTTTTGCCTGTGAAGGGTGGCAGAATATGCCACTCCAAAATATGCCACCTTGGCATAAGGATTATTTGGATTTAAAAGGACTTGAAAAATAGCAAATCCTATTCCCTTTTTTTTCTTAAAAGCAGGAGATGAAATTCTCATGTGAGTTATGTCCTCTGTAATAGAAGCAAAGTAACGTTCTTATCATCAAGGACAAGAAGTTGAGACCCAGAGAATTCTACACAAATGGACCTTCTATAATAATTCTTATCTTCCTTTAGCCTCTGCACATAATTCATTTACTTCTCCATAATTATCTCTCTTTGTTCAGTCAACTATAAAAAATCATGTAGGTTCTGCCTTTCTTTGTGTCTTCATTCCTTATGAGGGCTCCTGTGTAACATAAAGTTTATATAAATTTGTGTATATTTATACAAGTATATTCCTCAGTATCGGAGGGGAATTGGTTCCAGGACCCCCCTCAAATACCAATATCCAGGGATGCTCAAGTCCCTTGTATACAATGGCGCAGTACAGTTGGCCCTCCACATCTGGGGCCAAATTTGCTTTTCTCCGGTTAATCAGTTTCTGTCAGTTTACTTCTCAGGCTCAGCTGAAAATTCTAAGAGGGCAGAGGTGAAAATTTGCCTGCCCTATACCTTCGGCATCTGTGGACTGAATCCAAATTTTTTGGACTTCTAAATATGAAGACATTTCATAATCATTACTTCAATAGAAATGATTTATGTTAATAGGCATCCTACTGGAACTAACATTTGACAGATCCTTTACTTAGTTCAGTGAGTGGCTAATTGAGGACCCTTAAGTATAACAAAATGAAGGATATTTCCATAAACTGGTATACCATTGTCCCTGCTCTCCTGCAACATTTATCTGCTGATGCATTCAGCCTAAGAGGAAAAACCCGAGATGAGAAGACCCCTGGAAATATTACACCCAATTAACACTTCTGGCTTTTATAAAGTAGTGTTTATTTTACTCTTTATTGTTATTTTTTGTCTAGTTTCTGCTAGAACTGCTGTGAAGCCATGCTTTTTAGCTCTTCTCTAAATGTTTATTTTATGCTTTGCATTTATATATGTACATATAAATATATTTGTATTTTGTCTATTGTAGTTAGCTTTGATATGAATCCACTTAAAATTTACATGAAGGCATGAATATGGTAATATCATAATGCGTTATTTAGAAATGCCTTTTTTTTCTTTTTTTTTTTTTTGCTTTTTTGTCTTTGCTCTTCCTTCTTTCTCCTTTCTCTTGTGTTAGTTTCCCCATCCCTCACTCAGGTCTATAGCCTCTTGTGTATCCCCAATATGATTTTCTTTATTCTGAAACAGTGCTTCCTATATTCACATTTATATATATACTGACTTTTTGTCAACATTTTTTTCAAAAAAGTGGAAACATATCACATGTACTTTTCTACTTTTATCATTCAATAGTACTTTTTGAAAAATCTCTCAAGTCAGTTAATGGCTTTATTTTCGTTCTCTTTATGGGTTGTACAATATTCTATGGTATGGGCCCTGCATCATTTATTAAACCGTTCCTCTGTTTTTAGTAATTTTCTTTGGTTCCAATTTTTTTTGCCATAATGAACAACGTTGTAATAAACATTGTTGTACCTGTGTCCTTATACAATTATTTTTATGGCATTGAATCCCAGGAGTGGAATTGCTAGGTCATAAGGCAAATGAATTTTTAAAATTTTATAGATGTTGCCAGATTGCTTTCCAAAAAGATTATAACTCTTCATATTTCTACCAGTAATGTGAAAGAGTATACTTTTCCTATACTTCTGCCAGCAGTAGGTATTAAAGCTCTTTTTAATTTTTCAGCTGTTGGTTATAAAGTAGTATCTTGTGTTTAATTTGTATTTTCCTGAATGCTAGCAAATTTGAGTGGTTTTTCATAAGTCTCATCTGTAACTTGCCTATTTATATCTTTTACCCATTTTCTGTTGGATTGTCTTTTTTTTTTTTTTTTAATGTGAGTGACTGTGAGGATATTTTTATGGTGTAGAATTTTCCCTTTGTATGGCATTTGGGCAATTTTTTTTTTTCCAAAGCTAGTGTTAATCTTTTGACTTTGTATGGTACAAAAGAGTTTTTAATTCTTAAATATTCAGATATTTGTATATTTTATAACTTTTGGTTTTTAGTCTTGCTTAAAAAGCCTTTCCTCAATCCTAGCTTGTACATGAAGCTTTCAGATTCTTTTTTTTATTTTTTAAAATACTGATTTTTTTAATTGGTTGTGTCAGTTGAAAAAAATGCACAGCCTAAAATATGAGAGTTATGTTTTCTTTGGCCGACTTTCTGAGGACTCAAACATGGAGCAACCTCTCAGATAGAGCTGAGGGACGGCTCCCAAGAGGTAAAGGAGGAGCCCGGATATATAGGAGTTTTTGCAACAAAAGCCAGGCAGTCAGAACATCAAAAGATTACTGTTAATTAAAGAAAGCCAGACATCTCAAGTTAATGAATTTAGCGCTTTTCTATGTATGGGAAGATACCAGTCTGTCTGGGCTCATTGAAATCATTCCTTTGACATGTACCTTATCTATCTAGGGCCAGTATCCTGCTTTCCCATCCTGAGTCCTCTCAGGGTGCACAGTCTGGGAGCAGCTATAGTGGCTGATGGCTTGATGGCTGCAAAATCCTTTGTTTACTGATATGGCAGGTGACATTCTTCATCCACAATTGCAATATTATGTACCTTTTCCTTGGCTTAAATTTGGTGGTTTAGGGATGCTGATAATTTATACCCATCATGTTGGATACCCATCATGGATGTTGATAATTTCAGAAATATGGGTATAATATATGAAAGGTATTACCTTTTCCTGAAGACTACCCTGTAACCCTAGCTGAGTTGGATATCTCTTGCCCACCTCCTTATTTTGCCCTCTTTGCACCTGTAACATTGACTTACCACTTTGAGTTGAAATTGTATGCTTAAAAAATAGTCTATTTACTTAGCTAAGCTAAGAATTCTTCCAGGGCAGGTCTGTGTCATATTTATGTTTACATTTCTAGTGCCTAACAGTTCTTGATACCACTGGGTAATAAATATTTGTGGAATTAATTTGAATTAGAGAAGTGTTTTTTTTCTAGCTGCCTTAATTATTGTATCATAAGAATAGCTAAGCTTATTCCCTAATTCTGATAATGAAGTTTACCATTTATTAGGGTCTATTCTGCCAGACACTATTCTAAAAATGTTACATGCCTTATCTCATATGTCATCACACCTCTATGAAGCAGATAGTGTTATCCTCTATTACAACTGATGAGCTCAAGGCCATGCAAGTAGGAAGTGGCAGAACTGGAATTCAACCAGAGTCTGGCTAGTTTGAAAACCTATATTAATTTTCCCTCTACCACACTGCTTTCCAGCTTCAAAATTGTCTATTATTCCTATTCTAAAGAAATATTTTTAAAGAAGAGCCATTGTTTGGTGATCTCTTTAGCTCTGAGGCATTTATTTTTTGTTTTACTAGTAATTAATCCAAGGCTCATTAATTTTGTTTGTAGGAAATAAAGAGAATAGTAACCATTCCTTTTAATACTAAAAAGTTAAAGTTATAAGACTGGGATCAGAGCAAACAGATGGAAAATTGTTCATAGTTCCTCTAATATCTAAGTATTATTGGACCTTACGTTAAGAAAGCACTGAAATATGTTTACCCCGCCCCCTTCTGTAACTAGCATGTGGGAAAAACCTGTGGAACTAAACGATGAATGATGTGGACACACAGGAAATCATTTTGAAAGAAAACTTTGTAAACAAGCACAACAATACCATTTATAATACATATTGATTTTTTTTTGAAAAATAAAATTATGCATTACAAGTTCATTGTTCTATTTAAATTTGTTTGCTAGGAAGCCATGCGTGGAATGAATCACTATATATATTACATGATAAGATCCAGTTAACAGTAGGTAAACTGATTATGGTATTTACACCTTTGACATGTCATGTAATTGGTGATCATTTTAGCAAAAACTAATTTTAAATATATGTAAGTTAGATACATTATTTACTTTGTGGAGTTATCTTTTATATATTCAGATAGCTTACATAATGTTTATAATTATGCTATATATAATTCAATAATATATTTACCTTAAACTTTTTTCTTTTTTTTTTTTTGTGGTACGCGGGCCTCTCACTGTTGTGGCCTCTCCCGTTGCGGAGCACAGGCTCCGGACGCGCAGGCTCAGCGGACATGGCTCACTGGCCCAGCTGCTCCGCAGCATGTGGGATCTTCCCAGACCGGGGCACGAACCCGTGTCCCCTGCATCGGCAGGCGGACTCTCAACCACTGCACCATCAGGGAAGCCCTACCTTAAACTTTTTGACTCAATATGATCTAGGTTAATATTAGGTGTATTGTAATAACAAATAGAATATATGAGAAAAATCAATAATACATTTTTAGAATAAAATAATTTAAATATATTTAATTTTTCTATACAATTATAATCATTGAATGTCCTCATTAGAAAGTGAGTTATGAAATATCTCCCTTAATTTATAGTGGTATATCTCCAGAAAATAATGTACTAAGGAAAAAGAAATCTTTTTTTTCTATAAGCGAATGGGATTTGAAACCCACACTATCTTCCTTACCTTTTAGGTTTTATCTGTTCTTCATATCTGGATTCAAATATACATAGTGCCTTTTCTGACTATTCCAGCCTAAAACAATATCATCCTTTGAACACCTCTGCAGTTAGCAACATTTGACATTCGTTCATTTATTTATTCCTCCATTCACCAATTATTTTCTTGCAGATGTTTCCAGCTTGTGAAATTTTGTCTATGGTAGTTTAGACTGTTATCTGCTATATATATATAATAGACTGCTTTGTGGCTTATGTTTTGAATCATGGTATAAGTTATAATCTTGGTAGGCCCCTAAAATGGCTAAAATTTAAAAGAATGGTGATTATCAAGTGTCAGTGGTGTATGGAACAACTGGAACCCACACATTGTTGGTACAGCTGCATTGGAAGCCAGTCTGACATGTTGCAAGGCTAAACATTCGGTTACTATAGGACTCAGCCATTTCATTTGTAGATATTTACCCAGGAGAAATGAAAACATGTATCCACGTAAATACCTATAGGTTCATGGTGGCTTTATTGATAATAGCCAAAAACTGGAAAGAACCCAAGTGTCCTTGAATTATTGATTGATAAACTAATTGTGGTGTATCTCTATAGCAGTATACTATTAAGAAAAACGTAACAAATGACTAACATGTGCAACAACACAGATTAATCTCAAAAGCAAATAGACTACATTAAAGAAAGAAAACCAGAAATCAAAGAATGCATATAGAATGATCCCATTTATGTGAAATTCTAGAAGAGGCACAACTATGGTGACAAAAAGCTCAGCTGTGTTTGCTGGGAGACGAGGATGGAGGGAGGCAGGTCTGCCTGCAGAAGGGCATGAGGGGCCTTTTCTGGGTGATTGGATGTTTCATATCTTGATCTAGTGATTATGGGCTTGGGTAGATTTTTAAAATTCATTGAACTGTACACTTAAAATTGCTGGATTATATTTATCTCCTAACAAGGGAACTCTGCTGTCAGTTTGCTATTCCTTTGAAGATAATCTCTTTTTTCTCCGGCAGCTTTTCAAAAATTTTTTAGGGAAGAAGGGTTCCTTAGTGTTCTGCAGTTTCATTACAATGTGTCACGGTGTGATTTCTTTCCATTTATTTATCTTACTTGTGATTCACTTTGATTACTGAAGCTGTAATTCATGCTTTCATCAGTTCTGGAAAATTCTCCATCACTATCTCTCAAATATTATCTCTTCCTTGTTCCTTTTTATTCTCTTCCTTTGGGACTCTCATTACACTTATATTACATTTTCTAATAATATTCTCCATCTCTCCTACTTTTCATTTCCTTACCTCTCTGTGCTAAAGTCTAAGTAATCTTTTAGATATATATTCCAGTTCTTCTTTCTTTCATTTATATTCATCTGCTTTTTAATCCACCTATTTAATAGTATATTTTAATTTTTAGAAGCTGTTTGATTTTTTCTCAAATATCTGTCTTTTAAAAATGTATATTGTTCCTTGTTCATGTTTTTAATTCCCTTTTTTAATTTTAAAAAATATTTGAATTTGTATAAATTATATTCTATGTTTGAGAAATCCAGCAGTTTAAGTCCTTGGTGGTCAAATTCTTCTGTTTGTTAATGAGTTCTGACTCATTAATGCTGGTTATTTCCTTGTGAGTTCTGTTTTTTGGATTGTGAGTGCCTATTGACTGGGACTTATCTGTAGAAACCTTGAAAACTCTGAATTGAGAGATTATCCCTGAAGAGATTTATAGTTCCTTCTGCCAGATTGAAAACATGTATCCACATAAATACTTATAGGTTCATGGTGGCTTTATTGATAATAGCCAAAAACTGGAAAGAACCCAAGTGTCCTTGAACTATTGATTGATAAACTAATTGTTTAAACTAACTTGTCCAAGATTCCTGGAGCCAATTAAACTTAATTCTTGACTATCCCAGACCACATAAGCAGTGTGAATTTGAACCCGTCTCACCTTGAGAGCAGAATGTGGACTCTCAAGAGGGAATTTTTCCCTTCCAGGGGTCGCCCTAGATAGGCAAATGGCCTTTTCATTTTCCTTTCCTGATGGTAGATTACTTTTTTCTAGTCAGTCTATTAATGATGATAAAAGAGATCTAGTTCCAACTCTTGATCTTACTGAATCCTGAGCTCTATACTCGTGATCCCTTCTGGACAGTGAAAACCCAGGGGGTCTAGGATCCAGGGAGTGTCCAGTAAACACCTTCAGGGCAGCCACTACTTTGGACAATGAAAAAAATTCAATAGAATGGTTTGAAAAATAAATAAATAAAAACACCTTAATCAATTATGAATTATTAATACTAATTACCTACATTAAGAACGTGTGTGTGTGTATTTGGGAAATACTTTAAATATGAATTTGTTTCCTTCTTGTGACATCAAGGATTACATAGACAATTTTGTATTCAACTGATGACACTCAAAACATTGAGACCTAAAAAAGAAAAAATAAACCATTGTTTTCAAGGTCAAATCAAATTGGAAAAAACCATTCTTCATTCCATTTATAAGACCTAGGTAACTTGGTAAAGCTAGTACTAAAAATGCCTTTTTGTAGACAGGTAGTTAGAATACCATACAGAACTCATTTTTGACAGTCAAAACCAAAATTATTTGCAAGCCATAGATACATACAACCTTGTAGGCTGACACCTCACTTAACTGTTAAATCGCCTAAAAGATTACCTTGTCTTTCTTTTATGTGAATTCAGGAGCACAAAGCTATTTAAAATTCCTTCTCGAGAGAGATTCTATTAGAAGTATTATATTTCTTTGGCAGTCCTAAAAGGAACCAGCTCAATATTTTAACGTCATATTTTTTAAAGCTACTTTGGGTTATTTTTTTTTAAGTTAGATTGAAGCCTGAGAAATTCAATATGTGTATATGGCATGAATTTTAGCAGGGTTCTACAGCTCAAAGAGTTATTTCACACCCTGTCTAGTGTCTAGGTGAACCATTCTCTATTAGCATAGCAACATTCAAATATGTAAGTGATTAGTAAGTGAAAACAAATAGATTGTGCTTTCACCTGCTACTCTCTGCATGCTTGCATATGTACAAACAGGTAGATTGTGTTTTCACATGTAAGTTTTAGAATATCCCAGAAGGGCATAAGAATGAAAGAAAAATAAGATTCACTGTACCATTAATCTATAGCCCCAGTGCAAATGTGAGGGAAAGAAATTATTGAAGCATAACTCAGGTAATTTTAAAAGACTGATGCTAATAGACAGTAGAGGCTGAACACATTCTGAATTATAAAATGAAAGAAAACAGTGGACAAAGGAAGATAATAGCAATAATAACTATGGCTTACTGAGTTCTTACTGTACATAAGAACTAGATTGAGTGCTTTACTTAAAAAGTCTCAACTGTAAGAGAATCCATTTATCAAGTGTTTAATACATGCCACTTTTATCCATAGAACCACTTTTTGTCTTAGGTACTATTATTTGCCCCATTCTGCAAATGAAACCAACGCTTGAGTTTTATCAACTTGTCCAAGATTACATAAACTTGGAAGTGTTAAGTCAGACATCAAAGCCAAGATAGGCTGATTGCAGAGACCATGCTCTATAACAACCTCTCCATTATATTCTCATCTAACTACTAACCTGCATCTCAATCCAGTTAGGGCGTGTCTAATCCATCCCATTTCAAAGGTAGACAAATGGAGATAGAAACTAAGTAATTTGCACAAGATTACTTGTAACTGCATAAAGATTAAAACTGGTTTAGTCTGTTTCCAGAATCTATGCACTTTCTTCTGTATTATTCAACCTTTGTGAAAGTGTTTTTCATTCTTCAGTTATACATTCATTTGGTCATTCATTTAACAAATGTTTATTGAGCACTTTGTATGGTGCATTCTTTTGCGCTCTGGGAATACTCTCGTGAACATGAAACACAAAGTTCCAAAATTTACGTTCTAGTGGGTGAAAGATAGGCAATAAACCAATAAACTAGGAAGTAGATATCATGTTAGTGGGTGCAATGAAGAAAAATAAAGCATTGCAAGGGGCTAGAAAATGTTGGGAAGTTGGATGTATTTAAAAATTTTAAATAAGATAGTCAATGCAAGGAAATGTGCAATTGTCACTGGTAATTTTATGATACTGTTATTTTCTATCACAAGTATCTTGACTCCTTGGTTTATATGACATTGAAACTGAATCTGAGTTTTATATCAGATTCATTTTCCAGAAGAATATGCTTGACTTAGAACCTACCATTTAATTGCAGAAATGATCGGTTTTATTTCATATTTCTGCTTGAATGGTTATTTGAGGAGACAAAATAGGTAATTGTTTCCTTTCTAAGTACTTAGCCAAACTAGCCAGCTTAATAAAGTAAACAAATACTTGGACTTATTAGGAGAATGTGCCTTGCCAACAATTAAGTAAAAGGATCTTCTCCCCATCATTAATACTTGATGTGGGATATTAGTTCTTAGAAGGAATCTCATGATAAAATAACTAGTGATGTCAACAACTAATTGATTTTAATTGAGGAACATTTATATGACAGTATGATGTATTCAACTTGTTTCTGCATTTCTTTTTTTTTTTTTTCTTTTTGCGGTACGCGGGCCTCTCACCGTTGTGGCCTCTCCCGTTGCGGAGCACAGGCTCTGGACGTGCAGGCTCAGCGGCCATGGCTCATGGGCCCAGCCGGGGCATGTGGGATCTTCCCGGACTGGGGCACGAACCCGTGTCCCCTGCATCGGCAGGTGGACTCTCAACCACTGCGCCACCAGGGAAGCCCTCTGCTTTTCTTTAAAAAGCTGCAACTCTTCTTCCC
This sequence comes from Aethalodelphis obliquidens, assembly GCF_003676395.1. Lineage (NCBI taxonomy): Eukaryota > Metazoa > Chordata > Mammalia > Artiodactyla > Delphinidae > Aethalodelphis > Aethalodelphis obliquidens. The sequence goes on from NW_020837949.1 coordinate 37,996,373, forward strand.
AGTAGTAATTAAAAATAAACAGCAGTCATTTACTTACTGTGGGCTTCTAATGGTCACAACACCTTGCATGAATGATTTAGTGATCTAAAGCAAAGCAATTCAACACTGAAATTATCTTGAAAATTAAAAACCATTCTAGACAGTGAATAGTTTCAATTTCTATAGCACCGACTTATGTACAGTTTTCCTTTTTTATGTATTCTTCTGCATATATACAACTTACTAACAGAAATGGTCTGATTGGGACTCCACCTCAAAGAACAGTGTATAAAGCTCAGTCTCTGGGGTTAAGTCTATAGACTTGGGGGTGACATTTATTCATTCAAATATTATTTATTGAGAAGCTTCTTTAAGCTAGACATTGTCTGGAATGCTTTGGGGAATGAAAGAAGAAAAAAATAGTCTCTTCCCTGAAAAGAATTTATTATTATAGACTTGGGATAATATTTAATCTAATTCCATTCCATTTATTTAATTAGTTATATTATAATTTATGTAACCAATCTCTTGTTGATTATTTAGAAAGATTTTTGTTGTTGTTGTTGTTACAAAAGGCCTGTGTTGAACATCTCTGGTAATAAATATTTGTCCATATTTCTGATTATTTCTTTGGAATGGATTTCTATCAGTAAAATAACTAGGTCAAAAGGCACATACATTTTAGTCTATTAATAAATTTGACAAAAATGGGCCCCCAAGGGCAAAATAGGAAAAAAGTTGTATCATTTTACATTGCCACCAACACAGTATGAGAGAGCCTTTCCTTACTTGGTTTCCTTGTCAGCCTTATGAAGACAGAATGTTCCACTAAATGTATATCGTCGATCATTGCTCTCTAAATATTGTCTTCAAAATTGTTGAAAAGTTTCTCATTTTCAAGAATGATTTATGGGATTTCCCTGGTGGCGCAGTGGTTAAGAATATGCTTGCCAATGCAGGGATATGGGTTCGATCCCTGGTCCAGGAAGATCCCACATGCCATGGAACCACTAAACCTGTGCGCCACAACTACTGAGCCTGCGCTTTAGAGCCCACGAGCCACGACTACTGAGCCCTGCGCACCTAGAGCCCATGTTCTGCAACAAGAGAAGCCACCACAATGAGAAGCCAACGTAGCACAACAAAGAGTAGCCCCCGCTCACTGCAGCTAGAGAACACCCTCACACAGCAACGAAGACCCAACACAGCCAAAAATTTAAAAAAAAAGAATTATTTGTGAAATTGAATGGTGCTAACCAAAATTTTTCAGTTGGCTTTGATAGCTTATATTTGACAAGAGATCATCTAGGGGTTTTTTTTTCTTATATATTCTGAATTTTAAAGTATTAAGAGGTTATGAAAATTCTCTCAGTTGGTTTGAGAAGTTTATTTGACTAAAAAAATGAAGATTGCAGCTGGCCAAGTTGACCATTGAGGTAAAACCAGATGTCAGAAATAAAATAGATCTGCATTTTGTTGGGGCTTATTGGGTTTTATAAAAACATAGGATATTATGAATTAAGTTAAGTAGCAAACCATTATCTGGTACTAGTGCATCTTGTTTAAGCACAAAATTCCTACCTACAGAAACATGAAAAAAAATACTGTGGATAGGTTTACAGGGTCTTAACCACATCTTATTTAAAAGAAAATTCAAGAGTAGCCTTACATGTAACCTATAATAATCCGTTGCATCTTTACAGTAGTATTTTTACCTTTCCTGAATTTGTATGCTTAACTGTTTGATCTCTGTCTTTTCTGATCTTTTCTCAATGGTTATGCTGTTTATTTCTAGAACTATGGGACACAAAAACCGCTATGTCAAAGTCCCCCGTGGTCACATCTGGGTTGAAGGTGATCATCATGGACACAGTTTTGACAGTAATTCGTTTGGACCGGTAAGTCTTCTTATTACTGCTATGATTGGATTTCAAATGTAGGAACAAAAGTATGCCACACAGGTTGCTCAGGTAGCCCAGCCAAGAGTAGTCGTGAATTTTATAGTGGAACAGTTTATATTTGAAAATTTCCTTTTAAATATCATATAGATAATGTAAGCTGTCAATGGGTGTGTGTGTGTGTGTGTGTGTAAATCTAGAAAAGAACTTCGACAACTCAATAAAGTGCCAAAAGATGCTTTCAGCTGACTACCTGATCCCAGTGGCAACGGTTGTTTTTTCCTCACATAAATGCTTTGTACTTTATGTTTTTAGTTAGTGTTTAACAGAAATAATGTGTAAAAGACCTATAGACATCAATTTTCTAAGTAATTAGTTAAAAATTCATGTATAATAGAAATCATATTGGTAACTAACATTTTTCAGCTTTTAATTTATAACAAATGCCCACATTCCTTATACCATGTTTACATTCCATAAAATATGTGACTAAATTCATATATTATAATTTTTTTCATTTTTGAATACGTACAGAAATTCTCTATTTATGAACCCCTGCAACAAATCATTATATAAAGTGAAGAATATTTTAGTTAATGGAAACTGCACCTGATTTCTGGTCACCTATGTCTCTTTAAAAACTTGGATCTTCAACCCATTAGATTTTCCTACATCTAGATGTAGCCATACTTGTATGTATGTAGAAGTTAACATTGAGCACCTTTAGATAGGTTTGCAAAAAAAGTTATCCACATCCTTTTGTCTAAAACTAAATGTTGGTGGTCTCTATGAAACAATTTCCTTCACCTATCATGAGGGACCACTATTATTGTCACAGGAGAAGCAGTCACTTGACTCACTTTTGGCTAAAAGTATAGCAAGAGACTTGAGGTTGGATAAGTGTTGTGCGTAAGTGGAAGGGAACTTTAGGTGATGACCCCTACTTCTTTTTTCTAGCTGCAGTGATGATAAGAAAAACATCTAAGGTCTTTCTTGCTTTTGAGTAGTACTTATTATAAAAATACAATTTAATCGTTGTAGGGTATATCAAAGATGGAATGAACAGATTGGAAATGTTGTAGTCACTTAGAGAGTATAATAGAAGTGACTGTCATGAAGAAGCTTAGTAGCAACTTGAAAGTGAAAATAAATCACCTAAAAGCAGTTTTATTTCTCTCTAATCAATAAGATTAAATCTATTAAATGTAGCATATTGTCCAAGTCCACATTAAAATGTTAACTTTAGTTTGGGTTTTAATTGGTAGGGTAGTGACTCTGAAATGAAGTGTTAAAAATGTTGTTGTTTTGTTATTAGTTGTGGGGTGTGGGGTAAATAATTACAAATAATAAAGTACTAAAGTTTGAGATTGGTTTGCTTTTTCTGTATTAGTTAATAAAGCTAGTGCAATCTTATCTATATAATTGTATAATTGTCAGTCACTCGTATTCCAGATGCTTTCTTATTTGGGAGAGAAAAATGATAAGGTTGATAGCCAGAATATTGGGAATTGCACATAACCTTCAGTATCATATCTATTGTGTAGTTCTTTCTGGGCTGTCTTTCCTGCTGTGTACTTAATAATAGTATTATGAACCACTGAAGTGTAAGTAGACACATGAAAGTTGAAAATATATCACGTATGGAAATATCCTCTGTCACTTATATCTTAAAAAAATAAAAATAAAAAGTGAGAACCATGTGGGAAGGCCAATTTCATTGTGTTTATTACAGTAAGAAACTATGATATGCAAAACACTGACAAATACATTCTGTGCAGGACTTTAATGCCATTGGTTTACATCAAGTTTTTAAAAGAAATCTACTCATTAATTTTAACTTGAACCAGTAATATGAGTCAGAGACACAAAACCATTTTGAAATTTAGTGGTTGTTTTCTTTTTTTTTTAAATGGATATAAATATATAGATGCAGAATGGCTTTTGGTTCATAAGTTGGACTAAATATAAATTTCCATTCACTTAATTCATATTGTTTTTACTTGTCAAAATTAGATGAAGAACCTGTACTAGGATGAAGGAAAACATTTGTCACATCATATACTAACCTACTGTATTTGATGAGTTTTAGTACATATATTTTTACCCTTACAGTGAGCTCTCATGTTTTATGTTCCAATAACATTTATGACTAGGAAAAATAATTAATAATGATGCTCCCAAATAAGTTTTAAAAGGACAGAGGGGAAAAAATTGAATTAAAGACCTACAATTTTTATTTAAAGCTAAGTTGTGATGTTTGAGTATAGAGATTTCTTATTTTTTATTAATTAATGGTTATCTGAATAATTAAATTATTTTAATATTTTTATAATTCCCAGAAATAAAAACTCAAGTTTTACAATTCTAAAAAAACCAGAATAATCTTGAATCTTACACTGCATATACACTTGAAAGTTGTTACATTTTTCCAATAATTCTCAGTTGGATTCTTTGGCTTATCCATCAGTATATTTGGAGATTGTCTGTGGAAGGTCAGTTCAGTTTCAGGCTTTCTGGATTGTTGATTCACTTCTCCCCTTGGAAGCAGGGAATGCACTTTTCCAGAAAGTAAACATCCTATCTAAAAATCAGCCCTTCATATCTCTCCCAAATAACTTCAGAATTGTATCCAAATCTGTTTAATATGCTTTAACTCTTTGAATTATAATTATACTGTATCATAGCATCTCCTCAGTTTATTTTAAATTGTTGCCTATGGGTAATCACAATGGAGCTTTTTCCATATTTGAATAGATTTTTACTTGTAATCTAGTGAAAAATAAGAAAAGAATGTCTTACTTTTTTTTTCCTAGTTTGTTTTAATATTTCGTATGTATTTCTTAATATTTGAATTTGCTTTTCTGATTTGGTTTATTGCCACTATATGTAGGCTGGAGAGGGAATTAAATAGTTTTATGAGTGAAAGATGAATAATGGATTATGAATTTAAAGATACCAATGTTAAGTTATAGTAATAGAATGCATCACAACAGAATGAGATCCAACATCTGTGCTTTTAACTTGTAGAGGATGACATTATGGAAATAAACTAGTAGACTCCTTTATGAACATGGATAGAGTAAAACAGGAAATTAGATAACCTTAGTTTTGGACCTCATCAGTCACATAACTGTATGGGTCTACATTTCCTCATGTATAAAAGGATGAATTTCCTCTCCTCTGAATTCATCTTAAATGATTATTTAGTAAAATGAGCATATATTATATATATATATATATATATATATATACACACACACACACACACATATATAAATATATAATTTATTTAAGGTACTCCTATTTTACATTGCTGAGGATGTTTACTAAAAATTTAATAATATATTTAAATATATATATATATATAAAATCTTTTGATTACGTATATAGAAAAGTTTGGTTTTTTTTGCGGTACGCGGGCCTGTCACTGTTGTGGCCTCTCCCCTTGCGGAGCACAGGCTCCGGACACGCAGGCCCATCAGCCATGGCTCATGGGCCTAGCCACTCCGCGGCATGTGGGATCTTCCCTGACCGGGCCACGAACCCGTGTCCCCTGCATTGACAGGCAGACTCTCACCGCTGCGCCACCAAGGAAGCACTAGAAAAGTTTTAATGAACATCCTCAGCAACCTAAAATAGGACTACAATTAAAGTATGTTTCCTCCAGAGGATGAACTATTATGCAGTTGTTAAAAATCTATATTTGTGAAGAATTTTAATAACATCATGTTCATGATATTGTTTTAGGTGAATACATGAAAATAAAGAAGAGAATACACAGTATTATGTTAATTGTGCCAGTTGTTATGATTATGGTCAATTCTTTTTTATACCTTTGTACTTCGCTATATTCTTAAAGGTCTGCAACAAATTTTTATTACCTTATAATCAGAAGAAAACAAATTGGTCAAAAAAATAAGATTAAAGGTGAGTAAAGTAAATGACTTCTAAGTTTATGAATTTGTCTCCATGGAAGATCTCTGTGCCAAACCTTGAATATATCATCATTGCACAATGATAGAAAATGTCCTATCGCATCATAATATGGATTCACTAACGTATGACTTTAGCTCAGATTTCTAGTTTGAGAAATATATTTTGTTAGTATCCTTTAAGATTGTTGTCTAGAAGTGTTTTTCAGTGCATATTACTACTTGATGTCACTGGATTGTGTATTAAAGATATCTGATGATCGCTTAGAAAATTCAGAAGGAACTTCTGTTAGTAATTCCTTTGCTCTATGAAAGACATTAGCCTTTCCCTTTACCATCCCTACTTCCACGTAGATGACATTAATACATTTCTATTGTGGCCATGTTCTTTGCCAGCACCCAAAAGTAACTGATTACAATGAATATTGATGAATTTTCTGCTTGCTATAAAAGGAAATCACATAAAAGTCAAATTTTATATTTCTATATATGTGAACATAGCAGTGAATTTTCTTTCTTTTTTTAATGAATTTTATTTTTTTATACAGCAGGTTCTTATTAGTTATCTATTTTATACACATCAGTGTATACATGTCAATCCCAATCTCCCAATTCATCCCACCACCGCCCCACACTGTCACCCCCTTGGTGTCCATATGTTTGTTCTCTATATCTGTGTCTCTATTGCTGCCTTACAAACAGGTTCATCTGTACGATTTTTCTAGATTCCACATATATGCGTTAATATATGATATTTGTTTTTCTCTTTCTGACTTACTTCACTCTGTATGACAGTCTCTAGGCTCATACACCTCTCTACAAATGACCCAATTTCATTCCTCTTTATGGCTGAGTAATATTCCATTGTATATATGTACCACATCTTCTGTATCCATTCATCTTTCAGTGGGCATTTAGGTTGTTTCCATGACCTGGCTATTGTAAATAGTGCTGCAAAGAACATTAGGGTGCATGTGTCTTTTTGAATTATGGTTTTCTCTGGGCATATGCCCAGTAGTAGAATTGCTGGGTCATATGGTAATTCTATTTTTAGGTTTTTAAGGAACCTCCATACTGTTCTCCATAGTGGCTGTATCAATTTACATTCCCACCAACAGTGCAAGAGGGTTCCCTTTTCTCCACACCCTCTCCAGCATTTGTTGTTTGTAGATTTTCTGATGATGCCCATACTAACTGCTGTGAGGTGATACCTCATTGTAGTTTTGATTTGCATTTCTCTAGTAATTAGGGATGTTGAGGAGCTTTTCATATGCCTCTTGGCCATCTGTCTGTGTTCTTTGGAGAGATGTTTATTTAGGTCTTCTGCCCATTTTTGGATTGGGTTGTTTGTTTTTTTAATATTGTGCTGCATGAGCTGTTTATATATTTTGGAGATTAACCCTTTGTCCATTGATTTGTTTACAAATATTTTCTCCCATTCTGAGGGTTGTCTTTTCATCTTGTTTATAGTTTCTTTTGCTGTGCAAAAGCTTTTACGTTTCATTAGATCCCATTTGTTTCTTTTTGGTTTTTATTTCCATCTAGGAATGGGTCAAAAAAGATCTTGCTGTGATTTATGTCAAAGAGTGTTCTTCCTATCTTTTCCTCTAAGAGTTTTATAGTGTCTGCTCTTACATTTAGGTGTTTAATCCATTTTGAGTTTATTTTTGTGTATGGTATTAGGGAGTGTTTTAATTTCATTCTTTTACATGTAGCTGTCCAGTTTTCCCAGCACCACTTATTGAAGAGACTGTCTTTTCTCCATTGTATATCCTTGCCTCCTTTGTCATAGATTAGTTGACCATAGGTGCATGGGTTTATCTCTGGGCTTTCTATCCTGTTCCATTGATATATATTTCTGGTTTTGTGCCAGTACCATATTGCCTTGATTACTGTAGCTTTGTAGTATAGTCTGAAGTCAGGGAGTCTCATTCCTCCAGCTCCGTTTTTTTCCCTCAAGACTGCTTTGGCTATTCGGGGTCTTTTGTATCTCCATTCAAAATTTAAGATTTTGTTCTAGTTCTGTAAAAACTGCCAGTGGTAATTTGATAGGGATTGCATTGAATCTATAGATTGCTTTGGGTAGTATAGTCATTTTCACAATATTGATTCTTCCAATCCAAGAACAGGGTATATCTCTCCATCTGTTTGTGTCATCTTTGAGTTCTTTCATCAGTGTCTTATAGTTTTCTGTATACAGGTCTTTGACTTCCTTAGGTAGGTTTATTCCTCGGTATTTTATTCTTTTTGTTGTAATAGTGAATGGGATTGTTTCCTTAATTTCTCTTTCTGATCTTTTGTTGTTAGAATATAGGAATGCAAGAGATTTCTGTGCATTAATTTTGTATCCTGCAACTTTACCAGATTCATTGATTAGGTCTAGTAATTTTATGGTGGCATCTTTAGGATTATCCATGTATAGTATCATGTCATCTGCAAACAGTGACAGTTTTACTTCTTTTCCAATTTGTATTCATTTTATTTCTTTTTCTTCTCTGATTGCCATGGCTACGACTTCTAAAACTGTGTTGAATAATAGTGGCGAGAGTGTACATCCTTGTCTAGCTTCCTGACCTTAGAGGAAATACTTTCAGTTTTTGACCATTGAGAATGATGTTTGCTGTGGGTTTGTTGTATGTGGCCTTTATTATGTTGAGGTAGGTTCCCTCTATGCCTACTTTCTGGAGAGTTTTTATCATAAATGGGTGTTGAATTTTGTCAGCAGCTTCTTCTGCATCTATTGAGATGATCATATGGTTTTTTCCTTCAATTTGTTAATATGGTGTATCACATTGATTGATTTGTGTCTATTGAAGAATCCTTGCATCCATGGGATAAATCCCACTTGATCATGGTGTATAATCCTTTTAATGTGCTGTTGGATTCTGTTTGCTAGTATTTTGTTGTGGATTTTTGCATCTATATTCATCACTGCTATTGATCTACAATTTTCTCTTTTTATATTATCTTTGTCTGGTTTTGGTATCAGGGTGATGCTGGCCTTGTAGAATGAGTTTGGGAGTGTTCCTTTGTCTGCAGTTTTTTGGAAGAGCTTGAGAAGGATGGGTGTTAGCTCTTCTCTAAATGATAGAATTCACCTGTGAAGCCATCTGGTCCTGGACTTTTGTTTGTTGAAAGATTTTAGCACGGTTTCAATTTCTTTACTGGTGATTGGTCTGTTCATATTTTGTATCTTCCTGATTCAGTCTTCCAAGTTTATACCTTTTTAAGAATTTGTCCATTTCTTCCAGGTTGTTCATTTTATTGGCATAGAGTTGCTTGTAGTAGTCTCTTAGGATGCTTTGTATTTCTGCAGTGTCCATTGTAACTCTCCTTTTTCATTTCTAACTTTATTGATTTGAGTCCTCTCCCTCTTCTTCTTGATGAGTCTGGCTAAAGGTTTAGCAATTTTGTTTATTTTCTCAAAGAACCAGCTTTTAGTTGTTTTGATCTTTGCTATTGTTTTCTTTGTTTCTATTTCATTTATTTCTCCTCTGATCTTTATGATTTCCTTCCTTCTACTAACTTTGGGTTTTGTTTGTTATTCTTTCTCTAGTTCCTTTAGGTATAAAGTTAGTTTGTTTATTTGCGATTTTTCTTGTTTCTTGAGGTAGGATTGTATTGCTATAAACTTCTGTCTTAGAACTGCTTTGGCTGCATCCTATAGGTTTTGGATCATCGCGTTTTTGTTGTCATTTGTCTCTAGGTAATTTTTGATATCCTCTTTGATTTCTTCAGTGATCCCCTGGTTATTTAGTAACACGTTGTTTATCCTCCATGTGTTTGTGTTTTTTACATTTCTTTCCCCTGTAATATATTTCTAATCTCATAGTGTTGTGGTTGGATAAGATGCCTGATATGATTTCAGTTTTCTTAAATTTACCAGGGTTTGATTTGTGACCCAAGATATGATCTATCCTAGAAAATGTTCCATGTGCACTTGAGAAGAAAGTGTAATCTGCTGTTTTTGGATGCAATATCCTATAAATATCAATTAAATCTATGTGGTCTGTTGTGTCATTTAAAGCTTGTATTTCCTGACTAATTTTCTCTCTGGATGATTGCCCATTGGTGTAAGTGAGGTGTTAGAGTCCCCCACTGTTATTGTGTTACCACTGATTTCCTCTTTTATAGCTGTTAGAATTTGCCTTATGTATTGATGTGCTCCTATGTTCGGTGCATATATATTTATAATTGTTATATCTTCTCCTTGGATTGATCCCTTGATCATTATGTAGTGCCCTTCCTTGTGTCTTATAACATTCTTTATTTTAAAGTCCATTTTATCTGATATGAGTATTGCTACTCCAGCTTTCTTTTGATTTACATTTGCATGGAATATCTTTTTCCTACCCCTCACTTTCAGTCTGTAGGTGTCCCTAGGTCTGAAGTGGGTCTCTTGTAGACAGCATATATATGGGTCTTGTTTTTGTATCCATTCAGTGAGGCTGTGTCTTTTGGTTGGAGCATTTAACCCATTTACATTTAAGGTAATTATTGATATGTATATTCCTATTACCATTTTCTTCATTGTTATGGGTTTGTTTTTGTAGGTCCTTTTCTTCTCTTGTGTTTCCCACTTAGAGAAGTTCCTTTAGCATTTGTTGTAGAGCTGGTTTGGTGGTGCTGAATTCTCTTAGCTTTTGCTTGTCTGTAAAGCTTTTGATTTCTCTGTCGAATCTGAATGGGATCCTTGCCGCGTAGAGTAATCTTGGTTGTAGCTTCTTCCCTTTCCTCACTTTAAATATGTCCTGCCACTCCCTTCTGGCTTGTAGAGTTTCTTCTGAGGAATCAGCTGTTAACCTTATGAGAGTTCCTTTGTATGTTATTTGTCATTTTTCCCTTGTTGCTTTCCATAATTTTTGTCTTTAATTTTTTTCAGTTTGATTACTATGTGTCTTGGCAACTTTCTCCTTAGCTTTATCCTGCCTGGGACTCTTTGTGCTTCCTGGCCTTGGGTGGCTATTTCCTTTCCCATGTTAGGGAAGTTTTCAACTATAGTCTCTTCAAATATTTTCTCGGGTCCTTTCTCTCTCTCTTCTCCTTTTGAGACCCCTATAATGTGAATGTTGTTTTGTTTAATGTTGTCCCAGAGGTCTCTTAGACTGTCTTCATTTCTTTTCATTCTTTTTTCTTTATTGTTCTGTGGCAGTGAATTCCACCATTCTGTCTTCCAGGTCACTTATCCATTCTTCTGCCTCAGTTATTCTGCTGTTGATTTCTTCTAGTGTATTTATCATTTCAGTTATTGTTTGTTCATCTCTGTTTGTTTGTTCTTTAATTCTTCTTTGTCTCTGTTAAATATTTCTTGAATCTTCTTGATCTTTGCCTCCATTGTTTTTCTTAGGTCCTGGATCATCTTCATTATCATTATTCTGAATTCTTTTTCTGGAAGGTTGCCTTTCTCCACTTCATTTCGTTGTTTTTCTGGGGTTTTATCGTGTTCCTTCTTCTGGTACATAGTCCTCTGCCTTTTCATTTTGTCTGTCTTTCTGTGAATGTGGTTTTTGTTCCACAGGCTGCAGAATTGTAGTTCTTCTTGCTTCTGCTGTCTGCCCTTTGGTGGATGAGGCTATCTAAGAGGCTTGTGCAAGCTTCCTGATGGGAGGGACTGGTGGTGGGTAGAGCTGGGTGTTGCTCTGGTGGGTAAAGGTCAGTAAAACTTTAATCCTCTTGTCTGCTGATGGGTGGGACTGAGTTCCCTCTGTGTTGTTTTGGCATGAGGTGACCCACCACTGGAGGCTACAGCTCTTTTTTGGTGCTGATGGTGGATTCTGGGAAGGCTCATACCAAGGAGTCCTTCCCACAACTTTTGCTCAGTGTCCTTGTCCCTGTGGTGAGCCACAGGCACACCCCACGTCTGCAGGAGACCCTCCAACACTAGCAGTTAGGTCTGGTTCAGTCTCCTATGAGGTCACTGCTCCTTCCCCTGGGTCCTGATGCACACACTACTTTGTGTGTGCCCTCCAAGATTGGAGTCTCTGTTTCCCCCAGTCCTGTCAAAGGCCTGCAATCAAATTCCACTAGCCTTCAAAGTCTGATTTTCTGGGAATTCCTCCTCCCATTGCCAGACCCCCAGGTTGGTAAGTCTGACTTGGGGCTCAGAACCTTCACTCCACTGGGTGGAGTTCTGTGGTATATTTGTTCTCTAGTTTGTGCGTCAGTCACCCAGCAGTTATAGGATTTGATTTTATTGTGATTTTGCCCCTCCTGCCATCCCATTGTGGCTTCTCCTTTGTCTTTTGATGTGTGGTCTGTTTTTTGGTGAGTTCCAGTGTCTTCCTGTTGATGATTGTTCAGCAGTTAGTTGTGATTCTGGTGTTCTTGCAAGAGGAAGTGAGCTCATGTCCTTCTACTCCACCATCTTCTATAGCTGTGAATTTTCAAATAGTGATTCTTAAATATTTCAGATTAGCAGACTCTTCATAAATTAAAAGTGCAGGCAGCAGTTCTTTCTTCCATTTATTATAAATATTTATTTAATTACTTATATTGGAAATGATCTCATAGATGTCCATTCCTTTTGGTGAAAACACAGATGGACCTTTTCCATGGCTTCCATTTGTCTTGTACATTTCCTATCTTTGAATTTTTTTCTATTCTTTTAATTTAGTTTTAAGTCACAAACCACTGAAATATGTTCACTGCTTGCTGTATAATGATTTGATGTATGTCATAATAGAAATTCTAGGTTTTTAGTATCTAAAATAAATAATTTATTTTAACTTTATTGAGCAAAGTATATTAAGGAAAAAAAATCTTTTGGCTTCAACATTTCAGGGTGAAGATAACCTTTCCACACTGTATAAAAGTATTTTGATTTTTAGGTTTGTGGTCTTAGTATCACCTTGTTAACAATTTGTGTGTAGGAACCATGAAGCAGGACTGAACAATTTGGTGCAGAAACTATGCATGATATACTGCCTCTATCTGAGAGTGGAAACTGGGAGTTGTACTAAATATGAATTCTTTTTAGTTCCAAATCATTTGGAAAAGAGCTAACCTAATCTCTTACTTCATAGATGCCTAATTAAATAAAATACTAGACCCCTAGAATGTTTTCTTGAAGGAAATATGCCTAATAGATGATAGTTTTCAAATAAATGAGTATTAGAAATATTGTTTGTTAATTAAATGAGCTAATGATCTGAAAATGATAATCTATAAGAAAGCATTGAAATTAAGATTAAAATTCCATAGAATTCCTTTTGAACTTAGTGAGGTTCAAAACATTTTTTACTTTTTAAAAAAGTACTGAAAAAGTCAAGGAGAGCAGAAGTAAGCTTTATGAGTTCATATCATGCAGGCCTTTCATTTATGTCTTCAGGACACATTTTGAGCATCTACCAATTATCCAAATTGATTTTGGCCGGGATTCCAATGGGCGGAGTGGATCAGGAGAGATGAGGATTGTGTTAACTACAAAGATGGTGCTAGATTAGGTAATGTGTGGGAAGTGAACTTTCAAAGACGTTTATTAGTCATGCCTGTTTTGAATTTTCTCCCTATGTTATACATTTTTGGTAAAAAAGAAATACACTATGAGATTAACTAGGGTAGCAAAACAAGATTCTTGGAGACATAAGGAGTCTGAACGGAAGAGAACGGGAAGCGAAATTATGACATTTTTGAGACCAACTGACAAAGGGTTGAGTTGGAATGGAATTTGGGGAGATGTTTAAAAGCTTCAGAGAGTATAAAGACAGAGATTCAAGTTGTGGATAATAAGGAGTGCACTAAGCCTGTGAGTATTCCCAGTCCTTTGGCCACTGTCATCAAGAGATGCCCTGATGCCTAGGAAGATCATAAGATGGTCAATAGATACAACAGTGACTGAGGTATATAAGGCCTACCTGCAAGGAGGCAGACAAATAATAGGGCAGAACCAACACAGCAGTCTTAAGTAGAGGTGTAAGTCAGAGCCTCTTAGAGGAATAGACATTTGTGTACTGAAATCTCATAAGAAAAACCTATGAAATCTTCTGGGAGGATTTGGTAGAACAGTGTTCTGAAATTGTGAAAATAATAAATATTTGGTGCAATCTTGTATTGCATAAAACACTCTGGATTCTGCATGTTTTGTGAATGAAGTGGTTTATGCCTGGAGTGGTTAATATGTTTCAGCTGCATTGAAAACACTCTGTTTATACAGTGCAGAATAATTTTGTGGACATATGAGAATGAATTGACATTTCATTTTATGTGTTGTTGAACTGTAGTATTTTCCTTGTGTAAATTCTCTTCAGCAGCTAGAATAACTTTTACTTAAAATTAGCCATTTTCAAATAAAGAAAAAGGTCATTAGACTATGTTGACAGGATCCAAGGAAAGTGTTCTGTTCACACTTTCTCTAAAACATGTTACTTGGACTTTAATTGATTGTATTTTCTTGTTTCCTTGTGGTACATGCTTTTGTTCATTAAAAATTTTGTTAGGAACTAAAGCAAGCTCTATTTATAGAAAAATATTTGTGACAGAAGTCCCTTGGTTCCTAAAATCATAAAACCTTACCTTGGGGTTTTCCTTCAATTGTTTTTCACAATTCCTTTAAACAGCGCCAGAACCTAGCAACCCCACATGTTTTACTCAGGTATAATTCTTATTTGGCTGGTGTAGAAAAAGGCATGCATTTCATAAAAAGGCCAAAGGCAATGGAAAGAAATGCCATAATAATTAAAATATCTGTATATCCAAAGATAGTTAAGTCTCAGAAAAGAGCCCAACCTCTGGAGCAATATTCAAAACAAAGAAAAGGAAACAAGAAACCACAAAAGTACCTAAGGTTTAGCATCGCTATTGGTTGGCTCTAATTACAATACAGTTAGAACATCAAAAACTATATAAGATTTTTTAAAAAGAGCATGGAAACATAATATCAACTAGAGAACACAGAGACAAACTAAGCTTCCATTTCTACCAAATCAAATTTTGTTTCTGTCTTAATTATTCTGCTAGTGTAGAAATCATTTTCCACATGATTTCATTTTCAGATAGGAGAGATGTCAGCAGAATTGTCATTAGACTTCATTGCTATGGCAGATACTGTTCCTTTGGGCCATTTAGTTTAGAACTAAGCATGTCCATTACACCAGAAATGTTATATTTACTGACAGTGGGTCAGGAAACAAGATTTAGTGAAATATATTCAGTATTATTAATTTAGCAATTTTATAAGTTCTCAAATTTTTTTAAGTGGGATTGAAATCCTTATTGTATTATTTATAAGACATAATCAGTGTCTACATCACATGTCTACATAGAAAAATAAAATGGAAGATATAAGAAGCCCAAAAGAGAAGGAAAATCTTCCACTGCCTAGCCTAGACAATACAAGGAGAAAAAATGAGCTATTGAATATACAGTGATTCAAGGTATGAGATTGAATTTCCTCATTTAAATAGATATTTACTTATGAAATATTTACTGAGTAATTGGGCTCTACTCCTCATAATATGCAAGCACAAAACTATGGAAATGACTTCGTATTTCGACTGAGCTTCTGGGAGATGACTTTCTTTAGAAATTTTTAATTTTCCTAAAGCTTTTTTGGGTAATCCAAAAAATGACTTTGCTTTGTGTCAGCATCT
Organism: Aethalodelphis obliquidens; assembly: GCF_003676395.1. Taxonomy (NCBI): domain Eukaryota; kingdom Metazoa; phylum Chordata; class Mammalia; order Artiodactyla; family Delphinidae; genus Aethalodelphis; species Aethalodelphis obliquidens. The sequence goes on from NW_020837949.1 coordinate 38,011,769, forward strand.
TATTGGTTTTGTTTTGTTTTGTTTTCCTGAAAAAGAAAACTTGCAAGAGAATTAAAAGATCAGTTTGATTGTCAGTGACTTGGATGACTTTTTTCTGTGTAATGGAGCCTGTAATGAATCACAGTAACCACAGTTTTAGATATTATCCATTGGAAGACCCATGTGGGTTTGTGTTATGTTAAAATTTTTCTAACTTGGTGAATCAAGCAAGTGAAAATGCAGTTCTTTATTTCAGTGGTCAGAATTAGAACCATGTGGTGTGTTCTGTTGATAGGGCCTCACAGGCCCCATGGCTTTTTCACTGAAAAACATTGATTCCTGTAACATGATTCCTAGGTATTTCTGCTCCAACTCATCCTCCTATCACTAAGAATTTTTCTGAAAAGAATTCCGATCACATCATTCCACTTCTTAAAACAATATCATCAGCCTACAACACTTATCATACTTAATGAAGAAATGTTAGAAGCTTTCCCTTTTAAATCAGACAAAACAAGAAGGTTCTCTTACCACTTCTGTTCAACATTGTGCCAAAGGTCATTGCCCGTGCACATTAAGGCAAGAAAGAAATAAGAGATGTGGCAATAGGAAAGGAAAATTCCAGAGTTTCTTTTTTTCTTTTGTCAAGTATGTTATTGTCTAATTAGAAAATCTAAGAAGCAGACTTCCCTAGTGGAGCAGTGGTTAAGAATCCGCCTGCCAATGCATGGGACACAGGTTGGATCCTTGGTCTGGGAAGATCCCACATGCTGTGCGGCAACTAAGCCAGTGTGTCAGAACTACTGAGCCTGCTCTCTATAACCCATGAGGCACAACTACTAAGCCTGCCTGCCACAACTACTGAAGCCTGTGCATCTAAAGCCTGTGATCCACAACAAGAGAATCCACTGCAATGAGAAGCCCGCACACTGCAACGAAGAGTAGCACCCGCTTGCCGCAACTACAGAAAGCCCGCGTGCAGCAACCAAAACGCAAAGCAGCCAAAAATAAATAAATTAATTAATAATAAAAAAAGAAAATGTAAGAAGCATCTGCAGAATTACTAAGACAGTTCTGCAAGTTTATTAGTATAAGAGCAATCACATACAGTGATCAAACAGGCCTAGACTTCATCAACAAACAGAAAACACACTTTTAAAGAACTTGATATTTAAAATAGCAATAAAAAACTCAGGATAGGGCTGGTAGTGGCTTCCAGTTCCAACTCGAGGCCTTGCCTGCTGGCGTGTGGAACAGCGAGTTGCTCTGGGTTGATTAAGTTTGTAAAGTGTCCTCTTCATTTCTGGAAAAAAATAAAAAGACCCTCAAGATAAGATAATACCTCTTATGTTATAGAAGATGAATTTGAAGGAAAATATTGGAAATTACTTATTGAAGTTGAAGCTGCAGAGCAGTGACTGAAGCCATGTGGCTGACAGGGTCATGGTGCTCCAGCTGGTTGTCAGCCCTGAGCCTCTGAGGTGAGAGAGCAGAGTTCAGGACATTGGGCCACCAACTCCCAAAGATCTCCATCACAATACTAAGACCCAGCTCCACTCAGTGACCAGCAAGCTCCAGTGATGGGCAACCTATGTCAAACAACTAGCAACACAGGAACACAACCCCATCCATTAGCAGAGAGACTGCCTAAACTCATAATGTCACAGACACCCCAAAACACAGCACTGGATGTGGTCCTTCCTACCAGAAAGACAAGATCCAGCCTCATCCACCAGAACACAGGCAGCAGTCCCCTCCACTAGGAAGCCTACACAGCCCATTGAACCAACCTCACCCACGGGGGGCAGACACCAAAAACAACGGGAACTGCAGAACTGCAGCCTGTGAACAGGACACTCCAAACACAGTAAATTAAGCAAAATGAGAAGACAGAGAAATATGCAGCAGATGAAGGAGCAAGGTAAAAACCCACCAGACCAAAGAAATGAAAAGGAAATAGGCAGTCTACCTGAAAAAGAATTCAGAGTAATGATAGTAAAGATGATCCAAAATCTTGGAAATAGAATGGAGAAAATAGAAGAAACGTTTAACAAGGACCTATAAGAAGTAAAGTTCAAACAAACAATGATGAACAACACAATAAATGAAATTTAAAATTCTCTAGAGGGAAACGATAGCAGAATAATTGAGGCAGAAGAATAGATAAGTGACCTGGAAGATAAAATAGTGGAAATAACTACTGCAGAGCAGAATAAAGAAAAAAGAATGAAGAGAATTGAGAAAAGTCTCAGAGATGTCTGGGACAACATTAAATGCACCAAATTTCGAACTATAGGGGTCCCAGAAGAAGAAGAGAAAAAGAAAGGAATTGAGAAAATATTTGAAGAGATTATAGTTGAAAAGTTCCCCAATATGGGAAAGGAAGTAGTTAATCAAGTCCAGGGAGTGCAGAGAGTCCCACACAGGATAATTCCAAGGAGAAACACACCACGACACGTACTAATCAAACTATCAAAAATTAAATACAAAGAAAAAATATTAAAAGCAGCAAGGGAAAAACAACAAATAACATACAAGGGAATCCCCATAAGGTTAATAGCTGATCTTTCAGAAGAAACTCTGCAAGCCAGAAGGGAGTGGCAGGACATATATAAAGTGATGAAAGGGAAAAACCTACAACTAAGATTACTCTACCCAGCAAGGATCTCATTCAGATTTGATGGAGAAATTAAAACTTTTACAGACAAGCAAAAGCTAAGAGAATTCAGCACCACCAAACCAGCTTTACAACAAATGCTTAAGGAACTTCTCCAGGCAGGAAATGCAAGAGAAGGAAAAGACCTATAATAACAAACCCAAAAGAATTAAGAAAATGATAATAGGAACATACATATTGATAATTACCTTAAATGTAAATGGATTAAATGCTCCAACCAAAAGACATAGACTGGCTGAATGGATACAAAAACAAGACCCATATATATGCTGTCTACAAGAGACCCACTTCAGACCTAGGGACACATACAGACTGAAACTGAGGGGATGGAAAAAGATATTCCATACAAATGGAAATCAAAAGAAAGCTGGAGTAGCAATTCTCATATAAGACAAAATAGACTTTAAAATAAAGACTATTACAAGGGACAAAGAAGGACACTACATAATGATCAAGGGATCAATACAAGAAGAAGATATAACAATTGTAAATATTTATGCACCAACATAGGAGCACCTCAATACATAAGGCAAATGCTAACAGCCATAAAAGGGGAAATCGACAGTAACACAATCATAGTAGGGGACTTTAACACTCCACTTTCACCAGTGGACAGATCATCGAGAATGAAAATAAATAAGGAAACACAAGCTTTGAATGACACATTAAACAAGATGGACTTAATTGATATTTATACGACATTCCATCCAAAAACAACAGAATACACTTTCTTCTCAAGTGCTCATGGAACATTCTCCAGGATAGACCATATTTTGGGTCACAAATCAAGCCTTGGTAAATTTAAGAAAATTGAAATGCTATCAAGTATCTTTTCCGACCACAATGTTATGAGGCTAGATATCAATTACAGGAAAAAAACCTGTAAAAAATACAAACACGGGCTTCCCTGGTGGCGCAGTGGTTGAGAGTCTGCCTGCCGATGCAGGGGACACGGGTTCGTGCCTCGGTCAGGGAAGATCCCACATGCCACGGAGCGGCTGGGCCCGTAAGCCATGGCCTCTGGGCCCGCGCATCCGGAACCTGTGCTCTGCAACGGGAGAGGCCACAACAGTGAGAGGCTCGCGTACCACAAAAAAAAAAAATACAAACACATGGGGGCTAAACAATAAACTACTAAATAACCAAGAGATCATGGAAGAAATCAAAGTGGAAATGAAAAAATACCTAGAAAAATATGACAATGAAAACACGACGACCCAAAACATGATGATCCAAAACCTGCAGCAAAAGCATTTCTAAGACGGAAGTTGATAGGAATACAGTCCTACCTCAAGAAACAAGAAAAGTCTCAAATAAACAACCTAACTGTACACCTAAAGCAATTAGAGAAAGAATTAAAAAGAACCCCAAACTTAGCAGAAGGAAATAAAACATAAATATCAGATCAGAAATAAATGAAAAAGAAATGAAGGAAATGATAGAAAATATCAATAAAAGTGAAAGCTGGTTCTCATCTCAATAGAGGCAGAAAGAGCTTTCAACAATATTCAACACCTATTTATGATAAAACCCTCCAGAAAGTAGGCATAGAGGGAACTTACCTCAACATAATAAAGGCCATATATGACAAACCCACAGACAACATTGTTCTCAATGGTGAAAAAGTGAAACCATTTCCACTAAGATCAGGAACAAGACAAGGTTGCCCACTCTCACTGCTGTTATTCAACATAGTTTTGGAAGTTTTAGCCATAGCAGTCAAAGAAGAAAAAGGAATAAAACGAATCCAAATCAGAAAAGAAGAAGTAAAACTGTCACTGTTTGCAGATGACATGATACTATACATAGAGAATCCTAAAGATGCTACCAGAAAACTACTAGGACTAATCAATGAATTTGGTAAAGTAGCAGGATACACAATTAATGCACAGAAATCTCTTGCATTCCTATACACTAATGATGAAAAATCTGAAAGAGAAATTAAGGAAACACTCCCATTTACCACTGCAACAAAAAGAATAAAATACCTAGGAATAAACCTACCTAAGGAGACAAAAGACCTGTATGCAGAAAACTATAAGACACTGATGAAAGAAATTAAAGGTAATACAGACGGTGAGATATACCATGTTCTTGGATTGGAAGAATCAACATTGTGAAAATGACTGTACTACCGAAAGCAATCTACACATTCAGTGCAATCCCTATCAAACTACTGATGGCATTTTTCACAGAGCTAGAACAAAAAACTTCACAATTTATATGGAAACACAAAAGATCCTGAATAGCCAAAGCAATCTTGGAAAGAAAAACGGAGCTGGAGGAATCAGGCTCTCTGACTTCAGACTATACTGCAAAGCTACAGTAATCAAGACAGTATGGTACTGGCACAGAAACAGAAATATAGATCAATGGAACAGGATGGAAAGCCCAGAGATAAACCCACACACATACAGTCCCCTTATCTTTGATAAAGGATGGAAGAATATACAGTGGAGAAAAAGACAGCCTCTTCAATAAGTGGTGCTGGGAAAACTGGACAGCTACATGTAAAAGAATAAAATTAGAACACTTCCTAATACCATACATAAAAATAAACACAAAATAGATTAAAAACCTTAAAATAAGGCCAGACACTATAAAACTCTTAGAGGAAAACATAGGCAGAACACTCTATGACATAAATCACAGCAAGATCCTTTTTGACCCACCTCCTAGAGAAATGGAAATAAAAACAAAAATAAACAAATGGGACCTAATGAAACTTACAAGGTATTGCACAGCAAAGGAAATCATAAACAAGACGAAAAGACAACCCTCAGAATGGTAGAAAATATTTGCAAACAAAGCAACTGACAAAGAGTTAATCTCCATAATATACAAGCAGCTCATGCAGCTCAATATGATAAAAACAAACAACCCAATCCAAAAATGGGCAAAAGACCTAAACAGACATTTCTTCAAAGAAGATATACAGATGGCCAACAAACACATGAAAGGATGCTGAACATCGCTAATCATTTGAGAAATGCATATCAAAATTACAATGAGGTATAACTTCACACCAGTTATAATGGCCATCATGAAGAAATCTACAAACAATAAATGCTGGCGAGGGTGTGGAGCAAAGGGAACCCTCTTGCCCTGTTGGTGGGAATGTAAATTGATACAGCCACTAAGGAGAACAGTACGGAGGTTCCTTAAAAAACTAAAAATAGAGCTACCATATGACCCAGCAATACCACTATGGGCATATACCCTAATAAAACCATAATTCAAAAAGGGTCATTTCCTACAATATTCATTGCAGCTCTGTTTATAATAGCCAGGACATGGAAACAACCTAAGTGTCCATCGACAGATGAATGGATAAAAAAGATGTGGCACATATATACAATGGAATATTACTCAGCCATAAAAAGAAATGAAATTGAGTTATTTGTAGTGAGATGGAGGGACCTAGAGACTGTCATACAGAGTGAAGTAAGTCAGAAAGAGAAAAACAAATATCGTATGCTAACTCATATATATGGGATCTAAAAAAAAGAAAAAAAAAATGGTTCTGAAGAACCTCGAGGCCAGACAGGAATAAAGACACAGATGTAGAGAATGGACTTGAGGACACGAGGAGGGGGAAGGGTAAACTGGGACGAAGTGAGAGAGTGACATGGACATATATACAGTACCAAATATAAAATAGATAGCTAGTGGGAAGCAGCCGTATAGCACAGTGAGATCAGCTCCGTGCTTTGTATCCACCTAGAGGGGTGGGTGGGATAAGGAGGGTGGGAGATGCAAGAGGGAGGGGATATGGGGATATATGTATACGTATGGTGAATAACTTTGTTATACAGCAGAAACTAACACACCATTGTAAAGCATATATATATGGAAAAAAAACCCTCAGGATAGTGCTTACCTTTGGAATCGGTGAATCCAAGAATGCAGAGGCTAATGAGAGGGAAATAAATGATGTAAATACTTTGACTGTTAAACTCACTGATAGAAAAGCAAGTTTAAAAATTTCTTTTTCACTATTGTTATTTAATATTATTATTTAAAATGTAAACATGTAGGATATAGTTCAAAATTTAAATAGTTTTAAAAAGCAAAAAGAAATTGTTAGTTTCGCTGAAGGAATGATGTAGAATATTTGCACTAATTTCAATTTACATTAACTGATCTTCCCTTTAAATAAAATTACAATATTAAAATAAATACAATGGTATTATGAGCAGTGTAAGGAAAGGGGAAATTATAAGCATTCGTCAAGTTGTGGAATTGTGGGCTTAGTCTTTTTTTAATCACTAAACCTGATTTTCAGAAAGATAATAATTATTAACTAGAATTTACTTTAGACTAACAACAACATTAGGCTAAAGTTTTACATAGACCTCCAGTGATTTTATTTATAGTTGAAGAGCTTTAACTGAACCATTTTCAAAGCTACTTAAATCTCCCTCGTTGTGAAATGTATTTGCCTATTTCCTGCAGAGGCTTTAAACTCTATCTGCCTAGTATTTGCTGAGAAGCTGTAGGAAAATGAAAGATTCCTCTCAAATGAGCCATGATTTTATTTTGGTTGTTCACTAAATTAAGTTTCACTTCAAAAATAAACTAATAAGATTATAGATTATGTCATTTCTCCAAGTCATTATGGAATTATCTAGTCTCTGGTCAAGGAAAAGTTCTCATCTTAAAATGTTTGGTCCAGAGACTCTTAAAACAAACTTAATTCTGTGCCTCTTTTGACATTAAAACAAAAAACAAACCAAAAAAAAAAAGGTATTTGTTCAGTCTTTCAAACAAAGAAAATTTATGTACTGCATAGGGAATGGTAATGCCATTAAATGAACGAATTCTTTACATCTAAAGGCATGGTTTCCGTGGGCTGTTGTTTTCCGATTCAGTGCATTACCCTGAAATGACTGAAAACTAATAGTACAAAATGGGCAAGGACATTTAAAGGGTCATTCATCAAAGTGCATGGTATTTAAATAACCTTCTTTTTGCCCAGATGGGCATTGTTGGTTAACTGTTACATCTTTTCAAATAGTATTATACTGTTGAGTCACAAAAGTATACTTTATAAGAACTTTAAACAATTTTTAAGAGTAAGTTCTCATTTGATTTTATTATAGTCACACAATACTTCATTTTAATTTGGAAAAAAAAAAACCCCAAAACCTCCCATGCTTTAGCTGAAGTATTTTTCCCTTTAGATGAAACTACTATTTGACTGCAGGGAAGTCTCTCTACAGCCTTTATGTATTTCACATAACAATATTGTATTAATGTGAATTTTTATTATATTCTTCTTCACTCTGTCACTACCCACAACTGTCTCACTCCTCATTCTTTTGGAGTCCGTTGTCCATAACACCTTTTTTTGTTTGTTTTACCAAAGGAAATTTAGTATTTGGTTTTAAGGAAGAATATGAATCAAAGGCCCCTTTATGAAAAGGGTTTAAATAGGATATGCCTGTGTATGAGGACATTACCCTAAATTGATATATCATTATCCTTTAGGTTCAGGAAGATTGCCTTCTTTATGAAGTTATTTTCTATAGTCTCTGTTTTTAATTCCTGAAAGGCTCCAACATGGCTATGGGGACTATTACCATGATCCTTTGATGAGTATATCTGTTTGAATGTGCTTTTCTATAACTTCAGTCTGGTTTAAAAATAAACCAGCCAAAAACATCATGAATCATGCAAAGCAGAATCATTTACAGATGCATGGGAAATATACTCTATATATTCTTCCTGCTCAATTGAAAATAAACTGGGCCTAGAGTAAATTATAATGTCTTCAAAGCTCATTATACATTCTATATTCTTAGCCCCTATTTCTTTTAACCCACAGTGGAAGCCCCTCCTTCTGCCGTAGCAGTCCAGATCTCTCCTGCTCTCAAAATTCTCTTCCCTACCCCTCCCCAAAGGAGGCAATCTAATAACTTTTCAGAGACAAGAAGAAAGAGAAAATATGGAGGCATCAGGAAAAATTTGGGGAAAATAAATACTACCTTTTGCAAATATTACTTTCAACTTTTTATAAATGTAGCATGAACCTTTCAGCTCCACATCACCATGCAAAGAAAAACTAATAAAGCAGTAGAAATAAGCTAGCAAGCAGAGGAATTATTTGTGCGGTGATGGCTCCCCCAAAGTGTCACAAGGTCCCCTTGCTTGTCCCTGAGGGCGATGGTGAATAACACTTTGAAGTGGCCTCCAGCCTCACCCTGACTAGATGCCTGTCTCCCCCATCCCAAGGCCTTCTAAACTGGGGGAGGCCCAATCCCATGGTCACAGCTGTGGACTGCTTCCCAGTGTTACACAGCACCGTTGGAGCCAGAGGAGAGAATACTCTGACCTCAGACTCTCAATCCAGAGGTTCAGTTTGGGTCATGTGCCAATCCTGAACCAATTACCTATGACCTGTGGAACAAAATCTAGATGAGAAAGGGCTATGATTGGCCCAAGGTGCTCATCCTGGAACAGTCAATCATTGTCAAGGGGTGGAACACTATGGAGCCATAGTTTGTATCAGGCATCTACTTCTAGATCAACTAATGTGGCCATTATGACATAGAAATTGTGACAGTCCCATGGAAACCTTATTTTGTTGATGCCAACATAGAGAAAGGGGCTGTTGTTCCCAGCTTCTGCAGGGTGCTGGGCAGACCAAAGAATAATCCACACTATCATGTAATAAAAGGTAGAAAGCGTACACCCTGTAGCAAGAGACAGAGATAAAACACTATGACGTTCACAGAAATGATTACTTCCAGCAGGAAAGAAATGGATAGGCTTCCATGAGTTCAACCTCAAAGAAAAGACAGGATTCGGGCTTGTGGGCAAATGGGAAAGTAACTTTCCAGAAGTAAAGAGCAAGTTAGAAGCAGGGAGGTAGAATCCTGTAGGACAGGTACTGGGTATCTGAGCAATTTTATTTGGGTGAAAATTCAACTGTGGGAAGGGCAAATTCTGAAGCTATGACTAAGAACCTTGAACATCACAAAAAGAAGTCTGGACATCGCTCTTCATGAAGCACCCAGAAGGCTTTTGGTCAGGGTAGAGAAATGATTCCAACAGCAAGTTAGGGACAATAATCTGGCAGTGTGGTGTAAAATGATCTGGAGAATGAAACAAAAGGTGAAAAAACTTATCCTACAAAAATCCTGCAGTATCATCTCACAGTACACAAATTAGGATAAGGGTTCTCAGGCTTCAGAGTACCTAGAAAACACTAAGGGAGCTTATTAGAAATGCAGCTGCCTGTGCCTCCCCCTTGCAGATTTTGGTGTATAAGTGTGAAGTGGGGCTTTGGGATTTGCTTTTTTTTTTTTTTAAGCACCAACGACCAGGTGAATGTGGCAAAAGAACCACGCTTTGAGGAAAGCAGATCTTGGGATGTAATTTGGAGAATCACTTAAAGAATTGAGTATGAAAGAGCCTTGGTTCATCCTTGCAACTTGCTGGGCTTTCAGAGCTCTGGATTTCAGCCCTGGTCTTGGTGTAATATATCCTGAAGTCAGAGCCAAAGCAGAAGGTGAAGACACGAAGGCTCACTTCCCTCTGAAGTTTCCGTGGGCTCTGTTTCATGTAGCGCCATCTCTCTGTGGATAAGTCAACTGGAAACTTTACAGCATGACTCACCCGAAGAACAGCATTGAGATATGTGGTTTCAGTGGGGGAGCAGTGCCAGAAAAGATTAATATGTTCTGTTTTAAGACGAAGTGTGATTATTTTATGTGGCTTCAAGATTCCATTTTTTTTACTTGCAATCTATGCAGATTCAAATTCAGTGCAGTTTAAATGAGAAAGGGTGATTTGGGCTGTTTAACAAATGGGAGATTGGTATTAATCATCAGGTTTTTGGAGTGGAGTGGTAAGTCCTCCTAGGAGTACTTACACAGATGCAGTGCATTAGTAGACTTTGCTTGGCTATTCTTTGTTCAATAATTAATTAGAAGCCTTTTCAAAAATCTCCTTATGTCTCCTGAATTAGGAGCAATAACATTTTTATCCTGTGCTGATAAATTCTAAGCTCTATCTTTGGACTGATTTAGGCATGTGCCAGATAGTATGTTATATTTGTTTTGTTTTTAATTCTATCGTTAGTTGTTCTTGTATGACAGTTTTAGATTAGAATCTGATAAGGGTCTGAACCTGTGCTAAGATTTTCTTTGTATCTCCTTCCTTTTTACCATGCTACCTTTCTTCGATCATTTTCTTTTGCAGCCCAGCTAGATGCCTAAGCTTTGAAGAGATAATTCACTCATTTGTCTCAGGGTTTGACAGGGTTACTTTAGTGTCGCCAAAACCAGTGATCTTTCCGAGGTATTCCTCTTATTCAGCCTTTCAGCAGTATTCGATATAGTTGACCACTTCCTCTTTAAAACATATTGAGAATTCTTTTCTCGTAGCTTTCTTGAACCTGTACAACCAGCCATTTTTTCTCAGTCTCTTTTTCCCTTTCGTCTTTCTCTGTGAGACCTCTCAATGTGGTCTGCCCCTGAGCTCTACCCTGATCTTTCATCCCTATTTAAACTCTCCCTAAGAAAATGGATCCCATGTCTTTAAAAGATGTTTTTTATGCATTGGTGCTCAGAATTATATCTCCAGATTGATCTTATCACACTTGGATATTCAATAAGCATCTCAAATTTAACATGTCTAGATAGAAATTCTTTGTTCCTTCCCACTCCCGTCTTCTTTCCTCAGATTTCCCAGATTTTAGTAGATGATATCACCATCTACCCAGTTACTCAAGCCAAAAAGTTAGGAGGCATCCTTAATGTCTCTTTTTATCACTCCCACCTGCAACCCTCCATCAAAGCCTAGTAGTTCTACCACCATCATATCCTAAACTTGCCCACTTTCATCCACCTCTGCTGCTGCTTCCCTAACCCAAGTTATCATCATGTCTCACCACAAGAGCTCCCTATCTGGCCCACAGCCTTTCCTTCTTCATCTTCTAAACTCCAGTATCTAGATAGCAGCTGGGGTCATCTTACCCTCAAACCAGGTCCCTCTCCTACATGAAACACTTCAGTGGCCTCTTGTTGCTCTTAGAATTAAAAGCCTTCCCCACAGTATTTTCTCTGACTCACTTGACCGTGGCCTTCAGGGGTCTCATACCATGCAGCTCTTGTATCTCAGTCCTCGCTATGCTTTGCACCACTCAGGTCTTTCAGTTCCTTGAATAGGCCACAGATCTTTTGTATTAGCTGGATATTTTTCCTTGAGTTCTCTTCCCTTAGAGCTTTCTGTAGCTGGCTCCTTATCTTCCCCACTTCAGAGAAGATTTTTCTGTGCACCCAATCTAAAATGGAACACACACACACACACACAAATCACTATCATTACTGTTATTTTCTTCATAACTCTTATCACTATCTTATATTATTTTACTTTTTTATTTTCTTTCTTTTTTTAATCCCCTTTAATAGAAATTAAGCTTCATGAGGTCAGGGACCATGTCTTCTGGGGTCACTGCTACGAAACAGTGCCTGGCTCATTACATCTCAATACATCTTTTTTAAATGGATAAGTGGATTTCTGATCTGTGAATGAGCTTAGCTCTAATGGTGCCTCCTGGTTCAGAAATAAGAAGTTAGTGGAACATATACCAGGACATCTTTGAAAAAAAGAGACTGTCTGCTTATAGTGGCTATTAGAGGTTGGAATTAGGCTCATGGCATGATGCACTTTCCAGGAAGTATGTCATGAGAGAGTGATATGCATTCCACCTTAAAAACAAAATGATGATCTAGCAATCTCACTTCTGGGTATATATCCAAAGGAAACAAAACCATTATCTCGAAGAGGTATCTGTATTCCCATGTTCATTGCAGCATTATTCATAATAGCCAAGATATGAAGACAACTTAAGTGTCCATGAAAGGATAAGTGAAGAATAAAGAAAATGTGGTGTGTATATATATACACACATGTATATATACACACGCACATATATGTACACACACACACACACATACACACACACACAAGTATATTATTCAGCCATAAGAAAGAAGGAAATTTTACCATTTGCTACAACATGATGCACCTTGAGGGCATTATGCTAATTGAAATAAATCAGACAGAGAAAGACAGATAGTGCATGGTATCTCTTATATGTGGCTTCTAAAGAAAAAAAGTCAAATTCATAGAAACAGAGCAGTAAAGAGGTTGCCAGGGGCTGGAGGGTGGAGGAAGTAGGGAGAGGGTGGTAAAAGGGTACAAACTTTTACCTATAAGATGAATAAGGTCTGAAGAGCTAATGCATAACATGGTAACTACAGGTGATAACACTGCATGTATAATTGAAATTAGCTGAGAGAGTAGAACTTAAATGTTCTCATCAACCACATCCCCCAAACTGTATATGTAATGATAGACGTGTTGATAACTAGATGAGTGGAATCCTTTCACAATATGAATATCAAATCATCATATTGTACACTTAAAATATCTTACAATTTTATTTGTCAGTTATACCTCAAAGTTGAAAATAATTTTTAATTCAAAAGATGGTAGGGAAAATAAAATAAAGCTCAACTAAGTAGGTTTTTTTGTTTGTTTGTTTGTATTTGTTTGTGGGGTTTTTTTTGCGGTACGCGGGCCTCTCACTGTTGTGGCCTCTCGCGTTGCGGGGCACAGGCTCCGGATGCACAGGCTCAGCGGCCATGGCTCACGGGCCCAGCCGCTCCGCGGCATGTGGGATCTTCCCGGACTGGGGCACGAACCCGTGTCCCCTGCATCGGCAGGCGGACTTTCAACCACTGCGCCACCAGGGAAGCCCCTAAATAGGTTTTTGCTCTAAAACATTCACACTCTAATACTAACAATAAAAGAAGCTGATCAAAAAAAAAAAGTGATTTAACCAAAGCAAACAGGACAAGGAGAAACAGCCAAGGTTTCTCATAGATGGAGCACAGGGCTTTTGTGATAGGTAAGTGGACCAGGCTGGCTGAAACCTGGAAGAAGGACACAGTACAAATAAGGGTGGTGGGAATCTTTGGTGACATCAAAAAATACCTTCCTTATATAGAAAGCCAGAAGTAGGACTATAAGATATTGGTGCTATCAAGGTATTACTGGGATGTTAAGAATACAAAGTCTCATTTAGTACAGAATGACCTGAAATCTAGGGGTTAAAAGAAAACATCTCCCTGAGAAGATAGAAAGAGGGATAGAGCCAAAGTTTCTGATTCCATTCTGAAGCTCTCTAAACCGAATCCTTGTTATCTGTAACTAAAATTTTACAGCACTGTTTTACAAAGTTTAGTGTGTGTCAAAATCACCTGTGGTGCTTGATTAAAAATAGAGATTTCCCATCCTCCGTGAGATACTGATTTGGTAGTACTTGTGTGAGTTTTGGCAAGCTGCATTTCAGTAAGTATTCCCCAAGTCAAACTAATGCTGTTCTAGTGTAAGGTCAAGCCATGCCTGGATAAACAGTGGCTTAGAGGAGCCCATAGTTTTACCTATTGTCACATAGCATTTAGACATAGTTCAAAAATGTTGTGAATGCTTGAACTTTCATTTTGTTTTAATTGTTGGTTATTTAGATATAGTGGGACTCTAAGACATCTCTCATTCTAAAAATCAAACGTTCTCATTTTTATTACAGTTATGCATACTCTGCCTTTTTTCTTTTTTGGTTGAGTTTTGAAAAATGTAATGAGTTTCAGATAACTTACAAATTATTTGAATTTATAGAATCAGACTTTAAATTATAAAATTAGATTGGAGAAATGAGAAAGTATGTTAATTAAATACATATTTTCTCTTATTAGAAGTTTTAATGGCCCCACATACAATTACTTCTACCCACATGATTTTTTTGAATTCTGGGAGCAGAAATTCCACTATTTGGTATCTATGTAAGTGGTTTGTGTATGACCACTGAAGAAACTATTTAAATTGTAAACATGATTGCATACCCTAGAAAAAAAATTGTCTTAGAAAAACTTAGAGCTTCTTAATCAAGACACTATTAAAATAATTGGAATTTTCCTTATTTTTAAAAAAATTTTTCCAGAAATTTTGTTTCTTTTTTACTTTTTTAAATTTCTATTTTATTTTTGGCTGTGTTGGGTCTTTGCTGCTGCATGTGGGCTTCTCATTGCGGTGGCTTGTTGCAGAGCACGGGTTCTAAGCGCTCAGACTTCAGTAGTTGTGGCTCATGGGTTCTAGAGCACAGGCTCAGTAGTTGTGGCACACAGGCCCAGGTGCTCCATGGCATGTGGGATCTTCCCGGACCAGGAATTGAACCCGTGTCCCCTCCTGTGTCAGGCAGATTCTTAACTACTGTGCCACCAGGGAAGTCCTTTTGTTTCTTTTTTAAAAATTTCTTTTTATATTCAGTTCAGAACTTTTTAAAACTTGGCTATTTTCCAAAACAAAAATTGATTACACTATAGAAAGAATAATGGAGATAAGCTAGTTGATTCAAGGAAAATTGTATGTGTAGGAAGCACCAAATACAGTGCTTAGTGGCTATTCTGTGCATTTAATTATTCATTTAAGGACAGTGGCTGGCTGATGCTTGCATAAACAGAGCAGTGCCTGCCCTATGCCAGTTCATATATCCTACTGTTAGAGATTTTCTGAAGATAAAACATGCCTGAGTAACCTTTGTGTCTGTTCTCTTTGCCCAGCCCAAATCCTAACACTCACAGGTTTAATGCATGTCTAGATTAGACCACTGCAGTTTGGAATACAATATGCAATCATTGTACTATGATTTGAACCCTCTAGTCCCTTTTGATGATCAAAATTATAACGATATAACCTACTAGGTTACAGTTATACTTGGGGTGATTGATTGGGGTTCTTGTGGCGAAACTAGCTCAGAGGGTTGTCCTGATCTCACATAGCTACTCTTGCTGTAATGACTGAATCAACAAATTTCATGCCTCTTGTTTCAAACAGAAAAATGGGCTAGGGGAATAAGAAAAACAAAGAAACCCTCAGCCAACATAATATACACCAGGTGTTCTTTTTCTCAGCTTGACCTAGTTTTGTTCATCCAATACCTCATGTTTGTCTGTATCTATCACTGAATTTTAAAGTCGGTTACACATTTTTTTTTAATTCACAAGAATCTTGTATTCAAAATAAAAAGATCTCTGGATAGAAACTTTTCAGTTTGAGTTTGTGTCTCTTTGAAGGTCAGCTGCCTTTAGTTAATTGCTCTGTTTTCTGGCGCTGTATGTTGATTATTTTCATCTGGAGCCCTAAGGACCCACGAGGAGCTCCTAGGGTGACAGAGCTGTGACTGAGCAGTGCGGGTGAAGGGCTGAGAAATGTCAGCCTCGGAAACCTCAAAATGAGGATAATGAATTCAGGCATTTCAGAAACCAACCAGCTTCCGAGAATGGCACTTGAGTGGAGTCATGCTTATTTTTGAAATTTAAGAGCTTGAGGCTCACCTGCTAAAATAAAGAGCTTTCAAACAAAAGCCTGGAGGAACCTGGATTGACGGTTGCTTCCATGTGCACAGGAATGGCCTTGCCGTTCAGCTTGATCCGAAGTGAAATCTAGAGATGAAGGCAAAGAAAAGATACTCAGGAACAGTTAAACTCACAGAAAGTTCTTCTTAAAAAAATAGGTGGTAAGGGGGCTTCCCTGGTGGCGCAGTGGTTGAGGGTCCATCTGCCGATGCAGGGGACACGGGTTCATGCCCCAGTTCGGGAAGATCCCACATGCCGCGGAGCGGCTGGGCCCGTGAGCCATGGCCGCTGAGCCTGCACATCCGGAGCCTGTGCTCCGCAACGGGAGAGGCCATAGCAGTGAGAGGCCCGCGTGCCGCAAAAAAAAAAAAAAAAAAAGTGGTAAGATTTTTGGGGTAGTAAAAATCTCCCCACATACACATACATTATTCTATTGCTCATACATTTTTTTTTTCTTTTGAGGAGGTGTGAATAAAAATATCTCATCTAAATAAAATTTCCTTTAACCAGTAGTGTACATAGGAGTGTAATTTTTCTGGTATATGAAAATTTATCATTGTATTTGCAATTGGTAATTGTAGCTTGAGGTCCTTTTCATTCATTTTGGGTTCTTTGAACATCTTGTAAAATGCTCCATGGCCAGTGTACAGAAAAACAGGCAGTGGCACATGTATGATTTGATTTAGGGAACACTGGAATCTCCCAAGAACCAAGCAATAGATGTGAAATGCCCGAGATGTGAGATTCATTGCTTTAGATTTAAGGCTTTGTGTCTCAGGGAAACTCTCAGTCAAATGTCAATATCCCTCAAAGACTAATGTATTGATACTTCACTAATATTTTTCTCAGCATAGAGTAATCTTTTAAGATTGGCAAGTTCTTATTTTAGAAATGATGGTTAAGACTCTGATAAAGAGGAGATAAGAATAGGGAGGTTTCACAAAGAAGGTGGGGTGTTAGAGGGAAGAGCACCCACGGGAGAGCTCAGATGGCAAAGGGAGAGCCCGTTGGCACAGAGTGACCGGACTGTGCCAAGAGGAGGAGATGCTCTGTTCTGTCTGCTCTGTGGCTCGGTTTTTCTTCTCTCTGCCTCTACTTTATACTGTGAATATTCTCCAACCACTGCATTTGTGTTTTTAATCCTTGCTCTCATCTTCCAGATATTTACATGACTCTTAACACTGTGCTTACCTCCATTTCCCTTCCTGTCACTTAAGCTTCTTGATGAAATTAATGGTTTTCATCTTTTCTTCTCTTTATGCCACTAAGAAATCACCCAAAGTACAATAATAGCAAAGAGCCTTAAGTTTGAACCAAAACAACAAATATAATAGATACTCATGGATAAGGATTTGTGATCAGGCTTTGCTATTGGAAGAAACCACAATTTTTAAAGCATGTCAGTTATGTTCTTAAAATATTTCCGCAAAATTATAGAAATCTCTTTGCTGTTCAGAATCCTTTAATGGCTTTTTTTCAGAGATACTTTTGCCTTTTTTCTACCCCTTTATTTTCGTAGCTCTGAATACTTAGATTCACCTTGACATGCCTAGATGATTTTTTTTTTTTTTTTTTTGGCGGTACACAGGCCTCTCACTGTTGTGGCCTCTCCCGTTGCGGAGCACAGGCTCCGGACGCGCAGGCTCAGCGGCCACGGCTCACGGGCGTAGCCGCTCCGCGGCATGTGGGATCCTCCCGGCCCGGGGCACGAACCCATGTCCCCTGCATTGGCAGGCGGACTCTCAACCACTGCGCCACCAGGGAAGCCCCCTAGATGATTTTTGAAGTAATTCTGCCTTGTATAAATTTTTTAATCTATACTTAAGTGCACTGATACCCACATACTCCTTGAAAAATAATTAATTTGAGGAATAAGTGCAGGACTCTTGCTTTATTTCCCCCATGGAAACTGAAGCTGAAATCAAGTTAAATCCTATAAATAGAAACCTGCTTTAACTGTGAGCCTGCTTAATTAATGAAAAGAGAAAAATACAGAAAAGTCTGTATCTAAGATGACTTTTTTCTTTGGGTTCATCCCTGCTGCCTAGCTGATTGTTTTTTGAAGGAGAGTGTCTTTTGTGATTAAGTCACTTGTCAGATTTGCATTGATATGCAAAGTCCCATTTTATATCTCAAGAAGCTCCACCATCTGTTACTAACATTCTTCCAGCAGGAAGTTCAAGAGAATAGCATTTGTAAGGTAAAAATACATCAGCCATAGCTAGAGCTTCAAACAATTGTTTATAATTAAGAAATAGAACTCAGAGTAAATGCCGACTGAATGCAGTTGATAAGAATGAAATGAAGGATAACAGTGGAGAGCTGAGACAAGATGTGAAAATGCTGAAGGACAGGAAGTATATTTACATTTCTTTTTGGAAAAATTTCAGAAAAGTCTGTCTTAGTTTTTACTTTAAGAAGATGGTTCAAATTTAGGGTTTGTTTTAATTTGTCTTTTCATTCATTCAATTAACACTTACTGGACCCAACAATGAATAAAGAATGGGTGTGTGTGTGTGTGTGTGTGTGTGTGTGCGCGTGCGTGCACGCAAATATGCACTTCTTGTACTTAAAGTCTCATATAAGTAATACAGGATATAGCTAACATTTACTTTTAAATATATAAATTTCAAATACTGAAGTAAAAGCACTTACGTTAAACATGGATAAGAATAGTGGAACAGGACTTCCCTGGTGGCGCAGTGGTTGGGAATTCTCCTGCCAATGCAGGGGACACGGGTTTGAACCCTGGTCTGGGAAGATCCCACATGCTGCAGAGCAACTAAGCCTGTGAGCCACAACTACTGAGCCTGTGCTTTAGAGCCCGCGAGCCACAACTACTGAGCCCGTATGCCACAACTACGGGCCTAGAGCCCGTGCTCTGCAACAAGAGAAGCCACCACAATGAGAAGCCCGCACACCACAACAAAGAGTAGCCCCCGCTCACTGCAACTAGAGAAAGCCCACGCACAGCAACGAAGACCCAATGCAGCCAAAAAAAATTAATTAATTAATTAAAACAAAAAAAGAATAGTGAAACAAGTGAATATCCCAAATAATGTTATATAAATTGCATAATAACAGGTGAACATTAGATATTAAATATTTGGGTATTTAAACACTTAGATAATTTAGAAAATATCCCCTGAACAGAATATAGGCAGTTTAAAAAGGAGGGATGTGGTCGGTAGATCAAGGCACATGGGATTATTAAATTGAAGAGAAAATAGTTAAGGGTAAAAAGACTTGGTAGAATGGAGTTGCTTGACATAGTTCTTAGAATCCCAAAATTATGACTTAATATTATTTGATTAATTCCTTAATATTATTTGATTAACTCCATGTAAGTGTGTGTATTTGAGCTTTCAAAATTGAAAGCACTACTCTGATTTTTTTTAAACAAACAAGGAAATTTAGTTAACCTCAGTTTTAGTTTTCTTAGGTTTTCATTTTTCCAAAATGGCTTTAAGAAATGCAAAGGAAGTAGGTAAGTTCACTTACAAACTTTGTTTAAAAGAGAGCACATTATGATTTTGGAGCTGTTGATGACAGATGTAAAGGCAGGTACTGTAACTTTAATCTCTGTATTAGTGAACTGTCAGTACAGTTGTAGCATCAGTGAAAGGATACATTATTTTTCTCCATCTGTATAGAAAATGACACCACTCCTAATCCAGTTACAAGCTCAAAGCCAAGCTTCTGATAATACTTTTATTGTACTAACTATACAGTAGTGACAGACATGCTTTCAGGGAATAAGAAATTTTTTCTTTGGCTTCCAGGAAGTACGTTTTTCAACTCTGTAAGTGTGTCTGTCAACGTTAAATTGGCCAATAAAAAATATTACCCTCAACTTGGCATTTTATTTTAACTAATATCAGGGAATCCAAGAACACACTATATATGCAAAGCCTCTCTATGGAAGATAATATTTACTATCAACTTACCTCTTTAGTCATAGCATATTCAAATGAATGGAATATTTTAGAAATATGAGGGAAAGTAGAAAATGTGTTACTTATAAGTTAGGTGGTTTAATCCTCTTGTATTTTCCTTTTTTCCCCCAATCCAGTTTGTTTACCTTGCTTATTCTACACAATAGAACATAATGCTGCCCCACAGTTGATTTGTTTAGTCTGACCAGCCTAAACATTGATGTTGATCTCTACTTAATCAATTTGGAATAGACTAAATGTTGATTATAACAATAGCAAAAGTAAATAGTGATTCATGTTGCAGATTAGTTCATGAATTCCTAATATTAATATTTTAGGCTAAAAATATAACAGCCATTTAAGTCCGTGGTAGATAAGATCAAGTAATAAATTTATAATTCAGAATTCTATATGATTGTGAAGAACAGTCTCTAATAACTTGGATACTTTGTTTATTCTAAGTTTCAAACTGAAAAACTATACCCCTGGGAAAGGAGATGGTTAAGATTTTATTTGCATGACATTTTACTCAAAAAAATACATATTTTTTAGTAGACTTTAATTTTTAGAGCAGTTTTAGGTTTACTACAATATTGAGCAGAAGGTACAGAAATTTCCTTTATATTCCCTGTGCCATATCCCTCACTATCAAAATCCCACACTAGAGTAGTACATTTGCTACAATCAATGAACTTGCACTGATACGTCATTATCACCCAAAGTCTATGTTTTACATTAGGGTTCACTTCCTGGTGTTGTACATTCATTCTGTGAGTTTTGACAAATGTATAATAACATGTATTTACCATTTTAGTATCACACAGAATAGTATCACTGCCCTAAAAATCTTTTGTGCTCTACCAAATTCATCTCTCATTCCTCCCTAATCCCTGACAATCACGGATTCTTTGTTATCCCTGTAGTTTTACCTTCTCTAGAATGTTATATAGTTGGAATCGTACAGTGTGCAGCCTTTTCAGATTGACTTATTTCACTTAGTAATATGCATTTAAGTCCTCTCATGTCTTTTCATGGTTTGATAGGTCATTTCTTTTGAGCACTGAATAAAATTTCATTGTCTAGATGTACCACCATTTATTTATCCTTTCCCCTGGTGAAGGACATCATGGTTGCTTCTGAGTTCTGGCAATTATGAATAAAGCTGCTATAAACATCCATATGCAGGTTTTTGTGTGGACACAAGTCTTCAGCTAATTTGAGTAAATACCAATGAGTGTGATTGCTGGATTGTTTGGTAAATGTATGTTTGGTTTTATAAGAAACTGCCAGACTGTCTTCCAGAGTAGCTGTACCACTTTTGTTTCTTTTTCAATTAGCAATGTATGAGAGTTCCTATTGCTCCATATCCTCTTCAACACTTGGTGTTGTCAGTATTCTAGATTTTGGCCACTCTACTAGGTGTATAGTGGTATCTCATTATTGTTTTCATTTGTAATTCCCTAATAACAAGTAATGTACAAATTTTTTCATATGCTTATTTGCCATCTATGTATCTTCATTGAGAAGTGTCTGTTGAGAGGTCTTTTGCCTATTTTTTAAATTGGGTTGTTTGTTTTCTTGTTGTTGAGCTTTAATAGGTCTTTGTATATTTTGGATAACAGTCCTTTATAAGACATGTATTTTCCAAATATTTTCTCTAGATCTGTGACTTGTCTTCTCATTCTCTTCACAGTTTCTTTTATAGGGCAGAAGTTTTCATTTTAATGGAGTTCAGCTTTTCAATGATTTCTTTCATGGATTATGGGCTTCATATTTCATCTAAAAGTCCTCCTTTGTACCCAGAGCCATCTCGATTTTCTCCTGTGTTGTCCTCAAGGAGTTTTATAGTTTTGTGTTTTACATGTAGGTCTATGATCCATTTTCAGGTAATTTTTCTAAATAGTATAGAGTCTGGTCTAGATTCACCTTTTTGCATGTGGATATTCAATTGTTCCAGCACCATTTACTGACATATCAAATTTTATTGGCAAAAAACAGTATGTGCACTAAACATTTTAATCTCATTTTTGGCTCTGAAATATTTTCTAAGAATTTTCTTTGC
Organism: Aethalodelphis obliquidens; assembly: GCF_003676395.1. Taxonomy (NCBI): domain Eukaryota; kingdom Metazoa; phylum Chordata; class Mammalia; order Artiodactyla; family Delphinidae; genus Aethalodelphis; species Aethalodelphis obliquidens. The sequence goes on from NW_020837949.1 coordinate 38,033,849, forward strand.
CTGAATTTCTAAAATTTTGCATTTAGGTTTTTCTGTGTGGCAAAGATACAAGACTACCATAGTTAAAGACTGAATAAAGACTTTGGAAAACTCTAAATTCTCTAATAGTACAGTTATTTCAGTTAAAAGCCTTTAAAGAGACCTTGAAATCCACAGAATTTTGATGAGCACTCTCAGTTTGATTATGAAATTGTCATTTTGGCCTAAAGAATTCTAAATTCCCCTGTTACATTAATCGAAGGAGGTAACCCACTAGTCATTTCCAGTTAAATGAAAAAGAAACAGTAAAGGAAAAGAACATGAGCCAGTTGTTTATGTGTTGTGAACTATCTGTACACCAAAATTTTGATCTAATGATCTTAGATGTGATCAGAAAGCAGAACAGTGATTTCAAAGTTCTTCCAAATTGGTACAGGCTTCTAGCTAGGCTAACAGGCTTCAGTTAATCCTGTGGGTTCCAGGTATTTCTAATACACAAAGCTGAATTCTGAGTCATGACTTTGGATTGGCCATGGGCCATAGGTTTCAAACTGGTTAATAATTGTTTTTCATTCTCTCCCCCTCTGCTATTTCAAGGAATTTTATTTCTTTTAGAATGCTCCAAAACCTTCAGTTTGGAAACAGTAATCATCTCTCTGGAGTTCTTAGTGACTAAGGGTGGCTTGTGACTAATCTAGATCTACAACATTTCTGTACAGGTAAATACATGGAGAAAAATAGAACAAGCCCATCCCCAAATTGATACCAATTAATAATCTAAATCAAAGAGGACAAAAATTATAAAACCACTATAATTTTTATTTGAGATTTTTTTCATATCTTTCTTTTTTCCAAGAGAACTTTGGGAGTTTTTTGTTTTGTTTTGTTTTGTTTTTGCCTAAAAACTATTAATACAAATGTCATTGAAAGGGAAAAGAGATAGAAGAGAAGGGAGGAAACAAGTATGCTTACTGTTTGCTATAGTTAGGCATCAGTTTGGTTCTGAGCTTCCTGGCAGCCCAGGGGAAAAGAGAGATATTATGAATAACATAGTTTTTATAATCAGGAAAATGAATTCATACCATTTCTTATAAAGAGAGAGCGTTGACCCTGAGTGATGTATTAGCAGTGTCCTTCACATTTTTATGGCAAAGGCAGAAGAAGAAATCACATAGCTGTTTGTGATAGTGATCAAAATAAAAGATTATGATGTAACATTGAAAGAAACACTTGTAAATCAAGCTAATATTTCATATGGTGAAGTTGTAGTTAATCTCAGCAGAGGTTTAATGAACCCAAAGACAGAAGAGCCTTGTATACCCTGAGGACTGACTGGATTCTGAATCCCATAGACTGGTCATTTTCAATTTGAGTATTCATAAGAATCAAATAAAGTTCTTGTTAAAAATACAGGTTCTTTGGCTCTATTCCTGGAATGTCTGATTTAGGCAGTTCAAGATGAGATCAAGTCATCTGATTTTTTTTTAATGTTTGTTTATTTATTTATTTGTTTATTTGGTTACGCTGGGTCTTAGCTGTGGCAGGTGGGCCTCTTCGTTGCGGCTCATGGGCTCCTTAGTTGTGGCTCACTGGCTCCTTAGTTGCAGCGCACAGACTCCTTAGTTAGGGCATGCAAACTCTTAGTTGTGGCATGCACGTGGTATCTAGTTCCCTGACCAGGGATCGAACCCAGGCCCCCTGCCCTGGGATCACAGAGTCTTAACCACTGTGCCACCAGGGAAGTCCCTCATCTGATTTTTTAACAGGTCCGTGGTAGGATTCTAATGCAACTGGTCTGGCGTTTGAGAACCACTGTCTTGGATTCTCTTTTTCAGATTTCTTTTATGTGAGTTAAATTTTTTATAGGAATTGGACAACAATTAGCTCAATGTTATACTATCTGAAGACAGCCTAGATGGCAGATATTCTATAGTACTGATTAAAGGCAAAACTATGAGTGATCAAACAGATGGTAGGGCTTTCATTCTATTATGAAAATTATAGAGTGAGACCAGTACCCTAGGCTAGACAGGCCAGCCACCCAAAGGTTTCTTCTGGTCAAGGCCAGATTTTCCTCAAGAAAAGGTTTTGAGTTTGCTCCAGCACTTGGGTCACTGATGAATTCAAATGTCAAGTTAGAGCAAGTCAGAGATAGTTTTTATTTGGAAATCTTTGAAGAAAGTGTTACCAATGTCACACCATAGCTATCCACAAAGCCTTAATATGACCCTGTGCAGGTGTCCAGATGTGTCTGCCAGGATGAGTGAGCTGCTAAATGTTCCCCAGACAATTGAACACATTGACCTGTTACATGGTGTGATTTAATATCGATCAGATGAATGTCTGCCAGAGACAGTAGTTTTTGTTACATCAAGGTTAATGAAGAGTCATTCTTCCAAACAGCTGGTGGATCCCAGAACTCCTTGCCTCTTAAGACCACTCCTGTTTAATGAACATCAAGCCATTTCATTAGCATTTAGGAAACCTAAAATACTGAGGTTTTTTGGGGGTTTTTTCCTTATTAATTAAAGGGCCCTGGTCTCAGCCTCTGTTGGTTAACTGCTAACATTCCAAAGAATATCTTCATATAAAACTTCATTTCACATACGTTACTGTTTTTTTATTTTTTATTTTATTTTATTTATTTATTTTTGTACCAGAAAGAAAGAGAAAATGGACATTCTCCCTTTTCCAAATCAATTTCTCTTAAGTAGAAAACTGATTGGACATGTCAGGTCTTGCTAGCTGCTCAAGACACATATAATTTTTGATCTTTTATAAGAAAATACCCTGATTTTCCCTTTTCATGAATTTGTAGCAGATAAAATAATGTCACTCTCACTATACATCAGCAGGCTTATGGACGGCTGCTTCTGTCTTGCCTTCATTTCTAAGTGGGCATGTTCTAGGTGATTGGTTTCCCTTTTAGAAATTAACATCATTTTGTCTACCTGCTTGGCAGTGGCATCACTCTGCCCTTAACTAAGTGGACTTATAACCTTTTAAAATCTGTACACGCTTTTTAGCTGAGGACTGTTTTAAAAGTTTGACAGGAAAAGGAACCCTTGCCTTAAAAAGATAAAGTCCCTTAACCTGCTTCTCTGTACAATCTCATTTTAACCAACTTGATGATGAGTGTTTTTAAGTGGTAGTCTTGATCCAGTTCTCACTGTTTTTTTTTTTAACTGAAAGTTCAATTATTTGGTAGTTTTGGAAGAAAGTACATTTAGTCCAAAGAATACTTGCTGTAGTGGATGAGCCACTCAAAGCCTGTAAGAGTTATGTGAAAAAAGCAGATCGAGACTTTACGTATTTTCAAAACTTTTTCTAAAACTTCAGGAAAAATACAGTTTACTATAAGCATATTGTTTTCCATTGATGGGTCTGTCACATTATTTTATGAGCCTTGAGTTGATTGATTAGTCAATGCTCCTATATTAAGTATAAGTTGTAAAGAGATTACCCAGATAGGTGCCCATATATAAATTAAAATATAGATTGACAAGTTCATGTCTAATTTTAACTTTAAGGAGTGGCATATCTAACTGAATTATTGTGGGACTGATTATAATGATCAAATAAAGGTGAGATGTTTGGCAAGGAACCTTGGAGAAGATGAGTTTTGGCAGAGTTTTGAAAGAAAGAGGAGGGACAGATTTGGACTGGGAAAATAGAAATATCATTCAAGTTGAATAGACAGATGGCTAAGGGTACAAGGGATACCAAATGTTCCCTTAGGATCATGAAGAATTATCCTCCTTCTTTTGCAGAGTCTGCTTCTGCTCAGAATGGTTTTTAGTGTAGAATTGGGTGTTTGAAAGATTGTCTCATTCATTTTGCAAATTGCACGGTATAAAACAGCCCTGAGAAGTGATCTGACTTCCCCCCTGCCCAAACTACTGGCAGTGGTGGAGGTGGAGCCAGAATGCCCAATTCTAATATAGAGTTTATTATGCTGCATTGCAGTACTGTATCACCCCCTGGGTGTTAGATCTCTATTATCCTAAACATTGTAGTCTTATAGAGAAGATAGAAGTGTCTATTGTAGAGGGCTTTAGGTTATCTAACTTAAATTGACCTTTTTTTTTTTTTCCTGTTACAATCTTATTTCTTCTTAGGCAGAAACTTTGGTACTCATTTAAGATCTCTTTCTAAATTGTGATTGACCTTGATTCTCCACCACACTGGTATATTTTGCCTGTTACCTTCTAAGCGTGTCTTCTCAGATTGACTGAATGTTTTTGGACTGTCTCCTGTTGGTGTGTTTTCTTAAATCATGATGGAAATGGCCTTCAAAAATGTAAATGTCCCTTCTTAGGTTTTATTGTTAACATGGATTTGATTTTGGAATATGATGAATATTCTTTAGGGGAAAAAGCCCCACAGCTATAGAAACCTCACTTTCTTTTCTCTTTATTCAAGGGCAGATTGTTTTACACTTGCCATATATCAGGCCTTGTCTAAGCTCTGGGAATACAAAGCTGTATGTGGACAGTCACTGTCTTCTAGAACATTACAGTCTAGTAGGGGACAGACATGAGTAAGCAGACAATTGCTAGAGACTCAGGCATACTATTTTATTTCAAGAATGTGGCACGCAATTTGAGGTCTGACCATTTGATAAAAACTCCTTTTAGCTGATTTTTATGTAAATGTATGCAGAGTTTGTGTGAGTTAGATATGTTTTGTAAAGTGATAATCTTGAATTTTAATGTGTTCGCATATCAATTAGTTTTTATTGTTATTTCATTTGGCTAGATTGGCTATTTGTCATGAGACCCAAGGTCTAGTCATACAGCGTTCTATTCAGTAACGTTTTAAGTGTATGTTTCAAGTTACAACATGATTAAGACGGATGAGCAAAATACGCATTTGTATTATTTTGACACAATAAATTTTAATGCAGAACACTTTTAAAGACCAGCATTTTATATTAATAATAAAAAAAAGACTACATGGTTCTTTCCTATGGATTTTCAAAAATTACTCAGAGTAAGTACGTGTTCACTGTTACTATTCCAGATTCATTCCAGAGGGATTTAGTAAAGTATAGTGGGTTTAATATTAAATTTGTCCTTTATGTTTCCCGCTGATACATAACAATTGTCAAAATTTTTTTAAAAAGGAAAATATAAATATGTTAAATGAAAAAAGTAAGTAGTTACTATTTCTTTCTAAATTTATGTTATTCTTATGTACTTGTAGAATATTAGAATGCATATATTTAAAAGATATGTGCACTATCTGAGTAACACTAATTCATTTTAAGAATTTGGAGCTATTTATTGATGATTATAAGAAATACACTCTTGTTTTTAGTTGATTTAATAATATTCTTAGTAAATATTGAGCCCACAGTTTTAAACAGAAAAATTATTGCCTAATGTGAGAACAGCATTTTTAATATGTATCAAAGTCAATAGATTTTTGTGGTTATTACTTACTATGGAAGTTATAGTTTCTTTGGCTATTTCATATTTAAAGCCAGATAACCTACATAATTAGTCATTATTGACTATTTTGCTTTGAAACTCTCTTTAATGGAATATTTATTTCATGATAAAAGTTAGATAAAATTATGTCTACCATTTTATTTTTAACAATTGTAATTTCAATTTTTAGCATTTTCTTAAATCTGTCTTTAACAAGGTACTTCTGAAAAGAAAAATAGGAACATGATAGTCAAGATCAAGTGTCAAAATAATGATAGAACAGGACATATTTATCTTCATGTATAGGAGAGCACTTTCTTCTTTAAAAGTCCCCTAAAGGTCCTATCATCTTGTATGCTATAGAAAATGGCCTGACATTTCTACTTTAAAAGAAACCAGCTTTTACTGTCTGAAAGCATTCCCACTGCTATCCTGATTACCTCACATCACTATAGATGTACTCAATGCCTACTGTTTATAGAAACTTTGGGAGGAAGGAAGGAACTATAAGGAAGAATAAAAATTCATGAACTCATAATCCAGAGATTAAGGTGTATACACACTATTTTATAAAAGCAAAAACTTTTTTTCTAATGAAACTAATACATATCTTTGGTTTTTTTAAAAATAAATCAACTAATACATATATGTATAAAACAGAAATTTCAGATCCCACCAGAATGAACAATTTTGGTATATCATCATAATATTTTTGTGTTTGTGTATGTTTGTGTTTGTCTTCTTCCTACTTCTCTGTATGCATGTATGTACTCAGAGATATATCTTCAAATGAAACCAAGTTATAATTTTGTTCTACAACTGCTTGTATAATTTAAGTTGTCACAGACATTTTCCCCTGTTGTTCGATAATCTATTAATGCATAAGAAGCCACCTCAAATTTTAGTGGCTTAAAACAACAGCAGCATCTCCAGTCTTGGGTGGGGCTTACTGGGGACAGCCCATCTATGCTCCACGTGGCATCAACTGGGATGGCTCGAAGTCTGGGGGCTGCAATCATGGGAAAACTTGTTCACTCATGTATCTGGCAATGGATGCTGGCTCTTGGCTGGGCCTGTCCTTTGGAATGTCTCCACTTGTGCTCTCCATGTGGCCTGGCTTCCTGTTGGGAGACAATTCTCCATGAATATTTCATGTTTCTGCATGGTCCAGGTCTTCTGAACAAAGGCATTTACAGCCAACTTTTATTTTATATTTTATAAGGAGAATATTTTCCTTATAAGAATATTTTATAAGGAGATATTCCAGGATCCCTCCCTGGAGAGCCCAAGATAGTGAAAATAAAAACCTGTCCTTCCCTTCCCCAGAAGTTTTCCTTACATTCCGGAGCCAAGATAAAGTCTCTCTCTCCCGAGGGGAGGACTGGACATCACTAGCAGCCCTATATTAGATCAGAGTTTCCTAATGTGCGGTTCTTCTCCTACAGTGCACCCCACTGCATGGGCAGGTACCATTTGGCCTCCTCCATGTTACCCTGAAGGGACGGGGGTTTGGGAAACTCATGCAAGATGTTGCTCTGGTTGCTGCTTTTACTGTGAATAATAAACTATCTTTGTTTCTAACCCTGAGGCCTCATGTTTTCTCTCTCTCTCTCTGTGTGTGTGTGTGTGTGTGTGTGTGTGTGTGTGTGTGTATGTGTGTGTGTGTGTGAGACAGAGAGAGAGAGAGAAAGAGAGATAGGACTCAAAATATTATATGTATATATGTATGTACATAAATACATACATACTGTGGCAGTCTAAATCATTTACTTGCAAATAAGGTTAAATGTCATTCCCTTCTCAGTATCTGACAATGGTTTCCTCACAAAGTAGTCTCTGTGTTCAAAAGGCAATTGTCTAGAGAGAGACAGAACCAGGTGGAAGAAGTATCACTTTGAATATCATAGCGTCAGAAGCCATGCTATGTCAGTCTGGATGGATTTCATTGGTTGATCACCCACAAGGGCCTGTCTAGGTTCAAGGTTAGAGGAAGTAGACACAAACTCTTAATAGGAGAGTGGTACGATTCTGGAAGAAAATGTGAGACCAGAAATATTGCTGGGACATTTTTGGAAATATCAATACAACTTGGATCGATATGATCAATAAAAGTTGTGTATCAGTACAACTGAAGGTATCTCATCCTGTTTAACTTCTGCATAGTTTAAGTTCCTATTGATGGACATTGAGAAATTCCACTTTTCCTTTAGCTTGGGATTCCTAAGATAGTAATGTGTAAAGCAAAGGCTTATATGCCATAATATTATAGGTTTGTCCAATCGTAGGGGGTTAGTGAGAGAGAAAAGGGGAGTGAGACAGGATGGCGGGAGAGCCAAACTGGGGATGATTTATTGAGCTGCCCACTGCTCAGTATCCAGCACAATTGATCACTCAGTTTTGCAGAACCATGTTCTAAGAGGCGATATAAACATTGTCTCAGGACAAGGAAGGAAGGGAGAGTAATTTATCTGCTGACTCCCATCTCACACTGTTCAAAATCTTCTCGTGGGACATCCTTTCCTCTGCATCACGTGTGTGCTTGGGAGCTGCCACTTGTACCTTAGACTCAGTAAATATGAAGTACTTACAAGAGATGTTGAATATTTTTTTAACATGTCCTGAATTTTGGTATAAAGATCATCTATCTACATAAATTCATGTGTACTTTCCAAATTATATCCTTAAAATAAGTTACAGAATTGAAATGTCAAGATTATCACATGTACATTTTAAATTTTGCTTTCTACTGACAAATATTACTAATTTTCCCCCTGTACAATTTATACTCTACCAAGGAATCAGAGAACTTAATCTCATATTCTAGACTTAATTAATGTCCTAACTGCTAACAATCTAAACGGAAAAAAGAATTTTTTTGTTTTCCTAGTTTCTGTCTGATTTGTTTTCTGAGGATGAACATCTTTTTCCATGCTTATGGTTTATCTTCATTTTTCCTTTAGTAAGTTGTTTTTCATATTTTTTAAAATTTTTTTCATGGAGGGTATTCCCTTTTTCTTTTTGATGGTTTAGCTATATGGATAATGAAGAAGTAGTGTTTGTCTAAGTTTGCACATATGTTTTTCAGTTCTCATTTCTCTTTTATTTTAATTTTGTTTTTCATCTCTTTTACCAAACAAAGGATGAAAATCTATCACTCTTTTGCTTTCTGACTATTAAGCATTTGATCTTATATTTTATTATATTTTCTAATTTATCATGCCTGGTATATATCTTTTTTTTCCCTGAACTTATTTGTTCATTAGACATTATACTATCTGTTTCTAGTAGTTTTCCCATTGATTTTCTTTGAATTTCTAGTTAGATAATTACATCATCTTTAAATACTATTATTTTCTCTATATATTTACATGTACATATTTTCAGTTTTTTAAAATATTTTAAAATTATTACATTATGAAAAATTTCTCAGACCACTAAAAATATGAATTTAAATTCATGAATTATCTTCTACCTGTGTACCATAATCTAATTCTGGACCCTCAGTTTGTTAGTATTTTTTAACATTTATAAGTAATGCTATAATAGCTGTCTTTATAAATGAATCTTTTCTACATTTCTGAAAATTGCCATGGAACCAATTTCTAGAGGCAGAATTAGTGGGTTAAAAGTAGGACCAGTTTTACACCTCTTAATGCATATTGTTATATTGTCAAATTGCTTGCCAGAAGTGTTTATTGCTACTTAATTCCAGTGGCAGTGTATGGGAATGTCCATCTCACTTGTACTTTATTACCACTGTGTTCTATCACTTATTTTAATTTTTATTAATTTGATAAGTGATAAATATTATTGTTTTAATTTACATTTTGCTTTGATTCCTAGTACAGTGGAATATTTTCTCATATGTTCATTCGTGATTTGTGTTTCATCTGGGATTTTTTTCTTTCATGAACTTAGTCCATTTTAAAATTTCAATTTTTTAAAAATATTGATTTATATAATAAGTACATTAATCAATCATGAGTTATACTTGGGGGCAAGTATGTTTCCTACATAGTAGTTTGCATTTTAATTTCATAGACAAATATACTTTTTGTTTCAGTAAAGTCAAATCTCTTTATTATTATACCTCTCTGATTTCTTTTGGTTCTTGCAAATTCTCTTTCATCAAAAGGTCAGATGGATAAATATACTGATTTTTTAAAATTAATAGCATTTATTTTTAGAGCAGTTTTAGATTCACAGCAAAACTGAGGAGAGAGTATAGACAGTGCCCTTATACCATCTATCTCCATACATGCACAACTTCCCCCAGTCTATATTCTGCCCCACAGTGGTGTATTTGTTACAAATGATTAACCTACATTAGCACATCATTATCACCCAAAGTCCATTGTTTACATTAGGCTTCATTCTTGGTGGTGTCCTTTCTATTGGTTTTGACAAATATATAACATGAATGCACCATTGTGGTACATTCATAACAGTTTCACTCCCTTAAACATCTCCTGTGCTCTGCCTATTCGTCCCTCTCTCCCCCCAACCTCTGGCAACCACAGATTCTTTAACTATCTCAATAGTTTTGCCTTTTCCAGAATGTAAAGTACAGTTGACTCTTGAGCAACTGAGGGGGGTGTTCAAGAGTCAACTGGGGGGTGGAGGTGGGGTTAGGAGCGCTGACTCCCAACTCAGTGGAAAATCCTACTATAACTTTACAGTTGGCCCTCCTTAACTACAGTTCCACATCTACAGATTCAACCAGTCTCGGATCATGTGGTACCATAGTATGTATTTAGTGAAAAAAATCCACATGCAAGTGGACCTGTGCAGTTCAATAAATTCAGGAAGAAGAAAAAAGATATATGCCAGGTATGATAAATTAGAAAATATAATAAAAATAAAATATAAGATTGAATGCTTAATAGAAAACAAAAGCAAAACACTGATAGATTTTCATTCTTTGTTTGATAAAAGATGAAAAACAAAATTAAAATAAATGAGAAATGAAAAACATATGTGCAGACTTAGACAAACACTACTTCTTCAAGGGTCAACTCTAGTCAGAATCACAGTATGCAGCCTTTTCAGATGGGCTTCTTTCATGTAGTAATAATCATTTAAGATTACACCATTCCAATTTCTCAGTCCTGCAATTAGTTCAGCTCTTTTTTTTTTTTTTTCCACTTTGGTTGCTCCTTTGCTGTGGGGTTGATATATCCTTGGGAACTTAGCATCTCCTTAACCTCAACTTTCAGCCCTGGTCATTAATCCTGGGTCAAGACTCATTCATTGCCCTGTTACAGAGAAACAAAATTGGAAAACCATATATACCAAAATATATTACAGTGATTAATAGAGAAAGGAATGAATTTTACTTTCTTCTTTGTACTTTCTCTATTATCTGAAATTTTTTCAAGTAAGTATGTGTTACATTTATTATAATCAGGCTAAAAGAAATATATTTAAAATAAAATATATGTTGCTAGTGCAAAAATACAAGCAGAAAGTCAGTTGCTTTACGTATATTATATTACATTTTCCCCCACCCATGCTGTACATTTTTAAAAGCTTTACAACAAACCTTTTTTTTTTATTAAAATATAGTTGATTGACAATGTGTTAGTTTCAGGTATACAGCCAAGTGATTCAGTGATATATATATATATATATATATATATATATATATAATTTTTTGATTCATTTCCATTGTAGGTTATTACAAGATATTGAGTATAGTTTCCTGTACTATACAGTAGGTCCTTGTTGATTATCTGTTTTATATATAGTAGTGTGTGTATTTTAATCCCAACTCCCAATTGATCTCTCTCCCCTCTTGCCCCTTTGGTAACCATGAGTTTGTTTTCTATGTCTGTGAGTCTGTTTCTATAGCAAACCTTTTTAATGTATACTGGCTAAAATTTTCTAAATCTTACTGAAACAATCCTATAACTTTAATTTAATAGAATGTATTTTAATTCTTAAAAATTGGCATAATTCAACAAGTATTTCCTGAGTATGTGTGATAAGCAACATTTTTTGTGCCCATGTTGTGAAACATATAGAAATGCAATATTTGAGAATGCAACGTAACAGGAGTTTATAGGACAAGAGTTCTTAACCTGGTTACAGAGGAGAATTACCTGGGAGCTTTTTAAAAATACCAGTGATCAGACCCCACCCAAGATAATTCTGAATCTGGGGCTTGGGGAGTGGAACTGATACTTTTCCAAAGCTCTCAGACTGAAACAAAAATAAATAATGAACATGTATTTTCATTCATCTATTCATTCATCAATTGCTATCATTATAAATGAACATTAAACAGATATTAAGTGTGTACTGCTTGCTAAGAACTGTGTTAGGAAGACTAAGGAAGACTGATATGCAAATAAATAATATAAGACAATGAATGAAAGAGAGGGGCAAGAAAGGTGAGAGAGAGAGGTCTGAGCATGTTCTGGCGCAGAATCAGCTGCTCTCTTGGATTTTAGGCTGAAATGCTAAAATTATGGCACACGTTACTTTAAAATTTCAGCTTCTGAGAGTTCGGAGGTAGAAACACAAGCCATACAATTTCCTAGACAAAATGAGGAAGTAGGGAAATTTGTGCCTGGGGCTTCCTGGCCTCCATTTCCGGGACTTTTCTTCTAATCTTCCTCATTGCATCTTGACTCCAGAGGTTCTTACATTGTCTTTGGTGTGCATATAATGGAAACCGTGGCTCTCCAGTAAAATTCCTGGCCATAGGTGGTTGTGGGAGAAGCAAAGATAGAAGTATAAAGGAATTGGGAGAGCAATTCTGTCCATCCTTGGTGTCCACACTCTCCCTTGTGGTAGGTTATGCCTTTACCATCTGTCTTAGTCAGCTTGGGCTGCTATAAAAAACGAACGCAGACTTGTTGACTTATAAATAACAGAAATTAATTTATTACATTTCTAAGGCCTGAAAATCTGAGATCAAGGTTACCAGTATGGTCATATTCTGGTGAAGACCTTCCAGGTTGTAGACTGATGACTTCTTGTGTCCTTACATGGCAGAAAGAGAACTAGTCAGGTCTCTTGCCTCTTCCCATAAGGGCACTAATCCCATTCATGGGGGCTCCACCCTCATGACCTAATTACCTCCCAGGTGGCACCTCTAAGTGCCATCACACTGGGGATTAGATTTTAACATATGAATCGGTGGTGGGGGTGGGGGGAACACAAACATTCAGTCCATAACAACATCTCTCCTCTGAACTACTGGAGAAATTTCTTAACTATCCTCCATGTTACTATAGTAGTACCTTCCTCCTCGTTACTCTTCTGCATGGGTCTATAATTATCTTTCTAAAATACAATGTCTGGTCTGACTTGAATTCATCCAAGTTTCCTCATTAACCATAGGATAAGGTTCAAATCCCTTAGCACATAAAATCACCCCATCCATCCCATCCATTTGTCACAGGTTTACCTTTTCCAGCCTTTACTTTTTTTCTAAGTTCAGCATTGCTGAACTTCTTTTGTCTCCATTCCATTCCATACTCTTATATGCCTCCATTATTTTGCAATTGCTACTGGCTGGAATATTTTCCCCTTATAAGACACAGTTCAATGTTTATTACTTTTGGGCTTCCCTGGTGGTGGAGTGGTTAAGAATCCACCTGCCAATGCAGGGGACACAGGTTCAAGCCCTGGTCTGGGAAGATCCCACATGCCACAGAGCAACTAAGCCCATGCGCCACAACTACTGAGCCTGTGCTCTAGAGCTTGCGAGCCACAACTACTGAGCCCATGTGCCACAACTACTGAAGCCTGCATGCCTAGAGTACATTCTCTGCAACAAGAGAAGCCACTGCAATGAGAAGCCCATGTGTGCAAAGAAGAGTAGCCCCCACTCGCTGCAACTAGAGAAAGCCTGTGCACAGCAATGAAGACCCAATGCAGCCAAAAATAAATTAATAAAATTAATTAATTAAAAAAAATGTTTATATCATTTTTGTAACGTTTCCCCTTGTTTCCCGTAGCATTTTTTTTTTTTTTTTGTACAGAGGCCTCTCACTGTTGTGGCCTCTCCTGTTGCGGAGCACAGGTTCCGGACGCGCAGGCTCAGTGGCCATGGCTCACGGGCCCAGCCGCTCCATGGCATGTGGGATCTTCCCGGACCGGGGCACGAACCCATGTCCCCTGCATCGGCAGGCGGACTCTCAACCACTGCGCCACCAGGGAAGCTCTCCTTTAGCATTTTTTTTTTTAAATAATATTCATTTTTCTTTTTTTTTTTTTTAAACCCCACATTTGTTTATTTATTTACTTTTAGCTGTGTTGGGTCTTCGTTTCTGTGCGAGGGCTTTCTCTAGTTGTGGCAAGCGGGAACCACTCTTTATCGCGGTGCGCAGGGCTCTCACTGTTGCGGCCTTTCTTGTTGTGGAGCACAGGCTCCAGACTGGAGTCCAGACGCGTGGGCTCAATAGTTGTGGCTCACGGGCCTAGTTGCTCTGCGGCATGTGGGATCTTCCCAGACCAGGGCTCAAACCCGTGTCCCCTGCATTAGCAGGCAGATTCTCAACCACTGCGCCACCGGGGAAGCCCTCCCTTAGCATTTTATACATGCCTCTAAATACACATTTACCTCTAATAAATCATATTTATTTAATAATGTGTTATATTTCTGGAAAGCAAAATCTAAGCCCGTTTGATCTTTGCATTTCCCACCTCTTCAGTGGAACTGGCAAACAATAGATGTTGAAAAATGTTTCTCAAATGAATATTAAATGAATGCACTAACTGGTGTGCTCTAGGGATCCAGAGACCTTTCTGGAAACAGTGTTGGCTCAGCAATGACAGCAATCTTTTAAAAATGCAAATCTAATCATGTCACTTTTCTGCTTAAATCCATACAAAGGCTTCATGCTTCACTTAGATCCTAAGCCTTGGTGTGAAATCCACAATCTTTACTAGCCTGTCTCCTCTTCCTCCTCCTCCAGGCTTGTCTCTCCTCACCTTCTCCGACCAGTCAGCAGGCCTCAGCTGTCCTGGCTCCCTCTGCCTGGGATATTCTTCCCTGGGCACTCGTTAGCTGTTCCTTCCTCCAGCTTCAGGTCTGAGTGTGGATACCACTTCCTCCTTGAGGCCCTATCCAAATCCTATTTCCCTAGCATCATCTCACTTTGGTGCTTTATACATTTTATGGTGCTTATTTCAATGTGTACTTTACATTCATCTCTGTCATTTTTGTTTAAAGTCTATCCTGTTTACTAGCCTTTAATCTCCACTATGGCAGGGACCTTGTATATTTTGTTCTAAGATGTATTCCCAGCATAGTGCTTGAGACTTACTTGCCCAATAAATACGAATGAACGAGTAACAAGCTTTAGGATTGTACTTACTATAGATATTTTTCTCCTCCTCTAGTCTCTCTTTATTTTTAACCCTAATGCCCCATTCTTACCTAATAATTATAGTATTCTGTTAACTGTTTGGCTGGCCCCTTCCATATCCATACTATTATCACCTTTGAATCACACAGTGTTATATAAATTTCTAGCTCTCAAATGAATAATAAATTGGTGTGTTTCTTCTAATATTTTGCCCAACAAACTTGAAATTAAGCTTTTCTTTGCTTACCTTTTTTGGATTTCTTCAAGATAATATGGCAGAAGGCAGTTGCTAAATCATCTTCTTAAAACCTTTACTGTAATGTTAGGAATGAATGCAGTACTATTTAAAGTTCACGCTCACTATCCTCTTTGTCTTTTTGTTATTGTTGTTACTCCTCATAAAAGCTGACTTTTAGCATCACCAGTACAATGCTGTACAGACCATCGTGAGTAATCCAATAATAACCATGCATTTTATCTCAGATTTTTTTTATCTGATTCGATAAAGCTAATTTAGTTTTTCTAAGCTCTGGTTTTAAATCTAATTAAGACATCTTAAATTGCTCCATCTCCATTTGGGTAGTCTGCTTTGCCCATAATTTTCAGGTTTCAAGACTTCTCTAATGAATTTCTTCCATTGCTTTTTCTGCAATTAAGCTTCTCTTGCATTAAACTCTGTCAGACTTGGTCATAAAGCAAACTGCTAGCCAATCAGTCTCATTAATTAGGAGCAAAAGAAGATGTTTTAAGAAATTCCCTTTTATACAAGGTAATTTAGAGGAATGACTTATCATTTCGCAAATGTCCACATATCCTTTTTCAGCATGGCCAGTTACGGGTATTTTGGAAACTTATTTCTTCCCCCTCTTCCTCACCTCTTTTGTGTCTCTGACCTCTCAAAATCACCTGTCCTTCCAACCCCCACTAAAGGTTAAAACACAGTAGCAGCCACATACTAAGAGGCAGGGGCTGAGGAAGGTGGCCTGTGGTTTGCCCTTTGGCTGCAGAGTACAGCAGCACTTGCCAGCCCCAGGCCTTCCTAGTTGAATATGTCACTTCCCCATCACAATCTGCCTCTGTTGTCCTGTGGCCTGAGGACCTGAACTCAAGCCTGCATTTCAAAGGCATTATGCTACGGCACACCATCTGGTCAGCTGGCCCCGCATCCAAAGAGATTTGGAATCACAGTGCAGAGGAGCTAATTATGTTCTGTGAGT
The DNA here is from genome assembly GCF_003676395.1 of Aethalodelphis obliquidens. Taxonomy (NCBI): domain Eukaryota; kingdom Metazoa; phylum Chordata; class Mammalia; order Artiodactyla; family Delphinidae; genus Aethalodelphis; species Aethalodelphis obliquidens. Next base: position 38,049,797 of record NW_020837949.1, read on the forward strand.
GTTTCGTGATTTGCTATTCTAGCCAAATAAACAAAACTAAATTATTTAAATATTTCCTTTCTGTTCTCCCTGTTCATCAGATTCAAAAGTATAGGAGAAAAAAATCTCTAAATAGTGAGAAAATTATTGGAGAAGCTATTGAGTCCATTTTGCATAACTGATCCTGCATATGTCCTAAATTGTAACCCTTTTGGACTTGAGATTGATAAGAATATTTAATGTGTTTCTGCCCTATTTTACAGCAGACGGTTTTCATGCTAAGTGCTTTAATATATGTCTGTACCGTTAATGTATCACTTGAGGCTCTACAGTTGAAAGCTTTGAGTGTACTTTATGAATTTGAGATTTACTGACCTAGTGTTTATTTTACCGAAGACATATTTATGTTTGTACCCTTTTGAAAAGCAGGCCATTGGGTAGAGGCACATTTTAAAATCTTAAATCTGTTCTTAGATGTAATTTGATAATGGACTCATTCTTTCCGGTTACTTCTGCAAATGCTTAAGCACCTTCTGTTTGCCAATCTAGATACTATCCAACTTGTACTCAGTAGCTCTTACCTACAAATTAATTTTCCCCTAAACCCCAGTTCTTAAAAGAAGACTTCAAGCAATAGTATTTCAATATTTGTTAATTCTATAATATGTCTACTGAAGTTGTGTAAAATTTGATTTGAAATGCAGTGTGAATGGCAAATCTATTATGATGAAGGAAAGCCAGGAAGCTATAAAGCAAGCATGAACATATTCATGTGGGAATATTTGTCTAAAGTCTAATTAAACTAAGTGATTCTAGATTAGCCTTACTAGTTATCTAAAAATAAATACCTATAGACAAAAGATCCTGCTTTGTAATCTATCGTTAATTTTCATGCATAGATTTCTCATTATAAACTTTAAGGATACGAGCTATCTCTTTTCAGTCATCTTATCTGTTGTTCATATATTGAGAACATATAAATGTCAAAACTTTTTTTTTTTTTTTTTTTGCATTACGCGGGCCTCTCACGGTTGTGGCCTGTCCCGTTGCGGAGCACAGGACTCTGGACGCACAGGCTCAGAGGCCATGGCTCACGGGCCTGGCCTTTTTGCGGCTTGTGGGATATTCCCGGACCGGGGCACGAACCCGTGTCCCCTGCATCGGCAGGCGGACTCTCAACCACTACACCACCAGGGAAGCCCGGGAAGCCCTTTTGTCAAAACTTTTGAAGTAAATGTTCTATTGAGAAGCATGTATTAAACGCTTGTTAATCCATCTGGTATGGACTTTAAAATCCAGGGGGTTGGGGGCTTCCCTGGTGGCACAGTGGTTGAGAGTCCGCCTGCCAATGCAGGGGACACGGGTTCGTTGCCCCGGTCCGGGAGATCCCACATGCCGCGGAGCAGCTGGGCCCGTGAGCCATGGCCGCTGAGCCTGCGTGTCCGGAGCCTGTGCTCCGCGGCGGGAGAGGCCACAGCAGTGAGAGGCCCGTGTACCGCAAAAAAAAAAAAGTATGTGTATGTGAAATAATCATTTGGGGCGAGGGCACATAATTTTTAATTGCCCTTTCAAATATCACATTGTATGCGCACAAATTATAAAAGACAGACACTCTAAAGTCTTGATATAATGTTTCTAAATACAGTTTCATTCTGTCACATGTAAATTTAAATTATTTCAAGCCAGCATATAGATAACAAGTCATCCCATGGAATATTCTACCTTTCTTTTTTCCCCTTCTCAATCATATCTAAACAGAACTTAACCAATATCAGATGAACCACAGTTATCTCCTGTATCAGACTGTAAACTGTTTGAGAAAAGAATCAATTTCTAATTTATTTTTATATGTTATAGAGCTCTTAATAAATTCTTAGCATATCAATGGGTGGGTCAGGATCCCATAAGGAAAGAGATGGTACACTTCATTGGTGTAATTGTGGAGTGTTTAGTAAGGAGACTAGTTATAAAGATATGAGCAGGGATAAGGGAGAGACAGCAAAGATGGTGAAGCACTCTTGGACTAGCAATAGCGGGAAGCTATTATCACTCCTAGGTCTGAGGGCCAAAAGTGGGGAGAGGTTACTAGGATCTGAAAAGAGCTGTGGCTGAGATTGTAGCTGTAGGAGAGAACTGCTGGCAAGAGCTGTGGCCTTTTGAGGGGTTCAGGCTATGGCAGAAGTGAAACCCAGCAGAAATAGAGCCTCATTCCCTTATGCCTTCTCAATGCTTTTCATTGGCCTATTACTGGCTAAACCCAAACAAAAGCCAGGGACTAGGGAAGTCCATCAATATACTCCATCAGAGACTGCATCCACAAGCACACAGAAAGATGGAGAAAGGTAAAGAGTAGATGGAAACAAGGGAAGGAGGGTTGTGTGCAAGCAGGGAATGTCTGTCTTAGTAGATGCTCAGTTAATGAGTGGGACAATGATGAAGTCATGTGTTAACTCAAATATGTTTGCTTAATTGTGGTGCTTAAATTTCACTGCACTCTCTCAAACCATTAATCTGGGTGTATATATAATTGAGTACTTGGGTAAGAGGAAAGCTGTAAGAGAAGGCAGCAGTTCAGGGAGACATACCCCACATACACTTTTAAGGACTGATCTTTTCTGTCATAAATATGATTTTTGGTAAATCTATACCCAGGTCAACAGAGAATGAAATTTGTGTTAACCTCAGTTGAAAATGAATTAACCTTTTAGCACAGCCTGTATTAGTCTAATATGCCTTCTGTTTTCTTGTTTGATTGGCTAAGCATTGTTTACAAGTCCTAATGATTACTTTGTTCATTTGATGTTTCTGCTGATGTCTATCTATAACTAATGCATATAAATAGCATAATTTTACAAATAACTAATGGAGTTAGTTATTTAAAGATATTCCAAGATCTGTCTTTCACTGAACAAAAGAATCCCTTCATTATGTGAATCAACATCTCCTAATTTATCTTTTGTTTACGTCTGTATGTTCGTATATTAAAATGGCTTAAATCAAGGGATTTAAGGGACAAACAACAACACTGAAATGAACTGTTGAACTGAAGAATGCAGTGATATTGATAGTGTTGTTAAATCAGTCATATTAATAAGGACATCTAATAGACCTAAAGTGTTAAGTATTTGTGGGAAACAAAATTACTAGATCTTAAAACATTTAAGGCTACATTAATTGATGACAGAGATTTCTCCTTGTGATTTTTTGTTTTTTCTAGCTCAAACTAACTGTTCCATGTTTCTAATGGAACTTATAAGTGCATTTAATAGATAAATCATTAGGACCTGTAAAACCATAGATCCCAAAGAGGAGTATACAAGAAACACAAAGAACAATCCATTGGGATACATTAAGAAAAACTAATAATATATCTACTTCTATTTAATTTCATCAAAAATTAAGTCAAAATGTTGATCAACAGTAGAACGTATATATTGGTTATAAATAAATTTACATTTATTAGGAGGGCATGCTCAGAGATTCTTTAGGAATATATGATTGAAGGCCCAGATAACTACTGGCTGAACCTGATGATTTAGGAGGCTAAGAATTAGTCTATTAAAAATTGTAACTACTATTTCAACCTAAGACCCCAAGTATATATCTTAAGCCAAGCCTTCTTCTGGCAGAATGGTAACATTTACTCTTCCAGAGATTTATTTATTAGGAAAAAACAAAATGGATCCCCCTAGTCTAGGCCCCAAAGCCAGTATGTTCAAAGTCTGTTGGTCTGTCACCATGAGTCATCCCCAACCTATAAATTGGAATTGACAGGTAGAAATTGAAGACCGAATTGCCAGGCCTTCTGGGCATTTTCACGTCCAAACCATGCTGGAATTCCTGCTGGGAAAGAGAGCACATTTTAGTCTTCACCCTCAACTCTACCCCAATCATCTTATAGCTTCAACCAACTAAAAAGTAGCTGGAGGTCCCTACATGGTCTACATCACCCTATCTTCTTTAGATTGTATTACTGTTTTTTTTTTAAACAAAGGTGAGCAACAATAGTTATTGTTCTCTGTGTCAAATAAAACCGTACTGAACTATCTATGTAAAGACAAATGAACAACTTCACCTTCTCTTCTTCATCTCATTCCTCTGAGTAACCAGTGTTAGATAGTTATCTTCAGCATAGCGTCCCTTCTCTATGCTCATTTAAAGATAGATACACACCCACCAAAACAGATTTTTGCATTTTCCCTTCGCTTACCTGTTTCCTTCTCTCTCTCCCCCCACCCCCTGCCTGCCTTTCTCTTCTTTCTCCCTCCCTCTTTTTCTCCCTCCCTTTACTAAACTGGAATGATACTATATACATATATTCTGTCACTTGCTCCTTTTTGTACAATGTATCACATTCATTCCCCTGATGTCAATACCTATAGATGTAATTCATTCTTTTTAATAGCTGTATGATATTCCATAATATGGAGGTAGCATGTTTTCTTTAATCATTCCTCTATTGATGAACGTTCAGGTTGTTTCTAGCTTTGTGCCTCTACTGACAATACTGCAATAAACACCTTTGTACAGAAATCCTTATGTATGCGCCTTTAAATGTGTATGAAAAAATCCCCCAAATTTAGATTACCAATTCAAAAGGTGCCTTTACCTTTAAATTTTAATGTATATTATCCTATTACTTTCCAGAAAGGTGGTGGCAATAAACATGGCCATTAGCAGTAAGTGAGTTTCCCTTCATCCCTAGGCATCCTTACTAATACTGGACATTATCAATCTTTTCCATTTTTTCCAATTCGATAGGTAAAAATAAAATAAAATTTCATTAATGCTTTATGTTACCACACCAGCTACCTGAGGTACAAGGGCAACAAATAGAAGGCCTGGGGTCACAGAAGTTTTTAAGGGGTTTCTCTAATAATTGATGATGCATGAGACGATTTTGCCATGTGTGTTTATGCATGTACCCCCCCCTAAATTACAACAATACTTGTACATTCAGGTCTTACCCTCAGAGAAATTCTGGGAAACAGTCAACTGGAACATATGAATTGAGTAGGCTGACAGAACAGTGAGAATACAAGGGCTAATATTAATTCAACCTTATCATTTCTTCACTGTCTCTAGAGGAATTCCATCCTACCAAGTTATATGTTTTCAAAGAGCTCAGCTTCTCCTCACCCCAATTTATGCAATACTGGCTGAGATTTGTTACCCTATTAACTCACCACAGGATCTGTAATTCATTAAAACATGTCATTTGTAGGTGCTTCCAGCTACAAATGAGAGTGAACAATTGGGTGTTGCCCTGGGTCTAAATGTAATTACAGTGTTCAATTCAGCATATGCCATACTCTACAAAGTCAATGACCCATCAGGGTAGACAGCAACCCCCCAATGTGATATATTTGAAGAAAGATTTGTTAAATGAGAAGAACAAGAGAAAAGAGACAATGAGAATAATTCACAGGATTATTAAAAGATTTTAAATCTTCTATTATTTAGCATTTATTGAATGCAGTTTCATACATGCAATAAAAATAGATCTTATTATTGCCCAGGTAAATTCACAAAGAAAGAAAAAAGATTTAGGAATAAAAATATAGCTACTAAGTTTAGCTCAGAACTATCTTTAGGGAACAAAGTCAGGTATGTCTGTTAGGAGAAATAATTTGAAATTTACAACCAAACAGCTTCATTTTCCTGGCTCAGCTACCCCGGGTTGTTTTCTCCACTTTCTGGTTTTCTGTGGTCCCAGGGCTCTCTGGATGTTTGGGGAGACTTTTTGGCAGCTTTCTAAGAGTCTTTGCTTGATAATCTTTGCTTGAGACTTTTGAGGACAAAAATTTCAGAGTCTGTATGCCATACCCCATATTTGGTTGGTGGATCAGATCTTTGGTCTCAGGTAATAAACACCTTTATTCCTCAGCATACCATAATAGAGTCATACTACCCCCATCCAGACAAGTTCTTTCGCATCACCCCTAAAATGGGTCCCTCAGCCCTACTTTTTTTTGAGACTTTTGCAATAAGGATTTGTTTTGTTTTTTGTTCTATTTTGTTTCTTTGGTGAGGCAAATGCTGCTTCTGCTCTGAGCACTAGAGGTGATTTAGTTACCTATTTTACATAATTATTCCTTCCTGGGGTGTCTTGTGGCGACATTATGAGCTCACATGACACAGATGACTAGTCCATAGTCAGGAAGAAATTTCCAGATGAGTGTTTCCACCTGAAGCCCACCCTGCAGATGGCTCTCAGTGTTTACCTCTCATCTGTTCTGAGACTGACTGGTTACATGGTAAGGGAGTGGACTTCTGGCAGGTGGCAAAAGGCACCTCTGTCATGGAACCATATTCTGGTTTGCTTCAATAAGTTAGGATCTCTGAAAGGTTCACCATTGCCTACTGTGATCAGTTCTTCTATTGCTTTCTGTTAAGGTTTTAGTAACCCCTACAATTCTCTTTGTAGCAGGAGACAAACCCAACCCTAGCCTGTTTTCATAGCCTGTGCTGTCACAAGCCATAAGTTTCTCTTCTTTAACCTAACTGGAATTCAGCGATAAGTTTTTCATTATATAATGAATACTAAACTACAAAAACAGTAAACATAAATATTTGGTTCTTTGTTCCAATAATGGTGACACAGTTGGAAGGAAGGAAGACAAAGCTTTCTTCCTCCCTGTGACTGTCTGCTATTTTGTCACAGGTTTCTCTTATGATCAGTTGTTAGAACAATGATTAGAAACATCCTTGCAGGACTGTTTTGGGCTCATTTGTATATGCCTTCGTTGTAGGGGAGGAAAATCTTCCTTCTGTCCTCTTAAGTTCTGTGGCTGGGCCTGAGAATTAAATTGATATAAGACAGATTAATGAGAGAAAGTTTTTAAATACTTTATGGGCACATGAGAGTCCTCATAAGAAAAGGGAAGACTCAAAGAAGCAGTTAGGACTGAGAGTTTATATACTTTTTTAACAAAGAATGATAAATTTGTAGAGAAATGACAAGACAGAGGGATTTCAGTTAGGGGCAGTAAATTGTGGGAAAATGATTAGGAAGTGTATGGGGGAAACTAATGGAAGACAAGGGTTATTTTAGTGGGTTTGTTTGTATAGATCCATTTCTGCATAGGTTCCCAGTTTCCAGTGAGAAGAATGTACAGGGAAGTCATCTCTCTCATGGGAAATTGTATGACCTGCTTTTAAGTATAAAGGAGGAAGAGAGAGCCCTTCCTACATCTGCTGTCTCTTAAGTGCCTTTAGCTCAAAATAATCAGCATGCCAAAGTGGCACATTCTGATCCCCTTAGGTATGTAACGTGTACATTGGCTTAAGCCCCTCTTAACTTCTGTGTGTTAATATGGCAGATGAGGCCTGATTTTTGTCTGGTGGCCATTTCTTAAATGATAGACTGCTGTGCTAGGCTGGGAAAGGGCTGTACTAAATTGAATGTACTACAGAGGTAACTACATCTGGTATGTTTCTTTGGAGGCCCCTATTTACAAAATATCATTTTTATAATAAAAACTTGAGGAAACTTTATGAATAAATTGCAGTAAAAACTAGGAAATTCGAAATAAACTCAGAACAAGCAATGAAATTATACGGAGGAAAAGTTAGAAGCAACTTCAAATGCATTTATTAATGTGGATGAGCACTAAACCTAACTCTGAAGTTACTGGCAACTAAAGTAAAAAAAAGAAAATACTTTGGTTTACCTAGTTCTCCTTGTTGAACTCAAGAGAGCTTTCATATTCGTCTCAGGGGTCCACAGTGCACAGGCTGGTAAGTAAAGGTGTGAAGAGGCTTGGTGTGAACCGTAGAGAATGGTATAGCTCGTGTTTGCCCCATGCAAAGAAATTCAAACTAAAACCAAACCAAAACCGAGTCTTTCCTGGCCAGATAAAACCAGAGGCAGGGATAGGGATAGATACCAATTAATAACTCCTGAGCTAGAATTGAAATCCAGGAGAAATTTACCACATAGGTCTGTCTATTTGGCATTCTGTAATATAAAATGCAATGGATAATGTATAAATTATTTTATTGAAAGAGCACAGAAATGGCTGTTGCTATAAAAGTTCTTTCTGATATTGAACCTCTGAAAAAGCTGAAGATTTAATATTATTGTTTTGCCTTAATGAATATACTATGAAGTTGCTAGAAATCAGACATGCCCCCAAATGGTCTAAGAATGCCAGTAGGTGGAAGGACATAATTAAGGATACTTCAATTTAGTGATAGAGTTTTTCTAAGAGATCCACTTTCCCTTAATTCTGGAGGGAATATCTCCCATGATTTTGAGTGAGCAGTGTAAAAAACCTGCGGCCCTTCAGTTAGATATTTAAGAGCAGCGCCATTCAAGGTGTATTGATTACATCTTGTGTATGAGATAGGGGATGGCGGGGAGGAGGCAGGCATTGTACATCATCTGTAGAGTTCCCAGAGGAAAACAAGTCAGGAATGCACCAGAAGGAGCAAAGAAAACACGTCTAGTCCTTTCTCCTACTCACTTGGTTCCTAACGTCAGCTTCTCAGGTCAGAAAGTCATCTTTACATCATATGTGGTTATGTCCTTTAGATGGGGAGAATAAACTGAATCCTGCTCCCCTCCCCCATTTTCTTACTACTCAGTGATTTTTGATCTCTAGAATTTCTATGAAAAATTCTAAGCTGCTTGCTGGTACTTGTGGGGGAAAAAGAACCTTTTCACTATTTTCACCATTCTGTGTCAAATACCTATAAAATGCCTGTTTAAGGTTAACTGGCAGGTCATGTGATATAAACTCAGTTCTTGGTAGATGTGGGGAGGAGGTACAGAGCACGCTTGGGTTTCACATTGTTCTGAGCCAACCCAAGGTCCCCAGACCAGGTAAAGCAACAGAGAAGCTACAAAACATGCCACCAGCAGTCCCCTTTCAGACTGTGAAAGAATTAAGGGAGGCCAGCTTGTCTGCTGAAGACAGTGGTGAAACCTCTGACCACTGGCCCCAGACAAAGGAAGTGTTAGCTCCTGGGAATCCCTGGCTTCCAGGATGGCTGACTCTGCTCAGAGGTCATTTAGTGAAACCCAAGAATATGCAAGGATAAAGACAGTACAGTGCAAACACTGGCTCAAATCAGAATGACAGAGTGGTCAAGTTAGTTTGGAAGCATCTCAGACCCCAGCTGGAAGCTTTAGATTCAGTTAAGGACTTTCACCTGGGCCTTTAAACGTCTTTGTTTCAAAGCGCTGAGCACTTTAGACTTTGCCTGGCAAAAAGTAACACCTGGGCACCGCTCAATAAATCAGTGGCCCCAAATGTCTAAAGAGCAAATGAAACTTCTGAAGGCTCTTTCCCTCTAGAATTTTTGTCGGTCTTCCTTTAGTGCATGCTTATTTTCATACTCGCTACTTCAACTCTTTGAAGTTTTATTCAGATATTTGTAATGTCTTGTAATAGTCCTCTTTGATATGTTTTCATTTGGTTCTTCATTTTGCAGTGAGATCTTAATTGCCAACCTGGCCGCCTGTGAGTTCTGGCTAAATGTGAAATATAATTTAGGGGATGTAAGGAATGTGTTTGAGGGGCTAAGAATTTGTCATTACAGTGAGGTACGCAGAATACTAAAGGTGTCCTCTCAAGAGGACGTTTTTCAATCAAACCCTCCCCTAGGAACTGCTGTGAAAGGACTTTACAGTTAAGGTTAATAATCAGCTGATCTTAAAAGAGGGCGAGGAGCTTGGGTTTTTCCAGGTGGGTCCAGTATAATCACGAGTCTTTAAAATCAGAGGAGGAAGACCGGAGAGTCGGTCAGAGTGTTGCAGTTGGAGAGAGGGGCAGAGAAGGGAGGAGGCGGAGGGAGAGGTCTGGAGATGTGGAACATGAGACGGACTCAGTTCATTGCCGCTGGCTTTAAATACGGAGAAAGGGGTCCAGGAGACAAAGTGCGGCCTCTAGAAGCTGACAGTAACCCCTGGCCCACAGCCAGAGAGGAAGTAGGACCTCCGTCCTACAGTTGCCTGGAAGTAAATTCAACCTACAACCTGAATCATTTTCCAAGTGGATGCTCCCGCAGAGCCAGGCAGCGGACACCTTGATTTCGGCTGTGGGAAACCCAGAGCAACCAGACCCACCTTCTGACCTTCAGAACTGTAAGGTAATCGATCTGTGTTGTTTCAAGCCTGCATATGATCAGTTGTTTGAAGTTTGCGTAATTGGTTACAGCGGCGATAAAAAACTGATACACGTAAGGCTCAGAATGCCTAGGAGTGCCTTAGTGCCCAGGGTGACTTGAATTCGACTATAACTAGTCAGGAAGAGGGGTGGCTGAATGAAGGAAAGAGAGAATGAAAGCAGAAGGAGGAGAGAAGGGGTCTAACATTACAAAGTGGAGGCACTTCCGCCTGCATTCCTTTTCAAGAGACTGTGACCCCAAGTGGCTTCTCGCATGCCTGACGGTATTAGTTTCTCACAAGGCTGATTCTAATCTTTAAATATTTCAATGGCTTTTGGGGGGGTACAAGATGGACTTCTTGATTAGAAACTGTATACTATCAAGTACATTGTATTTATGTATAATTAGAGGGTATTTATGTATAATTAGAGGGTTATGTTTGGAAAACCATACCTACTGTACTTTAAAGAAAATATAAGGGATTTTCAAGGGTATTTTGATTTCAGGCTATTTTTGCCTAATTGCCTAGGCTGATTTTAGAAACCAGCTCCCACATAAGATGCAAGCATTGTCCTGCGTGCTATCTCTCCTGGTCATAGCCTTAGGAGAACTTGGGCTTCTAGAGGGAGGCAGCCTGCAGGAAAGTGGAGTAGCCTCACTCTCTGTTGCTTAAGAAGTCATTTGACTCATGTGCACACTGTCAGCCCGTGAATTCCCCCAACTTGCTCCACACAAGAGTGGAATGTACCTTTCTCCTTTCCAAGGATTCCACAAATTATTCCTTTCTTACCTTTCTCTCATAAAAGGTAACCTGGGACATTAGTGGTAAACAACCTTATTTAATCTGTGAACAGTTGGAGAGTGAGTGAAAGGGAAGAGAGCCAGGCATATATATGATTTGCTCCAGTGCTGTTCGCCCCTTGGTATCCTCTAAACCCAGGGAAAATAAACTCATTGAGATGAATTTCCTCATCCATATTAGCCTTTCTCTTTGGATAACCAAGCTTCGAATTCCTGCTTTCTCAAATCTCTTTGTAGTTTTCTTTGAAGGAAACTGTGGAGACCTCCCACAGATTGACTCATTTGAATAAAAATACATTTCTTCTGACCTCTATGACCTTCAGGAGTCTTCAAAGATGAATTTAATTATACATATTAAAAAAAAGAAACCAAACTCAGAATTTTGAGGGTTTCAGTTCTGAAACCAAATTTATTATGTTCAAAGTTGTGTCTGGATAAAAGGCAAGTATAACATTAAAATATTAATCCATTCATGCCATTTAGTGATTTGAATTATTCACAGCTGCTTGTATTTTATTTTTATAAGAATATGGCTTTTGTCTATGAAGCCAATCAAATTGAAAGGAATATTCTTTGCTTTTAAAATCCTTCCTAGTCGAGGTTGTTTTAATATAGAACACCCCGTCTCCCCATCGTACGTTTTATGAGCTATCCTCATAAAGCATCTACATTTGGGTGAAGCACTTAGGAAAACTAGGTAAATTGAATGCTAAGAGCTAAAGCAAAAGGCTAGGCAACTATTTCCAAGTTTACAGTGCTTTGTTGCTGGTAAGCTGTTAAATCCCACTCGCCCAAACTCTCCTTCCTCCTAGAATACAAAGAAGATGATGCTTTACAAAATATTTTTTGGTGTTTGTTTTTTAGTGTTCAGTATATACTGTCTAAGTTGATTTGGGAGCTTAGCCCCTCCCCTTTTTATGACATATGTCAAGAGTGTTCTAGGTGGAGGGCAATCCATTTGAATTTGGGTTTCTTATTTGTAAAAAGGCAATAGTATTTATCTTTGACAATCTCATAGGGCCAGGGAGCTCAAATGATATACTACACAAGGATATAAACTCTAAACGCTATTACTTCAATGGTATTACTAGCAATGACTTTACAGACTTAACATATTACAGAGTTTCAGAAGGCACAGAACTTAAAATTGGTCAGAACCAAGGACTCAGAAATATCATTCAGACCTAGGATGTTTTAAGTTCTAATCTTTGTTTGATTCCAAGCATTTGAAGAAGAATATTATGCCTACTATATTTCTGCTTTACTCTTTACACGGTTCTTTCAAACCTATTTGATTTGCTAAAATTTCCAGAGTTTGTTAGGTCCCTGGTTGCTTTCTTATGGACAGTCTTTTTAGTGTTTTACTCATAATTGAACTTTACCTTTATAGAGTGAAGTAGACCTGCCCTCTTTTCACTTGAGGTAAACGTTTCTATTAATATCATTGAAGGTCACATTGTTTATTTCATGATGGAATGAATTAGGAATACTGTGGGGAAGAGCGTTACTTTGAGGTAATTCTTTGGAATTTAGGAAGGGCCATTATTGATCATATAATCTAAAGATCCTCGATTTGATAAAAGAAACACGGGCCAGAGTAGTAAAGCAATTTGCCTAAGATCACCCAGCTGGTTATGAGCGAGGTAGAATTAAAAGCCAGTTCTCCTGATTCCAAGTCTAATGTACTTTGCATTATACAGTGAAAAGGAGGAGGGCATAAAAGGAAAGATGGCTTAGAGCAGGAGCCAGCAAACTATGGCCTGTGGGCCATATGTGGTCCACTGCCTGTGTTGTAAATAAAGTTTTATTGGAACCCTGCCATGGCCATTCATTTACATATTGTCTCTGGCTGTTTTCACACTGTAAGGCAGAGCTGGATAGTTATGTCAGAGGTCATCTGGCCTACAAAGCATAGAATATTTACTGTCTGGTCCTTCACAAAAAAAGTTTTCTGACCTCTGGATTAGAGGAAAGATGGCTAAAAAGTCTGGTTGGGGCCTTTTGTGAACAGTCTCTTTAGTTTGTGCATCTGTACCTAATTGTGGTTTGGCATAAGCTATTTAGATATTAGGCAAAATCAGTGGGCTCTCATGATTATTTAAAGGCTGATGTTAACAAATGTGAAAATATATTTGGGACTTCCCTGGTGACACAGTAGTTAAGAATCCGCCTGCCAATGCAGGGGACACGGGTTTGAGCCCTGGCCTGGGAAGATCCCACATGCCGCGGAGCAACTAAGCCCGTGAGCCACAACTACTGAGCCTGCGTGCCACAGCTACTGAGGCCCCCGCACCTAGAGCCCATGCTCCGCAACAAGAGAAGCCACCACAGTGAGAAGCCCGCGCACCACAGTGAAGGGTAGCCCTCACTCGCCGCAACTAGAGAAAGCCTGTGTGCAGCAACAAAGACCCAACCCAGCCATAAATAAATAAATAAATAAAATATTCTTTTAAAAAAGGAAAATATATTTGCAAAAGAATGATAGATACATATTTTTAGAAGACATTTCCCATAATAGGGGGATTTATTTCCTATATTCATCCTCATAATACATTGTTCAAGCAATGGAAATACTTAATTCAAAGAAGTGAAAACTTATGCAGGACACACAGTAGCTGTATTCAAGTATGTGAAGGACTATCCTGTGAATAAAAGGATTAGAAGATGTATTTGTCCTTCAAGTCCGACTCAAATGCACTTTCGCTCTTAAGCCCCTGTTCACCCTCTCCCCCTCCTCCCTTCTTTGGACAGAATTAATCACTCTTCTGTGCTTCCAAAATACTTTGTACGGAGTACTACTATAGCATTTATCACACGCATTACAGGTAGTTGTTTACACATTTATCTCCCCAGTCAATTGTGAACTCCTTGAAAGTAAGGACAATACCTTATTCATTTTGGCATCCCCATCATGGGGCTCAGTCCCTGGCTCATAGTAGAAGCAATCTAAATACTTGATGAATGAATGTATATTATGATATCAGAGGGCAAAGCAAGGGCCAATGTGAAATTTCAGTGAAAAGAACTTTGTGACAATTTTGGCAACAATATGTCCTAAGCAGTGCTGCATAGTCATCAGAAACCGGAACTTGGGGTTAGAATGCCTGGGTTTGAATTTCTGCTGTCCTGTTTACTGTTTGTCTTTAGGTAGGTTACTTAATGTCATAGTTTCCTTACTTTCGAAATAGAGATGATTTAGGCAGCAGTTTTCTAACTGTGGTCTGCAGACCCCTGAGCATCCCAAAGACCCTTTTAAGACGTCTGTGAGGTCAAAACTATTTTTATAAGAATGCTAAGGCAGTATTTACCTTTTTCGCTGAGTTTCATTGATGATGCAAAAGCGATGGTGGGAAAACTACTGGTGCTATAGCACAAATCAAGTCGCGAAGTTGAACTAGTATTAATGTTTTCTTCATTATACACTGGCAGAAAAAAGAAAAGTATGCCAGTTTCATTTAAGAACGTCCTGGATGAAGGAGTAAAATTACTAATTTTATTAAGTCTCAACCTTTGGGTACAATGTCCTTTTTAATACTCTGTGTGATGAAATCAAAAGTACACATTTTTGCTACAGTTTGAAGTACAGTGCTGTGCTATCTTGAGGAAAAGTACTTGTGCTATTGAGTTGCCAGCTGAACTACCCACTACTGGACATGGTAACACATTTTTTACTTGATTCACTGATAAATTACAGTATGGTTATCCAGGCTTTGGTGTTTGACAGATATCTTCCCAAAAGTTGATGAAGTGAACCTATCATTTCAAGGAAAATGACTAATAGTATTTGTTTCCAATGATCGAATTATGCTTCTAAGCATTATTTTTAATTTTGGAAAACTTATAGCTTTCACCATGAGCTTTAGAGCTGCTCAATTCTTAAGGACTTCTGTGAAAATATCAGTGGTGTTATAAATTATTCTAAAGTATTATATAATGAAATAAAACAACATTTGGAAGATCTGCATAATACAGTGAACTGGGATTTCCAGATGACCAGTACATGATGTTACAAAAGTATGCATTAAAATCATGCATAGGTAAAGATTATTCAAAGTACATATTACAATATGGATGCCTCGAGACCAATAAATATATTTTAATGTAAGAGAGCTATTACATTAAGATCTTTGGCGGGATTTCAGATTCTACATTGCAATTATTCTCTAAGAAACTACCACTGTCAAGTTTTGGTGTGCTATCAAAGAAGAATATCTGCAGTTATGTAAAAAGACTATTAAAGTGCACCTCCCTTTTCCAACTACATACCTGCTATGTGAGGCCAATTTCTTTTCATATACTTCAAGCAAAACAACATATTGTAAGAGAGTGAATGCAGAACCAGATATGGAAATTCAGCTTTCATCTCTTAAACATTAAAAAGATTTATAAAAAATGTAAAACAAAGCCATTAGCTTCACTAATTTTTTTTTGTTTTTAGTGTAGGTTACTTAATCTTTGAACTTCAATTCAAAGTTCAGACTATGATTACTTATCATCAAAATGTTATTTATGTTCATAGGTAATGGGATCTTAATTAAAATATTTAATTGAAAATATTTATAATATTTAATTTAAAAATAATTCAAAATATTTAAAAAATACCTACAATTGCCAAGATACGGAAGCAACCTAAGTGTCCATCAACAGATGAATGGATAAAGAAGATGTGGCATATATATATATGTGTGTGTGTGTGTGTGTGTATATATATATATATATATATATATACACACACACATACAATGGAATACTACTCAGACATAAAAAAGAAAATGAAATTTTGCCATTTGCAGTAGTATGGATGGACTTGGAGGGTATTATGCTAAGTGAGATAAGTCTGATAAAGAAAGACAAATACTGTACGATACTACTTATATGAGGAATCTAAAAACTACAACAAGCTAGTGAATATAACAAAACAGAAACAGACTCACAGATACAGAGAACAAACTAGAGGTTACCAAACAAACTAGAGTGGGGAGGGGGAAAGGAAAGGGGCAATATAGTGGATTAAGAGGTACAAACTATTAGATATAAAATAAGCTATGAGGATATATTGTACAACATGAATATAGCCAATATTTTATAACCATAAATGGAATATAACCTTTAAAAACTGAATCACTATATTGTACACCTGTAACATAACACTTAAATCAACTATACTTAAATTTTAAAAATGGTTAAAAAGGAAAAGAATAATAACTTTAAACTTTTTAATATCTCAATTTTAACTTCTAATATGGTAAATTTGGATAGATGCAACTCATAATGAAAACACTTTAAGTTCCTCCACTTTTAAGAGTAGGAAGAGGTCTTGAGCAGATGTGGAGAAACATATTCTCATATACTTCTTTGGAACTATGAAAATATTTCCAGGATATTAAAGTACTTTTTTAAAGATACAGAAAATTATTTTGAATATGATATCATGTGTAAATAATTAGTGGATCTCTGTAGAGATAAATGCCTAGAAACTGGAAACCAGAATTTTGTTGGGGGAAAAATGATTAGGGGTTGAGAGGGGTGGAAGGAGGCATTCGTTTTTCATTTCATACCTTTCCAAGCTTGATTTTTTTTTTTTAACTACATTCAATTTTTTGTATAAAAAATTGAGGTGAGGGCTTCGCTGGTGGCACAGTGGTTGAGAGTCTGCCTGCCGATGCAGGGGACACGGGTTCGTGCCCCAGTCCGGGAAGATCCCACATGCCGCGGAGCGGCTGGGCCCATGAGCCATGGCCGCTGGGTCTGCGCGTCCGGAAGCCTGTTGTCCGCAACTGGAGAGGCCACAACAGTGAGAGGCCCGCGTACCGCAAAAAAAAAAAAAAAAAAATTGAGGTGATAATACTTGTAATGAAAACTAGTAGAGATAATGTTTAATCTCCTGACCTATAGTGAATCGTTCTGTAAGTATTGCTTGGATAAGTAAAAGACTGCTTCATGAACTTGTGTGGTGCCATCAATAGACCATTCTCCAAGCGATTACTGAAGGATAGCTTGATAGAAATATCATAAAGAAAGAATTCTGCCTAATTGACCTCTAGGGTTGAATTCTGATTACCTTTGATCCTGCCTTTTTATGAAAGAATGGCCGTAACATTTGAAAAGGAAAGTTCTATACCAAATGTCTTTCAGATCTCTGAGCAACTTTAAAATTTTTCAGAACTTCATTTGCGGCTATTAATTGTCATAGCATTCACGTTTCCCATTCAATTTTGTCTCAAAGAATAGAGGGGGGCTTCCCTGGTGGCGCAGTGGTTGGGTGGAGTCCGCCTGCCGATGCAGGGGACATGGGTTCTTGCCCCGGTCCGGGAAGATCCCACATGCTGCGGAGCGGCTGGGCCCGTGAGCCATGGCCGCTGAGTCTGCGCGTCCAGAGCCTGTGCTCTGCAGAGGGAGAGGCCACAGCAGTGAGAGGCCCACGTACCGCAAAAAAAAAAAAAAAAAAAATAGAGGTGCCACTGGGACAAATAAGCCAATATTCTCTTAGTTTTGTACTATGCCATGGCAGGAAGCACTTTTTTATAATCTTATGACAAGAATTTAGTATACTTGTCTCACAATTGCCAATTCCATAAAATAGAATTTATTTAGTAGAATGCCCCGTTCTTAGGATAAACTTATTTTACAACAGGTTGAGGGTAAGAAAATAATGACACAATTTGCCTTCTTAAAATAGAGAACATTCCAGGTTTTACTCTATTCCTTAAAAATTACTTAGTGATGGCCAGTACTGCCTTTTGAAGAGTCAAAATACGATTGCACATATAGACTGTATATGCAATATATTTTTATAAATCAGGGCTTAGGTCGTTGTGTGAAAAATGGATTTACCTTTCTGGAAGAGCAGATTAATAATTTATCCCAAACATCTTATAGAAAGAAAAAAGCCAATTTGAATAATGTTGGGAGATGAAGCATACCAGTATTATTCTTTATTTCTTTTATTAATGAGTTAGGATATGAGAAACTCAATAAAAATTACATTAAAAACTCAAACATTGTTCAAATCTTCTTTCCCCATCAGTCACATTTATGAAACTGGCATTTCTATTTAAATGATATGTAATAAAACAAGGTTTTATATAGTGAGGCAAACAATTCATGGGCTCATTCATTTACTCACCAGACACTTGTTGAGTGCCAGACTGTGTACCAGGTACTGAGGCCTCCATGGTGAATAAGATATATTTCTTGTATTTTAAGAGTTCAATGGCCAGTGGAGCAGACAGACGTATAAACAAATAATAACGTGCTATGGTACAATAGGAAGAGCATGGGATTTTGGAAATATCAACAAATTTTAGACCTGGCCTTTACTTCTGAATTCTATAGCCTTCTAATCTCTCTGTATTTCAGGGATTTCATCTGTAAAATGGGATAATATTTTCATTGCATGGCTGTTTTATGGATTAAAGAAAACATATTCAAAACACAAGACCTACACAACAGTGAGAGGCCCACATACTGCAAAAACAAACAAACAAACAAAACCACAAGGCCTAGAACTAAATCTCATCAAATGGAATATATTACCCTAAAACTACAATATGAAAGGTACCATAATATGGGCATGGACAAAAAAGGAGTAATTCATGTGGGGATGGGGACAGAAAAGGAAAAATTTCTTAGAGGAGGAGATGTTTAAGATAAGGAGGTGCTCATAACCAAGAGAAGAATTCCAGGCAGAGAGTTTCATGCACAGGAGCATGGAACTTGTGCTAAAATATAAGGAATAGTTCGGTGAGGTTATAGCCTAGGGTGTAGAATGAGGATGGTGAGTTTATGGTCCTCAATCACAGAGGACCTTTCATAGCCTGCAAATGATTCAAGATTTTTAGCAACAGCAATGGGAATGAGACATATAAACAGATGTGAGCAATATTTTGAAGGTAGGATTTGTGGAATTGAGTGACAGCATGGGATTGATGGAGAGAAAGAATAGACTTCCCAATTTTGGGTTTGGATCAGTAATTGTTGATATCATTAACCAGAAGAAGGAATTTAGGAGGAAAAGTAGGTTTGAGGAGAAAATGATGAACTATATTTCATTTTATCAATTCTGATTTGTCAGGACCTTAGGCAGGAGAGAGACCTACCTTGCAGAAAGAATTTGAGAGGGCTAAACATTTAGGCGACCGTAGAAGCCAGGAATCTGAAGTTTCTAACTGAGCTGCATTGTCCATTGGCTTTGTGACTAGTTTGTTTTACCTTTCTTTGTTCTATTAGAGATTTAACGCAGCTTAACTTTGTAATTTGGAAGTCTTTAAATGTCTAGGTCTTAGCTCTAAATTCTCATAAATGAAAACATAAAAAACTACTAAATATCCTTCACAAGGTTGTTTTAAGAAACATATTTTTTGATAACTGAAATCCCTATAAAATGTTGCATATATAAGTAGAGAGTTACAGATGTAGCACTTAAAGATTTAAATTAAATATCAACAGAAATGGAACTATTAGTAAATTCATTGATAAGGACTCTATAGTTACACTGAAAAGCATGATCAGATACTGTAAATTAGCATCAGTTAGGAGTGTGGGCTCCCAGTCAAACTGCCTGTGTTTGAGTGTCAGCCACCTATTAGCTCTTGACTTTAGGCAAGTTGTTTAACCTCTGTTCTAAAATAGAAATGACCGGAGTATCTACCTCACAGGTTGCTGCGAAGATTAAATGAGTATTTATAAAGTATATAGGATAGTGGCTGACGAATAATTAAGGCCTCAGTGTGTAATTGACATCATTAGAGGCAGTAGCAACATCATAATCATTTATTGTCATAAAATGGCAGGATTTTAGTCAGTGAGGGGGATGTTGGAGATACAGTAATCATATCAGTGTTATAGATGAGAAAGAGGAAGCCCGCAATCGGTAAGATATATTCAAGCATGAACACCTAGCGAAAGACAGGCCTGAAAATCTAATACTGCTCATCTCAGCGTCTTTCTTGTCACCATTTGTTAAACAGGACCTTGTGCCTTCATGAGTAGGTTAGGAAAATGTGTAATTTCAGTTGATAATTAGTATGTGTTACACACAATAGAATAAAAATATTCTTTATTAATGAATTTGCTAATGGTCAGAAGTTCAGTCTTTGCGGATATTAGTTCAAGTTAGACATTAACTATTATGGTTGTGTGTGTGTGTATGTCAGAATTATCTATTCATAATATTGGATACTATGGAATTGATCTAAGTAACACACATTTATCCAGTCTAATTTAAGCACACCATTAAAATGAAAGATTACAGTTTTACTTGGATGATGGAGTTTATGATTATTTAACTAGGAGTTTCACCCTCTTCTTCCTTTTAATTTGCACTATCATTCGTTTCTTTCTCATTCTGAGCTCCTTTAGCTCTAAAATTCACAGGATTCTTTGCAGTGGGGCATTTTATTTAGTAAAATCATTGGGGCCTTGCTTATTAAAAAAATATACTGGGTAGTTTAAGTTTGTAATGAATATCTCAGCGCCTCACCTGCTGTGGTCACTGCTTTTGTTACTTTTGATCTTGGGGCCTTGGATTTGACCAAGTGGATAAAACGGTGGAAAGCAAGTGGATAAAAGCAACCCTTCCTTCAACACATTTATCGAGTCCCTTTCCTTGCTTTTGCCGTGTTTTTGCCAGACCTCCTGAGCACTCTTCACCTGCTCCCAAATGGACATACTTTTGCAGATGAGCCAAAATGTGTGCCTCACATCTGCATGTAGAGTAATGTCCAGATCACACAGCAGCTGCTTCAGCCTGAAGGCCTTGCTCAGTTCCACCTCAGCCTCATTCCCCGCCACCCCGCCCCCCACCCCCCAGGCCTCTGAGCCTACCCAGACAGACACCAAGCTGCTTCTCTTCTTTGACTCACCTACACCCTTCTTTCCATCAAGGGCCCGCACAAGTCTCAGCTCTTGCATGAACCCTCGGTGGACTCCTACAGTCCACGTTGATTTACTGTGTCATACTCCCAGAGCACTTTTTACCAGCACCTCACAGCTGAGCAATTATTATTCAGTGTGGTTTTATGAGGCTTGCTATTATCTCAATTATATTTTAAGCTTCTAAAGGAAAAGGACCATGTGTTTCATTTCTGTAACCTGCATAGTACCCAGCACAGTGATGAAGAGATAGATTAAACATCATAATAAATGCCTGTTAGCAAGTTAAGTACTGTGACTGCATTGTGTCATAGAGTTCATTGTATATTTACAATACCCGTTTATAATGAGATTAAATTTTTCTGAGCAATAAATTACTAGAAATCTACATGAAATTATATTTTAATTATACGTAGTTCAATACTTGACAAATTTTTTTGTTGAAAAAGAAATCAGGATTTTTTTTTGGTAAATACAGGACATATACTAACAACCAAGATAGTTTATTGGTTTGTGATAGCATTTTTAGACAAAAGCGTTACCTGATTTAATTCTTAGAATATTATACTCTGATAATTTTTTTTTTCTGCTACATAGAACTGTTTTCTCAAAGTCATGGATGTTTTAATCCTAGAGAGGACTGAATTGAGAGTAGATGCTGTTTAATTTTTGTGTAGTCATAGTGAAGTATATTTAGATGCCAATATATGCAAGACTTTGATCAAAATATAAAATTCGAGTGGGCCCTCAAAGATTTTGTTGTCTACCAAAAAAAAAAAAAATAGGAATTGCGTATAAAGACATTATACACCATCATTTCTGTGACACTGGAAAAATTCCCCTTAGAGGAAAAGTAGAATGGAATTTGGAATGTTGCTTGACTCTCCATCCAGAACTGGTCCTGAAGAGAATACAGTGAAATTGAAATGTAGCAATTTCCTGGCTAATTGCATAAGCACAGAGAGCCCAATCTGGCCCATCAAATGAACATACTTGTGCTATTTGTTTCCTTGGGGATTGATGCCTTTAGTTAATCTACACTCAAAAGCATAAAAGATAGTTTATGTTCTGAATTAAGTATAGAAAATATTTTTCTGTCTAGGAAGTTAGTTTCGATGAAATTATTTTATCTGAGGAAACAGCACAGTAAAATGACTTCCCTTTGGGTGTAATTTTAGAGTGTTCTTTTTTATCTTAAACTCAGTTTAAAAAGTACTAAAAATGTACTTTAGTAGGACTTAATAAATATTAAATTAGCCTGGGGCAGTATCTATATGGAAATGATAAAATTCCTGAGTATTTACTTGGAATTTCTGATCTTTCTAAGCAGAATTAAAATCTTTAGCTTCTTTATGTCAGAGCTACGGTTAGCTACAGTAATACATTCTTCTCCCATTCTCCCTGGCAGCTCCATTTTGATTAAACTTGATGTTTTTAGATAATCCAAAATCTACAGACAATTAAGAATTACCGTACGAAGTACAGACATGAAGTAAATGCTGAAAAATGGTAAATTTTTCCTGCTAAAATGGTTCCATCGAAAAGGAACAGAAGTTTGACCCGTTTTCTCTTGCTCAAATGAGAGAAGTTTCCACTTAGAATGGGAATTAGTTATTGAATAAGGTACAAAAATAAGATGATCGGGAAAGTTAGAAAAACTCTTCATGTACTTCTTTGTACTCAATATCCTTTGATTTTTATGACAACTTTTTTACAATGTACTGAATCCTGCAAAGAGAGGATGGTGCTAAAGCAAGGGGAGAAACACTCTACTGCAGAGCGATTGTACATAACTCTTGCTCAGTTTCATGGTGCTTTAGGTCTCCTGGGGGGTTTATTAAGTAAACTAGCTGGCAAAAAACCCAATACCATTTGAAAATGCCGCTTACATGAGTATACATGCATTTTGATATAATAAAAATAGAATTGGCATTTTGCTTGATCTGCCTTTTTGAGAAGGGAGAAATGTGTAAGGAAATATGGTCTATATATAGAATTTTAGACAAGAATAGAAGAAAAGCAAAATGGAGCCATTATAATCTTTCTTCAAACCATCCTGTTCTTAGCTACTTTGCAAAAAAGATCTCATCTTCATGGAATAGTATTACGGATTAATGTACTTGATTTTGAAATGAGTTCTTTCTTTTCTTCTTTAGGCTCTTTATCCTCCATTTCCTTTTTCATTTCTTCTCCCCTTTTTCTCTTCTCCTTTTGCCCCCACTCATTATTGCTCACAGATAACATTGAACCAAATGTATTGGTTAGGCCAATCACATGGCATATGTGCCAGGGATATACTACAGAATTAAACGGATGTGGTTCCTGTCCCAGAGGAACTTAATCCTATAAACTAAAGACTAAGCAAATCATTGCAGTTAATTAGATTTTCAATAAGTATGAAAAAGTAAAGGGTGAGGGGATATCAATCTTCAGTAACTGCTCTGCATATAATATATTGTGTGTACGTAAAAACATAATTTTTGTGAATATTAAGTAAACATGAGTCCTGACCTAAGGAATTAATACTTTAGGATGTACTAGTTGCTATGGTTCACATACGGAAACTTTCTGTTTAACGATCAATTAGATGAACACATGCAGTTTTGGACTTTGATAAGGCCAACTCACATGCTTTACATATGAGCCTATGAACAGCCAGTGGTTCCCTAGGTCTCAGTCTTTACATACTTGTAATTTCCTTGGATCCTGCATTCATTCACCACCAACTTCCATCTCCTTTGAGTCAGCTGAGATCTTAATCCCAAACTCCCAATCCTGATTCAGGAGTTGGGGCTCAATTCCAAGGCCAACCTAAGCCTGGTTTTACTAGAAGCAAAGTATGATTTTTTTTGTCCTCCTGCTAAATAAAGCCTTCTGATGTTAAATTCTGCTCTCTTGGGTGGGAATCTGAGGAAGATAGCAGTGAGACTGGGTGCAAATGACATCTTTTTTTTTTTCCCCCTGAGTTTTACTGAGTTTCTTTACCTTTTCTCAGGCCCAATTTATTCAACAGGACTCTCTCCCCTCAGCATTGACTACTTCTAAATCTTATGGCATTCCTGAGGTGCCAAGTAATGATAGTGCTTCAGAAATGAGGTTATTGCTTTAGCCAGTGTTTATGTCCTATCATAGCTCACTGTGGGATAGAATACCCTACTGGTTATGTTATAAAGTATGTCGTTTCTATATGATAGAATATTATCTGTGATTAAGCAAATTAAGCTACCTCTGTTGCCCTAAAATGAAAAGATGTTAAGTAAAAGAAGTAAATTAGTTTCATATACTTTACCACTCTATTTAGAAACTTTATATGTGTATATACATAAATATCAGTATGTATACATATGTATGTATAGGCTTATTTTATTGACAAATATATGTGACAGAAATAAGTCTGGATGGAAACATACCAAACTGATATCAATGATTATACCTGGAGAATGGAAATAGAGGCAGAAGAAGCAGCAGAGTTACAAAATTGAATCTTGGTCAATGGCTTATGTCATTGGCTTACATGTGAGCCAGTCTCTTTGGCCAGAGGATTAGAGTACTGTTATTAGGTGGGCTCACCCTAAAGCCGGGAGGTGGTCCACCCAAACCACAAGTATTAACAACTGGGGAAGGGTGGCTTTTCCATGAGCAACACCAGGAGGCTGTTTCCAGAAAGGACAATCAATGCTGAACAGTCAATACAGCAGCTGTGCCTGATAATGCTCCCCCCGGATTTCTTGCTGTGTTTATAACATTTGTGTATTACTATAGCAATCAAAGGTTCATAGGGTAAATCTTAAAATATATATAAAACAAAAAATACACAGAAGATTTTCAATTTGAAGTAAATTTTTTATGCAAGTTGAACTAATACTTATGACAAATCATAAGAGTAAACATAAACAGTAAAGAAAAGGAAAAGTTTTTTGTACACCCACCTTTCACCTGTATAGGCACTTTGATGAATAAGCCCAGTATGCTATTTATAATAAATTACCACCCCTTAGTTGTTTCTGAATATATTAGCCTTTATCACATTTCTCACTAGACTGATGTTTGGCATTAAGGCCGTGTAGATGTGAGTTTTAGGATTTCCTGTGACATCGTCTTTATTAGTCGCTAAGGTTATCCTAGAATTGGCAAAGTGAGTCTTTCTGTTCATTAAACCTTATGGTGCTTTTGGATTTCATGCAAAAATTAAAGTATTTTGCCATGTTTTAGGAATAGAGAAAATTGCTAAAAAGTAATAGCATTCCTTAGGAAAAAGGACTAACAATCCAACAAAGAACTAATAAATTGTACTGGTCTCATTACTTAAGCATCATTACCTGCCAAGCAAGTAAAAAGTATCCAAGCATATGGGGCGTGGCATCATCAGAAACCTGTCTGGAAAGTCTTTCATTCGCCCCAGGCTCTGTTCCCTGTGCCCTCACTTGAGCTTCTCGTGTCATCCTAGGGTAGGTACAAGGTGTTCTGTGTTGCAGACCTGACACAAATGGAAATGGTTTCAACTTTACCCATTTCTGTGCATTTTCAGGGAAACATAAGCTTTTAATAATGAGTTATGGTACCCATAATTGAAGTTTCACAGAGATTAATTGTATTATTATTTTGAAGAAAACCACATATTTGAGACCCAAATAATTTCCCAGTACTATGTAATGAATTAAGGTGTCTCTCATCATAACTAACCCATTCTCAAGCTGAATTAGGCCGTAGACTCTTTCTCCTCCAGCTTCAAGTTCTACGGCTGAGAAGCACTAGGAGCCTTAGGCTATTTGAGGCCCATTAAAGCCCTCCTCACGGCCAAAGGACTGACAAGCAGCTGTGTGTATTAGACTTAAGCATTAATTCCCATGTCAACAACTCAGTGTTTCTTTTTAGGCGGGTTAGTAACTAATGTAACCAAAAAGGGATCCTATGCCTCCCAGTATATTAAGATCACCTTCCCAGATTCTTTGGAAACATAGTCTATCAAATTTTAATCAATTATTTCTTCAGTGTGTTATAGCACAACTTTTCTGGTTGAAGGATTCAAATGTGAAGCGTCTTTTTACTCATTGGGCTGCAACTGATAGCAGCAGCCGTATGTGAATTCTGTATAGTCCTTTTTAGCTGAACATTGGTAAGATAATTAAATGCAGCCGTGGTAGTGTTTTACCAAGTTAAGCGAAAGGCAAGCAAGTGAGAAGAAAGGAATTAAGAGGAGTAAACAAGGGATAAGCAAAACAGTTTTAGCTGGAACTTGGGAATGAGATGGATGCTGGCAAGGCAGAGCAGTGAGGATGCCGGCTCCAGGTGGCAGACATTTAGGAAAAAAGACGTCACACCAGCGACCAACCATTCAGAGCTGGCGTTGGCGTGCTTTGTCTTTGCTTTTTTTCCATAATGCAAGTCTATTGCTATTTGCCAAAATGTGTGAAAAGCTTATGAAACACAAATATGGGGAAGAGTAGAGCAGTGGAGAAGAGGAAGAGTGCATTTTCATGTAGGTTATTTTGGGTTTGATCTCATTGGATAGTAGGACTTCAGAACATAATTTGACTGAATCGTTTTGCTGTTTACAACTCAAGAACTGTCCAACTGATGAACTGCATAGTTGCTCTGTTAGAGAAAAGCAGCAATTGTTTATTTCAGTTATGAGGAGCTCTTCATTTAAACACTTGACTTTGAGGAAGTTTGGAAACACAAAGAAAGTATTCTAGGGCTTCCCTGGTGGCACAGTGGTTGAGAGTCTGCCTGCTGATGCAGGGGACACAGGTTCGTGCCCCCATCCGGGAAGATCCCACATGCCGCGGAGCGGCTGGACCCGTGAGCCATGGCTGCTGGGCCTGCGCGTCCGGAGCCTGTGCTCCGCAATGGGAGAGGCCACAGCAGTGAGAGGCCCACGTACCGCAAAAGAAAAAGAAAGTATTCTATTTACCAAATGCATAACTTACTTTTACATAAAGTCATACCACCTTTGGGTTGGGACCTGCTTATTATTAATAAAGTATATGACATAGTTTTTTAAATAACTTTTTACTACTAAGTTAGTTGTTTATTTTAGAAAGTCCAGACAGCATCTGACCAAAAACAAGTCAGTTAAGAAAAATTATCCATAAATACTCGCTATAATCCTATCCATAATTAGAAACTAGAAGTGGTAGTATTTTGGTGTTCTTCTTTCTAGTTATGTATGAAATACTATGCATGTATATTTATATGCATGACAGTATTTTGTTACTGCTGCAACCCAGATGTCTAGAAGAGTATCAAGCATGTTCAGATAACTAGATTTGTGTTTAGTGTTAATATCTTAGTGCTTTCCAGTGGACTTAATATACTATTATTATTTCCTAGCATGTTAACAGGCCAAACCCAGTCATTGACAGGACTTTGCTCTCTTCCTGCCTACTGACCAGTCTGCAATGTAGTATTTTCTTTCTGTCATAGTAGAATAGACGATGTGAAGTTGAAATGGTAACCGAGCTTCACGGTACATTTTTATTGAAAAGGAAGCCGGTACGTTATGCTGCCGCACCAAAGAGAAAGAATGAAGGTTAACAGATGTTGCCATGATTTTCAAGTACCTCCTTTAGGGCAAGGTGATTTTAGCTTTACTCATCTCAGCATATTTTCAGGGAAACCTAAACTTTTGATGATGTCGAGGATTATGAATCATGACACCCATAATTGAAGTTTCAGAGAGATTTAATTATATTGTTACTTTGAAGAAAACCACACAGAACCATATTTAGGTACAATTTCAAAATCATTTTATTCCATTTTCACATCTCTGTTTTTCTTTTAAACTATCTGGTAAACATCCAGGGTTTCTGAATGCTTCTCTCTGATAGATGCAAAGAGCATTTAAGCTAACACTCAGCTGTTTGTTTGTTATGTTTTCAAACTTTTTCCAGTTTCTGTTTAGTATTCAGTGAAATGGTGTAAAGAAAACCATCTGCACTGCAGCTGCAAAGGGATTACCTTCGGTTCTACTTTTCAAAAAGAAGCCAAATGCCCCCTGTGCGTAGCCCTGGACAGTTGCTTGGATCTTATACCATATGTTTTATACAGTCGTCCTGGAGCTAAGTCAATTAATAGCTCAGAAGATACAGTTAGCCTTTTAGTGACTGCACTCTTTCATAAAGTGCTGCCTAAAATAAAGAAACCCTTGATTCCCTGCCCCTATCATGATTTCAGGCTAAAGATCTGAAGTATTGGATGACAGCAAGTGTACTGAGATCATCAGCTGCTGGTAGATGCTCTGGCTTATACAGCCTTCTGCCACCATGTCAAATTCCTAGGTGTGTGTAGGATATGGGCACAAAATAAAAATGAAATTATTCTCAACAGAATATATTTAAATGAAATTTTACAGTCTTTACTGTGTCTTGATCGCTTTTGTCTCTCTCCAAATATATATTTTAAGCAGACTTGAGTGAGGAATATATACTGAAATGTCATTATTATAGTGAAAATTCATTATTTTACAATTTGCCGTCTTTACCTTGGCAATCTTCTTTTTTTTTAAGGTAAAATTAAAACCCTTGGAAAATATTACACCCAACTCGCTTGTAACTTTTTCTTAAGCAAAAGCCTCCAGGCATTGTGCAGCTTTAGAAACCATTGTAGTCATAATACACGGATACCATCAACTGGAGCAGAAGTTATACTGATCTCTTGTGACTTATATCTGGTTTGAAGGAAGGTCCAGAATGAGTCAGTGGTGTAGCTGGGGGTCAGTTTTGTGAGGATGACAGGACTTGCATATGAAATTAAAAATTTACTTTTTCCTAGGTAGGATGACACCTTTAATAACTATAAGATTAATAAGGTAGTATTCAAAGGATAAATTTAGATTTCTGTACATAGAGTTTTAATCATTTTTAAAACATAAGTATACATGTATTTAAATGATTTTCCTGAATAACTGTTTAGGGAATACCAGTAGTTTTCATGTGAGTCCTAAGTAATTTATTTTAAATTTTCTTATACTTGGCAGAAATTAGACTTTGTGTCTGGTTGACTACAAGAAGGAAGGCGCCACTAACAAGGAAAGTCATTAGGAAGAGATGGGGATGTTTCTTCTTTTCTGTTTTGTTCAAGATGGAGATGGGTAAAACAAACACAGGACATGGGACTGAGTGAACTGATGAGGATGATTATAATTTTTGTGACTTTCTGTTTGACTAAAAAACAAAACAGACAAAACCCACAGGATTTTCTAATACACAGACAATTCAGATACACCCTTCAAATTGGTTTTTCCATGGCCAAACAGAGAAATGTCCTCCTAGGTTGAGAGTAAGGAAAAGGATACTGCATTAGACAAAATGCAGCTAACTGTATCAGCATTACAATGGGGCAGAACTCCATGATGACTAGAAGAATCAGCTCCAAGAATAAAGGTGCTGAGAAGAGGGAAACCAAAGTAAGTATCTACAAGGAGTGTATAAAATTAGAGCCTTCCTGGCTTTAATGTACACACAAGCAAAATTTTAACACTAAGACCCAGAACAAACCTTATCAACAGTGACCAAAAAGTGATGCGGAGAATGGAGACTACTTGATTATCAGAGCAATTCATCCTAAGAAAATATTTAACATTTTTTTCTGAATGCTTCTTATTGGGTTGGCCAAAAAGTTTGCTTGGGTTTTTCCATAATATCTTATGAAAAAGATGTCAAGGGAAAACCCGAACAAACTTTTTAGCCAACCCAGTACTTTCTAAGATTCCCTTATACTTTCTGGCAAGATTAATATTTTCTGACTATGCCAGGATATTTGAAGGGGGGGGGGGTAAAAAAAAAAAAAGGCGTTTGAATTGGAGCATGTTTCTATATTGGGAAGTTAACCAGACTTTGGCAGTCATAGATCTGAGCACAGAAATATTTTATTATCGTAATTAATTGCTATTTTAGTGTGTAGTATCCCTTGAATTGGATACATGCTTTTTGAGACCATTTTTCTTTCTTGCTTTCTTCTTCTTTTTTTTTTTTTTTGGAAAACTTGTTAATTCTTCATGCTTAACCTAGAATGGAGAGCATTATCTTCTAAAGCACAGAAGTAATGACTTGAGACATGGAATACTTTTGAAACTGGATAAATCTTCTCAGTAATAAGATAGGTTTAATGCTATCTTGGATCCATACCATCTCTTTCTTCCATAGTCCCTATTCTATTTTAATGCATTTTGTCCTGTTATTTTGTCAACGTTTCTATGAGTTAAGGGATGGGAAATAATGTCTGCAGTAAACATATTGAAAACTTACGGCATAGTGAAGTCTACAGCGAGTCACCCTGAATGATGAACCTCAGAGCCAGAACATGAGCCAACTCTTTTTTTTTAAACATCTTTATTGGAGTACAATTGCTTTACAATGGTGTGTTAGTTTCTGCTGTATAACAAAGTGAATCAGCTATAAGTATACATATATCCCCACATGCCCTCCCTCTTGCGTCTCCCTCCCACGCTCCGTATCCCACCCCTCTAAGCGGTCACAAAGCACCGAGCTGATCTCCCTGTGCTATGTGAGCTAACTCTTTTAAACTTACACTGACACTTGAGCTCATTACCTTAAACAGTGCAATGGGGTTGAGCTTTTCCTAATAATTTTATAGATTTACCTATCCATCTTATTACTCACTAGGATCCCTCTGTGATCAATAGCAACCATTCCTAGTTGAGTGTATTCTTTGGGCTTAAAATGGAACAAAGATAACTGGTTCACTAATTGACATTGAATTAATGGTTTTGCCCACTTTAGCAAGGGTTGATCCTACTAGAGTAGTTCACTGAAGGCCTGAAGATAGACTAGATAATGACGAACCTAAAGTCTTTTTGATCTTTTTTACCTGGTATAAAGTATGTGCTCTGGGTTTAGCATTATACAACTTCATTCATTTGTAGATTTAAGAAAAGTTTCCAAATATTCTTCCTAAAACATAGCTATAGGGCTTCCCTGGTGGCGCAGTGGTTGAGAGTCCGCCTGCCGATGCAGGGGACGTGGGTTCGTGCCCCGGTCCGGGAGGATCCCACATGCCGCGGAGCGGCTGGGCCCGTGAGCCATGGCTGCTGAGCCTGCGCGTCTGGAGCCTGTGCTCCGCAACGGGAGAGGCCACAGCAGTGAGAGGCCCGCATACCACCAAAACAAAAAAAAAACAAAAAAAACCCCATAGCTCTATACAGTAAAAGCCATGTTTAAAACAAGCCAGGATTGTAAGGCCAGTATTAGTCCATTATTATAAGGGAGTTCACTGTTTATTTGATAGAATACAATTTTATATTCTACTACATTTTTCTTAAGAGTTCTAGGAGTTCATTTTTCCAATGACAACTGCTCATAAATCTTGAATTTAATCAGGAAGTCCGATAGCAAAAGTTTTGTGAATTATAGAATCATGGGATTTTTTTTTTCTTTATGTAATTTAAACAAATAGACTGTGGTTGATTTTGAGAAGGTTTAATGTATTTCAGGATAGATGAAAATCTTTCAATACTCTCTCTGTAGGTATTCTGGTTTTTTACAAATGTTAGACCATGAAAGAAATCATTCATTCATTTGGCAATCTTATACACTGCCCATTATGTACCAGGAATATTTTCTAGGTTCTGTGTATTTGGCAAACAAACCATTCACTACTGTCATGGAGCTTACCTTGTGGTAGTGATTTATACTATTAACCAAAAGTTATCAGATACCATGCCGGTAAGGCTTGGTCTTAGAAATGTTCTACTTACAGAAAATTTCTATTAAGTTTTCTGTTAAACTTTAAGTAATTTACATTATGTCAGTAATAGATAAAGCACTTCCTGCGTACTTTTGTTACTTATTCATCTGAATTACCTATCTTAAAACTGGTTTGACTTAATTTGCACTCTCTTCGAGAACAGGAAATACTTCCATATGGCATCGATGATGATACTTGAAATTAAGTTGAACTTCTTTCCAAGCGGTTAAGGAGCATGAAGGACATCAATGACCTTATTACCTTATTTAATTCTAAGTACTTTTTCTGACACAGCCATAAATGTACAATTTAGAATAAAGGTTAGGCAGTCAAACAAAAAGAATAGACGTCTGTTTCTCTCTCACGTAACAGTTCAGTCCAGAGTGACAGTTTTGTTCTGCACATTTAGGTCATTTGGAGGCCCAGTTCATTACATGCTGTACTTCCGTCTTCTAAATTGTCCTCATCTGCCTAGTTGAAACTAGATTGCTACCTCATCTGCATTCCAACCCCTGATGGGAGTGAGTTGGGGAGGAGTTTCGGGGAACGCTGGTTGTCTTTAAGTTGAAGATAAGCAGAAGTTTCATGCTTCACTTTTCTTATGTCCTGTTGACCTACACTTACATGGCTACACCACACCACAAGAAAGGCTGGGACGTGTAGTCTCCAGATGAGCCACCACGTGCCCAGGAAGAATAATAGCAGAATGCGTTTGGAGGACAGCTAGTGTGCCACAGGAGGATCCAGTGTACGTTAGAAATGAGAGTTCCAAAGTACTGGGGCTTTTGACGGGGTTTTGTCAATCCTACGGGGGATAGGTGAATTATTACTCTTCTAGACATGAGACTCCGTGAATTTAGGTTTTGCTCCAGTAGCCTAGGACCAGAGTTCATTGTGATATGAACATTTGCTATGCAAATAGTCCGTGTCGAGAAGGTTCTCTTAGGAATGCTGCACGGAATGTTTTTTCCATCCAAAAATAGTAATTGGGGTAGAAGAAGGATCTAGCATTTAAATGAATATTAAATCTCCAACAACATGATCCTAAAGTGAGCGTTTACCACCCAAATCCTGGATATTTAAGTCTATTAGCATGTGGATAATAAAAAAGGGGGGGTATCTCCTATTTCATTAATTTTAAGAGCATTTACATGTAGATTCACAGCAGTACAACTAAGAAGTTAATTGTAGAACTCTGGGAAATGAGACACTCTTCTTTAGTTTACTCAGTGACTCACTCATCTTTCAAACACCCATTTTACCAGTTTCAGCTCCAGAGCTTCTTATGGAGTCAGCTGACTTCTCCCTGGGCTTCATAATGCTTTCTGCTCCTTCCTGTCTAAGTGTTAACCCCAAGGGCACTCTCTAATAAACACCCTGAACACCAGACTGTTCAGAGTCTTTCTTTCTAGAGACCTCAGTCTGTAACAGGAATGATTCAGCCCACAGTGTTTCTCTGTGGCCCACCAAATTGAGTCCACTCTCTGAGTTGATACTCAAGGTTGACCTTCAACTAACCATCCCTAAGCTCTGCATCTCATGGCTCACAGCCACTTTATAACCCCCACCTCCTGTCTGTCTTATCCTCACCATCCCCTGCACAGCTCCTACTATGGGTTCTTGCCTTAGAGTTTTGGGTTTTTTTGGGTTTTTTTTTTTGCAGTACGTGGGCCTCTCACTGTTGTGGCCTCTCCCATTGTGGAGCACAGGCTCCGGACGCGCAGGCTCAGCGGCCATGGCTCACGGGCCCAGCCGCTCGGCGGCATGTGGGATCTTCCCGGACTGGGGCACGAACCCGCGTCCCCTGCATCGGCAGGTGGACTCTCAACCACTGCGCCACCAGGGAAGCCCCTGCCTTAGGGTTTTTTTCTATTTTGTTCTTAACACCCAAAATGCCTCTGCAGAGCTGTCCCTTTACCTGTCCGAATCCTATGTGTCCTTCAAGGCTCAGATCCAAACTTGCCTATTTCAAGAAGCCTTCCCTATTAAAGCACTGTAGAGCTGATCTTGAGAATCTCCTAGTAATTATGTTTATAATCTGTACTTGTGCATATTTCTATAACATTATGTGGTATTGAAAAATGAACATTTTTAATATTCATTTGTCTATCCTTCTAGACAGTGAACTCCCTGAGGGCAAGGATCATACCTTTAGTTATCCCTGAACAGATAACTGGCCCGCAGGTATGTCCTATTGCACGGGGCCACTCGGTGTGCTCATGCTACCTTGTAATTTCTCTACTACTACTCCTTGCATATCTTTGCACTTTATTCTCTTTACATGCTCCTCAGGGACAAGCTTTTGTTTTTTAGCTTTATGTTCTCATGGTTCTTAGTGCTGCACTTTGAAGAAAGCAGATGTTCCATTAATACTTACTGAATAAAGGAACCTTGTATATAGTTGGTGGTCTTTATGGCCCGTACAAAGAACATGCTAATATGTGTGTGCTGTCTGTGTCAGATGTGCATGGTTTTGATATTCTAGCCACATCTAGAAAGCTGGTAGAAACCTAGGACTGGCATCATTTTCAACTATGTACAGCAAAGTCAATGAGTTAAAGGAATCACAGATAATAGCCTGCTGCCATCCATACATAAAAAACGAATCTATCAAATCATGGACTGTAAGCCATGTGCTTTGATTTTATTTGATTACGATTTTAAAAAATACTTGATCCATATTCCCTATTAAGGTACCCCCCTATGCCCGGTGGCCCCCATTTATGAAATAGTGGTCTAAGGCTGTGGAACAGACCAGGTTCATCTTGGGAGCCACTCCTTCACCCTACATCATTGGCATTCTACCCTTACCAACTGCACCATGTAAAGAAGTTATGATTGGTTAATATCCAGTTACACGAGTCTTGCAATGGTTGGGGCCAAATGGTGCTAACCTGTCATTGTTTTCAAGAAAATGTACAGATGCCCTTTGTGACAGTGAGTAAAAATACTATGATAATCTTAAAAGTATTATCTTAGGGAAAGTTTCTTATGAGAAAAATGGTTTATATAAATATATTTTCATTCAAACAAGAATATGAACTTTGTGGGGTGAAACCATAGTTCATTCTTTTTATAATTTACCAAGGAGTTGGTGGGTATGCACACACAGGAGACACTTTATGAATTTTGTAGATTTAATATTTTTTGTTGCTTAAGATGTGTCTGCATGTTTTCTGGTTTTGTTCTCATTCCTACTTGGTTATTCAAAAATTCTCTACAGATCCATGGGAAAATCTAAAAATTAGCTTCCACAGGAAACAGACATCACTAGATCGGCACATGCACATGCCATTCAGCTGTGGGTGGGAGGGAGCTGGTTTATTTACTCTCTGTCATGTCATATTCATTCTCAAACTGCTTCTAATACTCCAGTTGTATCTGTTTCCTCAGATTTCTCACTTAATACTTCCTCACATTTCCTGATGATCTCTATTAGATAAATGCTTCGTTTGTGGAATATACAGCCACCACAAACTAGAAACTTGGAAGTTATAAGAAAACAGGGATCAGAGAAGAAACCATCAGATTCCTCTTTCAAGTGTGTGAATTCTATTTGAACAGATATGGCTTTGCAATAAAGAATAAATGATTAATATTTTAAACATTATGCATTTAATATTTTAGCAAATCTTTAAGGTCAGTTTCGTGTTAAAATAATTTAGAGCACAATTTCAGGGAACTTTTATGGAAATGAATTTCAGAATCCACCCTCATTGTCATCGGATGATGTACAATGGAGTTGGAGTAGCATATATTGCTGCTAAGCTGGTTATTTTAGAGACTCTTGGGTGAACTGCAGCAAAGCTTCAGCCAGTAGAATTGGTAATTCAGACAAAGTCGTCAATACTGCCAATCTCCTTGGCCTATGGGGATTGACTTTGCCTGCACATGCTACTACTGAACATTTTCTGTCTTTAGTTGGTATAATAAAATTATTGATAGTAAGGAAAAACAGTAAATTGTCATCTTCAATATTTTCTTCTAGAAATTATATATTCTAGTTCCTTGAGTAAATGTGACCCTACTGTGTTCCTCCTTACTAAAGTATTCGGGAAATTATGTAGATAATTAAACATGGATGATAGTTCATACTTTACATGAAGTGCTTCCAAAAATAAGTTCAAAGATAGAAAAATAGAAAAATTTTAATATCTTTTAAAAAACCTTAAGGTAAATTGGTTTTATGATATCCTCAATAAATTAGTCTCAAAGATATGTTCTGACCTGAATTTCAGAAATAAAAGCAAGTTGTTCACTTAAAAGGTACTGAATTGTCTTTAAAGTTCCTTTTCACTTGGTTTTAGTGAAAGAGTTCCCTTTTAAAAAAACTGGTTTTTAACACCCTCAAATTCAGGCCTTTATTTCCCAACTCTGCTTACCACATGTATGTTTAAAGCTTATTCAGTGAACAAGCCTAGGAGCCTATTCTCTGAGCATTCTTCACCAAGACCTCAACCTTGAAGTGACTACTGTCTAGCTCCTGCCAATAGAATAACAGGGAAACTACTGGTGTTTGAGACGGGTCACAGTCACCACTTATTCCTCTACATTTTCCCCAACTTTATGTTAAAATCACCACCAGAAAGCAACAAGCTTAGCTACCAATAAAAATGCTTTATTTGGGTTACAGTTTATTACCATTCTTTTAGTTTTTATCAAAAGACACTTAAAACAGTTGACCACAGGAAGAGCTTTTCTCCATCTTCTGCAAGAAGGTATTGACATCATTGCCCATTAAGTTACCCAGAGTTCCTTTTCCACAAGAAAAAATTTTCTTATAGTTCTAAGAAAATGTCTTTCTCTGAAGACTGGTGTTCTCCTTTAGTCAGACAATAAGAACTGCAAAATTATTTCCCTTTTTCCTTGACTGCTACGTATCTCAGAAAGAGAGATGATATTCAGTTTATGTAACCATCTTTCCTCAACTCTGAGTGTTTTTTCTCTTTCCTTTCTCTTTGGGTTCTAATCTTTTTTAGCATTGATCTTATTGTACCAACTTGCAATTGGAAAGCTATTTTTCTAGGAATAGGTTGAAAATAACAAATGCCAGAAGTTAGGGATTCAGTCATTCATTCATTCCACTGAGTTTATTTCCTAAAAGTACTAACTGATTATCTCCTTTGGGCCAGTGCTAAGCACTATGGATAGACTTGTGAATGAGGTATATTCCCTACCTCCAGGAGCTTCCCCTCTGATTCTTCTCTGTACCTTCCATAATGGTAGGCACAGGGTGAATGTTCAACAGATCTGTGTTATGTGCTTACCTCTTCTCTTAATTATTTTTCAGGCTTGCTTTCTTTGAGTGTTTCAAAATAAGATGATTTTTCACCGGTCTGTATAGTTAATTATAGCACCTAAACTTTAAAATGTATGTGCATTTTTTTCTGTATTGTGTCATGGTATGGTTAGAATCAAACACAATATTTTATATTTTGCTTAATAAAAATTAGGCATAAACTCCAAGACGTCCAAGAATTCTTAAGACTTCGTGATTAATTGCAAAGCATACCTTGTGCTTTGATATTTCTTTTGCTTAAATAACCATTGTTTGCCCTTCTGTTACTTCAGGGATTGTAGTTATTCTTTAAATCTGTCTTCCTGATCATTTAATTTTTCATAGGCAAATGCAGGAATTCATTTCAAAACAAATAACCTATGTTAGGTGATTTGGCATTTCTTGAGGCAGACATGACACTTACACAGTCACGCACTGTAAGCCTTCACACATGTATTTTACTTCTGTTAGTAGATCTCAGCTTCTAAGAGGTCAAGGATTATCTTATAACTTGACTCTCCCATAGGGCCTTGCAGAGTGTCTTCCAAATAGTGAGTAACGAATAAATATCAGATGAATAAATTAGTTCCTAATGTATAATATAGGTGTGTAAAACGTTAGGCATTCTTACACTAGTACCTAGTGTGCTCACACCTACAGGCATGCGCTTTCTCTAGCACAACAGAAGTGTGTTGTCTGACTGATTGCTTCTTCTCTTAACTAATTTTCAGGCTTGATTTACTTGAATGTTTCAAAATAAGATGAATTTTATCTTTCTGAATTAGTTAAAGCAAGGACAAGAAAGATATAAAACGTATATTTTAATTCACACTAAAAATTTGAACTTTTTTTCTCGTAGCTTTTTATCCTTATACAATGGCAGTTTCTTAAAACTAACACTATTTCCCCCCTCAAGCTGCTTCTGGTATTTTGCGTATGGCATATCATATGATTTTGCTGAGGATTCAAATTAGGTGAGATGGTCCATTTAGAGGTGGTGTTTTTTGCTTTTTTCATTTAGATGTTTCAGTGTGTTGCAAAAGGTAATGGTAATTTAAGTTTCATAGCAATTTTTTTTTTGCATGAGCTGAGACAGAAGCAAAGACAGAACTTATTCCCTGAGCAAAAGGATCATGAAAGATAACCTTGCTCTTACCTTTTAAATTAAGAAGCCAAGGTCTCTAGATCCCTGCATTTTAATACTTACCTAGGAGTTCTTTACTAATAGGGGGTGAGGAAAATGAGATACTGAAGGGGACCTTTCTGGGAGAGGGGCTTGTAGTAAATGAACTCATTACTTGCTGAGCTTCCAGTTCTCATTAAGAGAGCAGCTAATGTGGGTTAAGGCATTTAGCTCTGCTATGTATATTTTGCAAATGCAATATTTTCTGGAGGTCTTGGGTAGCACCCTATAAATAGATAATTTTAATCAAATATTCAAAGAAGAAACCTTGTCTTTTCATCTGTGGTCTTGCTTATGAGGTAACAAGAGCTGTGGGTTGTGACATCAGATTCCTGTTGGTATGCAGAATCTGTTCAAGTCCTTTCATATCTAGCTTCAATGGTTTCCTCTTCCTTTTAAATATATTCTGTGATATAGCATAGGGTATATTTTTAATATTGGGGGGAATCTCTCAAACTGAAATTGTTTCAAGCTATCATAGGATGAGGACATGGTTCAGTGAAAAAGTTTTGGCTAGCAAACCTTCTTCTAAAAGTCAGAAACAAAGATTTTGAACCCTGAAGAAAAGAAAAGATGGTCAAATAAAGTGTATTTTCATTTTGAGCTCGTGCATTAAAAACAGCTCTCAGGGGCTTCCCTAGTGGCACAGTGGTTGAGGGTCCGCCTGCCGATGCAGGGGACGCGGGTTCGTGCCCCGGTCCGGGAAGATCCCACGTGCCGTGGAGCGGCTGGGCCCGTGAGCCATGGCCACTGAGCCTGCGCGTCCGGAGTCTGTGCTCTGCAACGGGAGAGGCCCCGGCGGTGAGAGGCCCGCGTACCGGAAAAAAACAAAAACAACAACAACAAAAAAAAAACCAGCGCTCAGCCAGGAGTCAGGAGACTGGAGTTCTGTTTCTGCTACTGCCTTGAACTCATTACCTTTCTGTGCTTTGGCTTCTAGGGGGAGCGTTGGATGAGTTCTAAGTCCATCTATCTCTGCCTCACTGCAAGACTAAGCATTGCTTTGTAGTGCTGTTCTTGAGGGTAAGAAAGGTGCCTTATCCTCTGTATCCCAGAACCTGGAACTTAGTAGCTGCTTCCTGAATATTAGTTAATTCCTACTGAATTCCCAGATGCATAACCGGTCTTAGACTGATCGCCTGATTCAATGCACAGAGCATCAGCTCTGGGGCTAAAAAGCAGGATATAGACTTGAATCCCAGAGTGCCTGTATTTCCAGAGCTGTCTTCTCTTTTGGTCATAGATTTAATGTGTCTTCATATTTCTGGCTCAGCAGATGTTTCTCTATGGCTGCTATGCCTATGCTTGAATTGGTTATCAGGGCTGTTAGGAAAAAGCACTGTCAGCACACTACCTTGCCCTCAGGAGACAATTGTACGACAGTGTTCATCATTACTCAAACAGGAAAGGAAGTCCCATGCCTATTTCTAGCCCACTTGCTCAATATCTCTTATTTAACCCACGCTAGGATACTGATTTCTACAAATGGTGTGCTTGCTTTAGGTTTTTAGTCACAAAGTAGAAGAATATGGACTCCTGTGACAAATGTTGAGTCAACAGCCAAGGCAGCTGTACTAGCTTGCTTCTGTGATCAGGATAAGAAGCAGGGCCAGGTACAAATAGCAAACTCAGGAGCACAACGTAGTCACAAAGCATATTTTGCTTGGGACCCCATCACAAAGTTAGGCAGGTTTGTTTTCAGAATGTTCTGGCCACTTTTTGCAGTCATCTCTTTTATCGTTCTCTTTGTTCCCAAAGCACTTGTCTCTAGTCACCCCTGAGTCCCAAGTGCATCCCCTCCTCCATATTTTTCTCCCTGTGTCTGAACCAGAGGTAAGAGCACTGATCTGAGAGTCAGAAGACCAAGTCCTGTTGTTAACTGCTAATTGTGTAACATCAAGTCATTTAAACTTTATATGTATGTAATTTTTTAAATTACAGGGTTGGAATTATAAAGTTCTTTCTAATTCGATATGTATGATTCTGTAGGATCTTCATCTTATGATCAAAACATTCTTCTTTCCACATGCCCAGTATAAGTAAACCTGGAAAGTACTGTGTCCCAAGGTGGAAATGGCAATGGTCATCTACTGTGGTAGAGTCATCAGGATGCTGAGGATGTGTGTTTTGTGGTAGTGGTTTGTTTTGTTGTTGTTGTTGTTGCATTTTCTTTAAAGACACGTCTTAAATGTCTTAACTAAAAACAAACAAACAGAAGAAAGAATAGCTGAAAGAATTTAAGCACTAGGTGAGAAAAAAGGAAGATGTATTCTTTTTTAAAGTAATCTTTCATCAGCACTGAAAACAAGACTACATAAGCCTAAGGTTTAGTCCCGATGACTATGGAGGTCAACCAAGTGACACAGTCTAGAAAAAAACTGTGGAATTTGGTTCAGTACAAATTTTAATCCCTGTCCTAGTACTGAATCAGTCAGGGAAAGGAAGAAGGTGGCATTAATTCAGCACTCATATGCCAAGCCTTTCAAATTTATTTCCATTTAATTCTAATAAAACCCTAGGAGATGGTATAGCCACTTTTCAGGTTTAAAAAAAAAAAAAACGGTACTGGGAA
This sequence comes from Aethalodelphis obliquidens, assembly GCF_003676395.1. NCBI lineage: Eukaryota > Metazoa > Chordata > Mammalia > Artiodactyla > Delphinidae > Aethalodelphis > Aethalodelphis obliquidens. The sequence goes on from NW_020837949.1 coordinate 38,090,303, forward strand.
GACAGTTTATTTGCTGAACTTCATAAAGCTATAGATGGAGGGAGTAAGTTTCAAACCACTCCGTGTCTCTGCCCAGCCAGTTGCCTCATTCATGTATGTGAAGAAAAATGAAAGGGGGAAGCTTTATGTAGATGTTGGTAAAAATCCAGCTCTAGAGTTGAAGATAAAATAGTTCCCTCCTCCAACTTTGGATGGTGAGGTGGAACATTTATTCCTAACTCCTCATGTTTTCATGGAGGAAGGTAATTTCCACTCCACTCTCCAGGAGAGTGCCTGTGCCTGTGAGGAAGGTGTGTTCTTCTCTCCACCTCATTATTTACTCCTTCCAGGACAGGAGGAATGGCTTCTTTTTAAAGTGGAGTTTGGCAGAAGGAAATGATTGTGCCCAAATCACTCTTTTCAGCAATGCAGACATTCTCTGCTTCTCGGGGAGCTTTCAGTCCAGGGTCTCCCCTGAGAGACTGGTTGGCAATTGTCCAACATTGCTGGAAACTGCAATTCAGGGGGATTAGAAGGTATTAGAGGGATCACTAGGGTGGCATCTTTAAGCCACATTCTTTGATCAGCTTTGTCAGTAAGAAAGCTAGCATTTTGATCTTCTTCGTCTATCTCTCAGCTGGTTTCAAACTGGGAAAAGAAAATTATTTTATTTTTTGGCTACTGGAAACCTCAAAAATAGGCAGGACAAAGTCCAGAGGATCAATGTTGTTTTAAAAAAATTCATATATAGATGTATACATATATTTATGAATTTCATATATAAAATTATCACTAAAGATAATGTAATAATTTTCATTTCTACTTCTGAAGGAGAAAGAAAAATCACTGCCAAAATATTTTGGGGAAATTGAATGACTAATATGTTAAAGGAAGAGCAGAGAAAGGATGTTGAGGTCAGCTTGCTTTTTCTGCTGGGATAACACCAAGTCAGCAGAGCCCATTTTAATGGCTGCTCCCTACAGAGCTGTACTTCTTATGATGTTTCAATATTTTACATTCCTTTTTAGCCCTGGTCAGCAGCTGCCCTACAAATTTGTTTTCTTTTATGTGCATGTTGGGAGAAAGACATGGGAGTACTTCTTTGTATGAGTGGTTTCATATTAGGGTTTTAGTGTGATTTTTTTTTTTCCCCCAGAGTATCTGTAAATGTTCTGAAGAGGTGTGTCTCTGTGGACAGAAGTCTGTCTATGAAATTTTCTTGATGGCTCGCCTGCCAGATATAAATCCTGTCAGTCTTCAGGGTGTCCAGTTAGGCCATCTGTGCATGCAGGTGTCAGGGGTGCTTCTTCAAGACAGTGGCACACACAGGTCTCTGTTATGTGTGGGTGTCACTATTAATCTCTTGGTATATTTTTATTCCAGTTAGGTATTGCGTCCAGGGGTCTCTGAGAATCGAAGAATTTACCCATCAGTTCTTAGAACTTCTGTTCATCTAAACTATCATATGTTTGAACATTGCTTTGGAACTTGCTTGCCAACTCTGAATCCATCCTATGAAAATAGGACCCTTTAAAGTAAAACTACTCCTAAAATAGTACCACTGTTTAACCACTTGCTAAGGCCAAAAATCTAGGCGTAATCTTTGATTGTTCTTATTATCTTGTATCTAAACTATCAAGTCTGTTCAAGTCTACTTTCAAAATATATCTTGTATCTGACCACCTTGGAGTCCTCTGTCATTATTATCACAGTTCAAGGTACTATCATCTTTTGCTTGTCTGAATTACTGCAAAAGCCTCCGGACTAGTTTCCCTAGCAGTGCTTCCCCTCTGTTCTTCATACAGGCTATTTTCTACAGACATTCAGAATTATATTTTTAAAAGGCCAATTAGATCGCATCACTGTCCTTCAGTTTCTTCCCATTAGTCTTTATCATAGCCTATAAGGACCTGCCTGATGTGGCCTTTGATTTGTTCTGTTACCTCATCTGATTCACTCTCCCCCATACACATTCTGTCATGGTCACACTGTTTCTCACACAAGTCAAGTTAGTTCCTATTTCAGCGTCTTTGCACTTCATTGTCCCTCTGCTTGGAACAGTCTTTAACAAGCAATGCTTACCGAGTTCCTGCTATACTAGGGACTACCCCAGTCCTGGGAACTAGAGCTTTCAACAAGACAAAATTTTTGTTCTCAGAAAGCCTTCATCAAATAGGAGAAAAACGGACAATAAGCAAAAAACCAAATGTATAATAATTTAGGAGATCGGAAATCAGGAGAAGAAGAATAGAAAATGATAAGTATAAGACACACTATTTTATGTGAACTACTTGGCGAAGACCTCTCTGATGAGATGACTCGTGAGCAAGACCTGGAGGGAATGAGTGAGTGGCCACGTGGCTATTTGGGGGAAGCGTATTCCAGGCAGAACAGCAAGTACAAAGGCCCTGAGGCATGAGAGTGCTAGATGCTTTTAAGGAAGAGCAGGGAGACCGGTGTACCTAGAATGCAACAAGCAAGGCAGGGAGAGTGGTAGGAGAATAAAAATTAGCAAGGTGGTGGAGGTCCAGATCATGAAGAGTTCTGTAGGCCATTAAGGACTTTAGCTCTTAAGCTGTATCACGAAGAAAGCCATGGGAAGGTTTTGAGCATTGAAGTAACATGATCTTACTTAAACTTTTAGAAGAGTAATCTTCCTACTCTGTTTGAGAGTAGACAGTATAAGAGGGAAGATAGAAGCAAAAAATGACTAGTTAGGTGTCTGTAATAGTCAAGACAAGACGGATAGTGGTGTGAAGTCATAGATCCTGGATGTATTTCAAAGGAAGACCTAGATTTCACAGGGTCTGCTGATAGATTGAGAGAAAGGAAAAATGGAAGGCAACTCTTAAGGATTTTGGCCTCAGCAGTTGGTAAATCCATCCTAGTTACTATTGTTGTAATAAACTTAGTGACCTAAAATATCCATATTATTTTGCTCTCAGGTTCAATGGGTTAGGAATTCAAACAAGGCCCAGGAGGGAGCCCTCATCTCTGTTCCACAGTATCTGGGGCCTCAGTTGGGACAACTCACTGATAGGGGACTAGAGTTATCTGGAAGTGTCTTCATTCACATGTGTAACAGCTGATGCTGGATTTTGGTTAGGGCCTCGGCTTTGTTGTTAGCTGGAACACCTACCCATGGCCTCTCCGGGTAGTCTCCAGTTTGGGCTTCCACACAGCAAAGCAGCTAGGTTCTAAGAGCGAGTGACCCAAGAAAACCAAATGGAGGTGCATGGAATTTTCATAATCTAGTCTTAGAAATCACATAAGGCTACTTTCCCAATATTCTATTGGACAAAGCAGTCACAAAGTTCCACCCAGATTAAAGGAAGAGGGGACAGACACATTACCACTCAATGGAAGGCATGTCAAGGCAAGAAGAGCACATCCAGTGGATGTTATTGTGGCAGCCATCTTTGCAATACACAGTCTGCAACGGGGAAGACTGTGAGAGTAGCAAGTATATGTGGGATCTCAAAATTAAGAATTAGATTAGAAGCATTTTATTTGTGATACATATTAGACAACTAAGTGGAAACATCGATTAAGCAGTTGGATACCTGAATCTGGAGACGGTCTGTGGGCTGCAGATACATTTGGAAGTCATTAATCTACTTAAAAACATGGCCTGGATGATGCAGAGTGAGTGTAAATAGGGAAGAGAAGTCCCCAGGACTGAGGCCTGAACCACTTCAATGTTCCAAGTCAGGAAGATGAGAAGGAACCAGCCAGGAAGACTGAGATGGGTAGTCAGTCCTGCTAAGAGGGTGGTGTGCTCAAAACCAAAAGAGGAAAAAATTTCAAGAGAATGCACTGTGTCAAGTGCTGTTGGAAGATGGAGACTGTGGATTGACTTTAGCAATAAGACAGTTATTGATGACTCTGAAGAGCTATCTCCTTGAGTGGTGGAGCTCAAAACCAGTTGGGATGGGTTCAAGAACAAATTGGAGGAAAAGAAGGCTTTGAGTAGAAAGAGCTATTTTGAAGATTTCAGCTGCAAAGGGAAATAGATGAATGGTGTGGAATGGTTTTTAGAGGGAGCTATTAGGTCAAAAATAAATATGATTTATCTTTTTATTCTCAGGATAGAAGATATTAGTGCATATCTGTATGCTAGTGGGGAAGAAAGTGGAATAAATAATGGAGAGGGCACATCTGCAAGAGTGAAGTCCTTGAGCAGGCAAGAGGGTATGGCATGCAGTATAATCAATATTTGCTTGTTTCCCTTCCTCAGCTCATCCAGATACCTGCTCAAATGTCCCTCCTCTAGCAGAAAAATCTGCTCTAACTACTATGTAGAAGCTCATACCCTTCTCTCTTAACCTGCTCTATTGTTCATGGCATTCTGCCATTAGACATTTGTTTCCTATCACCCATCAGAATGTAAGCTCTATGAGAGCAAGGATTTTGCCTGTCTTGTTCATTGACTTGTTCCTAGCACCTAGAACCTGGTGTGTAGAGGGTATTTAGAAAAATGTTTTGAGTGAATGACTGCTGAATGAATGGAAGAGTGTGTATTTCTATGTGAATATTTTTGTTTGGCTTAGTACTTTTTAAAAATTATTTTATAAACATTAGCAGTTCAAATGTGATTTTGACATCACTTTTTAATTAGGACATCATTTTGAGACTTCTAGGAATGAAAGCATGACTTAATGGGAAAATAATTTGGCAGATTTTATACAGGATAATACTCATCCTTAGCAACTTGACGACTTTGGAAAATGGATCCTCATTTGACAGACTCCCTAGATAAGAAATTGTCATATACACTTGTTTAATACCCTCCTACACCCTCCAGTGTTCACGTTAAATAGCAGTTCAATTGCTCAGGAGAGGGGACTGAATATCAAGAGGAAAGATATAAGGAAGGTCCTGCAAGGTTCTTAGAAAAGTACCTGTCCATCCTCTAACTCATCTTACCTGCTAGGAAAATGTGCTCGATAACATGTTGGTAGTTCACTGGGTAAAGAGAGTATTGAGACATTTCCAATTAATGTTAGGGAAACATTTTCCTCAGACAATCGTAAGTTCACAGTATCGTTATCTTGGTAACTATGACAAATGAAAACATTCAGTCCACTTTCCTCTCTTATAAGTCACTTCTTATTGATTTGTCATGTCAGGGAGTACTGGATTTTCATACACATCTTTTCTTTTTTTCTTTAGAGTAAGAACATAATTTCACAGCAAGAAAAGAATAATATTGTTGTAGAATATCATCCTGTATATCCTAAGTTTCTTTTATTTGGCGAGCACTCCAAATTCAACTATCGACTTACAAAGCCGTGTTATTTTTCATGATGTTTTTGGCTTTCAGTATTATGGAGAAATGCCTGATTAAAAGGAAGTCTGCAAGTAAATTCCCAACATGCCCTTTGGCGGCTTTTTCATTTCACTTAGAGGTGGGAGCAGGTGGTGTCATTTAAATTAAATACATCATGTCTCAGTTGGCCCGAGAACAGCGTTCAGTGATGAAATATCCCTGCGATGAATCTCATTAATTGTTTACCAATTTGTGGTAACTTTATTTATATTTGCATACAGTAATACAAGTACAATGAGGTGTCGTATATTTGGATTACGCTTAGTGTTAAGTTTAACTATAAGCTGTAAAAGGCCTTTGGTATAACAGCACTGAAGTGGTGATGTATGAATGCCAATCCATCATCTACACAGGCCCTCCCCGCCCACCCAACAGACTTGTTTCATTTCCTCCATTTTCCAGTGAAGTGATAGCAATTTCACAAAACTGTGGCCCAGCTTAAGCCCACACTATTTTTAGCATCTTCACTCTGGAAGAAGATAGAACAGATCCTATTTGAACTTTCATGTGTTTCCAAAGTCATAATACTCCTGCAAATTATAATGTTTAGCTAGCATGTAAATGTTTTTAAATGTCCAGTTGCAACTAAAAATCCGTCTGATCTTTTTACTGAAAGATACACTTTTAGATTCAAGTAACCATGTATTATATTCAATACAGTTTATTAGAAAAATAACTCTAGGAACATTAGACTAAAATAATTACTTTCTTTTTATGTGGCTGTTTCCATCATGGAATATTTGAGCAAATATAAAAACTTACAGTAGTTAAGAAATACATATTGGTAGGTAATGTGCAAAAAAATACAGCATTATTTCTTTTTGTTTTGTTTTTATTTAATACTATTTTTTATTGAAGTATAGTTGATTTACAGTATAGTGCCAATCTCGGCTGTACAGCAAAGTGACTCAGTTATACAGATATATACATTCTATTTTAATATTCTTTTCCCATATGGTTTATCACAAGATATTAAATATAGTTCCCTGTGCTATTCATTTGGACTTTGTTATTTATCCATTCCAAAGGTAATAGTTTGCATCTACTAACCCCAAACTCCCCTCCCCCTCGGCAACCACAACTCTGTTCTCTATGTCAATGAGTCTGTTTCTATTTTGTATATAGGTTCATTTGTGCCATATTTTAGGTTCCACATAAAAGTGATATCATGTGGTATTTGTCTTTCTTTCTGACTTCACTTAGTGTGATAATCTCTAGTTGCATCCATGTTGCCGCAAATGGCATTATTTTGTTCTTTTTTTATGGCCGAGTAGTATTCCATTGTATATATGTACCACATCTTCTTTATCTATTCATCTGTCAATGGACATTGAGATTGTTTTCATGTTTTGGCTATTGTGAACAGTGCTGCTGTGAACATAGGGGCGCATGTATCTTTTTGAATTATAGTTTTGTCCAGGTATATGCCCAGGAGTGGGATTACTGGATCATATGGTAATTCTATTTTTAGTTTTCTGAGGAACCTCCATACTGTTTTGCATCCATGCAAACAGTGGCTTTACCAGCTTAGATTCCCACCAACAGCATAGGAGGGTTCCCTTTTCTCCACACCCTCTCCAGCATTTTTTGTTTGTAGATTTTCTGATGATGCCCATTCTGACTGGTGTGAGGTGACACCTCATTGTAGTTTTGATTTGCATTTCTCTAATGATTAGTGATGTTGAGCAGCTTTTCATGTGCTTCTTGGCCATTTGGAGAAATGTCTATTAAGGTCTTCTGCCCATTTTTCAATTGGGTTGTTTATTTTGTTGTTAAGTTGTATGAACTGTTTGTATATTTTGGAGATTAAGCTCTTGTCTGTCCCATCATTTGCAAATATTTTCTCATTGGCTGTCTTTTTTTTTTTTTATGGTTTCCTTTGCTGTGCAAAAGCTTGTAAGTTTGATTAGGTCCCATTTGTTTATTTTTGTTTTTATTTCTATTGCCTTGGGAGACTGACCTAAGGAAACATTAGTATGTTTTATGTCAGAGAATGTTTTGCCTATTGTCTCTTCTAGGAGTTTGATGGTGTCATGTCTTATGTTTAAGTCTTTAAGCCATTTTGAGTTTATTTTTGTGCATGATGGCAATATCTGTAATAAGTATCCTTTTTCTGAATTCATCATTTTCATTTCTAAAAGGACTTATGTGCCAAGGTCTGGGCTGCCTTGTGGAAAATGTGAAAAAAAACTTAAGATAGCCTCTCTCTTTCAAGGAATATAAAGTATCTTTGAAAAACTAGGTACAAACATATGAAAAAGAGAAATATCAATGTACAATTGACAAATTATGTGGAACCAAACAGGTATTATTACAGATCAGAGTAAAGACATTTTGTTGCAGTACTTTCCATCATTAAAGGTTTTTACTTATGATAGGTACCTAGTGATACAGCCTATTGGACAATAAGACATTGCCCCAATAAAATAAAGCCTATATGGTTTACAGTGACTTTATATTGATAAATATGCATTTCTGTCATTGGTGATCCAAGATATTATCTTGAAAAGACTAATAGGGGATGGAAGACATTGATTCTATCTTTGCTTCACCACTTGTGCTATGTGGCCTTGAAGAAGTCACTCCTTTTCTTTTCTTTTTTAAAAAAAATTTTTATTGGAGTATAGTTGATTTACAATGTTTTGTTAGCTTCTGCTGTACAGCAAAGTGAATCATTTATACATATACATACATCCACTCTTTTTTAGATTCTCTTCCCATATAGGTCATTACAGAGTATTGAGTAGAGTTCCCTGTGCTATACAGTAGGTTCTTATTAGTTATCTATTTTATATATAGTAGAAGTCAGTTATTTTCTGATTATTTATCTAGTAATAAAATGGGAAGTTGCGTGGAAAATCTAATGTGTTAGAGCTCATTTTTGCTCTCCCAACTGATTGTATAGTTCTAATTCTGGAAAAGATCCATGGAATTCTTTACCACTGCAGAGAGTGAGAACATCTGATTTTCAAGTTTACAGGAACCATTTCTAAGCCCAGCCATGTTAATGCTGAATCACCACCAACAGAACTAGAAATATAAATAAGAAGATATACTATTGAAAAATAACAAAGTGATAAGTGGGAGATTACATTGATGCAGATTTTTAAAAGATGGTAAGTTTTGTTTCGAGGATATTTGTCTGGTTAAAACACACGCTTTCAGTTTTAATCTCTTTTTACCAATAGCTTTTGGGTCAAAAGGACCTCAGACATAATTGAACATTCTGAATTCTTCTGCTACCTGTTGTAATTTTAATACCAAAATTTATGTATTATATCTGAATCTAATCCTCTAAAAAGAACATATCATGGAATTAATGACAAATTACAATTGACTTTATTTCTGACAAAATATAACTTCTAATTTCATGTATTAGAAAATATATTACAAATATGGTTAAGTGTCCGATTTAAGAAGTATTAAGACTTTATTTAACAGGAGAATATCATTAAAATTTTAAGATTTCCAGTGGAGAAATACACATGCATGCACACACACACTAAACTTCAAGTTAGAACTGTGTTTGGCTTCCAGCTCTGCTTTCTATGCCTGTATGATATTAAGAGAATCATTTCATATAGCTGACCTCAATTTCCTCAATTACTGGATGGGAAGCAGTAAGAGCTACCTTACAGAGTTCTTGTTAGAAGTCATCAGGTAACATATATGCAAGCATATGTAAAGCAAGATGCAGTTATAAGAAAAAAACATTGACCTCTAAGAATTAAATATTGTAATAAAATTTCAGCTGGGAAGTTGTCTGCATAGTTTCCTTTTGATGAGTCCATGTTTACTTTTCTAGAGCCATTTACTTTTCTTCTAAATCTGGAATTAGCCAACAATAGCTCACAGGCCAAACCCAGCCCACCACCTATATTGCAGTAAAGTTATATTGGAACACAGCCATGCTCATTCGTTAACCTGATGTCTGTGGCTGCTTTCATGCCATGACAACAGAGATGAATATGTGCAACAGAGACCATTGGGCCCCCAAAGCCTAAAATATGTACTATCTGGCTCTTTATGAAAAAAGTTCACTGACTTCTGACCTAAATCATCATGTTTAGCTGAATCTCATTTAATGAAGAATGAGGAGAAGGTTAATTTTTCTGCTGTTTCAAACGAGAATTTGAATTCAGTTATTGGAGATTATGTAGGACAAAGTATTTCTCCAACTAGGTCAGTGGCCATATAGTTTGATACTTTTGCCTTGATCACCCTCTTGGGAGTTATATCACACACTCTTAAAATAGGAAAAATTGGATCTTGGTAATGGGCAAATCAGGAAGAAAATGAAGAAGGCTTACACCTCATTGACGTCCCTCAGGGAGACCCAGTTTAGCAGAGCAAGGAGCTGACGGAGACTCCTCAGCTTGGTTTGTAGAGTAAGACCGGGGACGAGGGTCACGTTAGCTCTTTTGCAAGTCTCTTCTTGTGTTGAGTATCATCATTGCCTCTTCAAACTATAATAAAATAGAACTCATATATTTATTCGGCAGTAAACTCCAAAGCTAAACAATGATTCATATTAAAAAAGAACATAGAGGGAGGTTACTCTTGAGCAAATTTTACTCAGGCAAAGAGGATTATTTGTTAAAATGTTGGAGAATTATATGCTTTCCACTCTGAAATGTTGACAGACTTTCTGAAGAATCGAGCAGCATTCTTTGAGATATTTCCTTCTGTTCATATAGAAAATAGTATTTTTCTTTAGTATCTTTATAAAAAACAAAGTTTCTATTGCCATGATAAAGCAGATTTTTATCCCTGTGAATAGATTTTAGCAATAAAATATTAAAATATGAAAAATAACCTTAAGAACACAAGTATACATGTAAATATATATGTACAGAAATGTGTGTATGTATATATGAATATATGTGTACATAATTAGCTTACACTCCCAGGGTATCACTGTGGGAGGTGAAGAGTATACGTGTTATAATCCACAAAGTTATCTAAAGTTTATTTTACATATTAGCAACGGACTCTCTGGCACATGGACAAATGTTTTGTAGATTCAGTATTTCTAATATGATAGTTTCTATACTTTTGCTTCTGGTATTATATCAATTATTCAGCAGATACCTAAATCTGAGTCATGCAAAAGCAGATATTAACCTGTGTTTACAGAGCTTACTAATTGGGGAAATGGACATTATATAGTCTCTGAAATATGTGTGTGGGAGAGAGAGATGCCCATATTAAGGGTGTGTGGTGTATTATCCCTTCAGATGAAATCTGGAGGATAACTTGGAGTTAACTAGAAAAAAAAAGAAGGAAAAGAATAAAGCTCAGGCAGAGAGCATACAAAGACCTTGTGGTGAGAAGAAGGAAAATACCGGAAACTAAGAGAAGGCGAGGGGCAAAGCAGGAGAGGGGGAGTGTAGTGCTCGATGAGGCTCTTCAGTGGTGATGTCTGATAGAAATAGAATACAAGCCACATAGGTAATCTTTAAATTTGTTAGCCATGTTAAAAAGTGGAAGAACATGGAATTACTTTTCATAGTGTTTTGTTTAACTCAGTATTTCCAAAATATTATCTCAATATGTAATCGATATTAAAAATTACTGAGATATTTTACTGTTTTTCACACTGTCTTTAAAAATCTAGTATATGTTTTATAGTCACAGCATGTCAATATTCAGACCAGCCACACTTCAAGTGCATAATGGCCACATATGGTAAGTGGCTACCACATCGGATGATTGAACTCTAGAGCACTGGTTCTCAGCCCTGGTGGAACAGGAGAGCTCTCGGTGGAACTTGTAAAAATCTGGCTGCCTAGGCCCATCCCGGACTAATTACACCAGAATCTTTGAGGGTGCGACCTAAGCATCAGAGTTTTTATTAAAGTTTTCTGAGCGATTCCAGTGTGCAGTCAAGTATGAGGACCACTGTGTGGACTGGGGACCTTGTTGAGGGGTTTTGCATTTATCCAAGAACAATGATAAACCTTTAAAGAGTTTTAAACAGGGATATAGCGTGATTGGATTTACATTTTTTTAAGAGCACTCTGGTGAAATCACAGAGAACAGATGAGAGGGAAAAAAGTAGATAAAAATGCTGGCTGATCCTTTAGGTGGCTTTGGCAGTAGCCCAGTTCAGAGATAATGACTTCATGGTAGATAGAGATGGAATCAAGAGTTTTTTAGAAGATAAAGAGTCTTGATTACAGATTGAATGTGGAGTGGGAGGGGAGAGATGCTGTTCAGTGTGATGGAGGAAGCTGCAAAAAAAGATGCAAAAGTTACATGACTTTTACATGGCTTTTTTTGCATTGTTAGTTTTAACTGGAAACTTTAATAGCTTGGCTACTGATAATAAATTATAAAACTTTGATAGTTAAATTGTGCTATCCTTTATGAGTTGTTTATTCATTTTGTAGACCTGAAAGAAACTGCACACTTGTATTTTCTGTTCACCATTTCAGAGGAAGATTATGAAGAGAGCATCTTAAAAGGCAAATATAAACGTTTTTGCATATCATGAGTTTTGAGTCTGTGTATCCAGATACTTTAAAATGTACAATAAGACCTTTCCATTGCTGAAGGAGCTTATAGGTTTTTCTATTAAGTATTTATTCATTAACTAACACTGTAGGAGTTTAAGAATTTTATCATTGAAGAGGAATATTACCTGTTTAATTTTTGTCACCTAAGTCATCCAGGGGAAAGGCAAATTGGAGGGTTAATTCTTCGATTGTCAGCCTACTGATTCATTTAGGTCCTTGTGAAGAAAAGATTTATTTGTTCCAGAGTTAGAGCATGTTACGGTCTTCCCTGTTCTGTATATCCTCTGATAGCTGAGTTTAAGCTAGTTAGACCCAAGATAGGGAACAAGAAAACATGTTAGCATATATACTTCCCTGAAATTCACCGTTCCTATGCCAACCCCAATGTACTCCAGTACTCCCATCCCTAGCTCATATCCTTCCAGGAAAAATCACGATTCTTCCTTATTTATTCCTCTTCTATTACTTGAACCTATGCACTGAAATTTATTTATCTTCACTAAGGCTTCTGGGTTGTTATCCTTTCTGAAGTTTTATTTTCAGGGTCTCTTCTGTTCTTTCTATACCTCTGTTCTGCAAACCTCTTTATTCTCTTAGTCCCAGGAAGCAACAAATCTCCACACTCCTGAAAATACCACCTGGTCATATTATCTATCCAAGGCAAGTGAGAGTTTTGTACATCACTCAAGATTTAATGCAAGTCTAAACCAAGAATTTCTGGAGGATCTGGTGCTCTTAAACAAATTAGATATCTGGCTGAGTACCTATTGTTAGCTTAAGTGTTGAGTCTATATGAATATAAACAGAACTTTCTCATATATATTTTTTTAATTGAAGAGACATTGTGTTAAAATAAACATGGCTTAAAGGGACTACTTGGTCAAATTGCCTTAAAGACCATCAAAACACTGTTTAAAAAAAAGTTTGGAAATAACCTATATGGTTTTGGTGCTCATATGTTCCCCTTTCCCAACGGAGTTGCATTAACACACTTAAGCAAATGACACATTGTCAGGAAATGAAGCTGTCAATTGGAAATGCTAAGGTAAAGCCTCCTAAAGCTGTTAGAATCATATGGCCAGGTAGACTCTTAGACGCTGTTGTTGATTTTCCCTGTATTGTTAATTCTAATCGAAAGTAGTCATGTCTTTTGTCTGTTTTTGAATATATAATCTTCCTGAGGATTGGAGTTTGTACCCTGTCCACCTCAGGCTTAAAATATGTTTGCAGTCATAAATTATAAGTCCAGTGAGTGTCTCAGAATCTTTTTTTTTTTTTTTTGGTATATGTCTGGATTTAAAGGCCAGAGATGGCCAAGGAGTCATACTGAAACAAGGCTGAATGGAGTGGAGATTTTTCTGCCTTGGACTCAACCATACCCCATTTAGGTCCTTATTGGGTGGACTCAACCCTATAAATTAATCTTCAGGTCTCATCTCTTCTACCCACAACCAGGTTAGAAAGAAACTTGGATAAGAAGCTAATCTTTTCCCATTTCATATTCAAAGAAGGTACCTTTAAATTAATTGAATAAAGTGATTATTCTCCTTTATTGGAAGAAAGAATTTGATTTATATTGCCTATTAATTTTTCAAAGAAGTTTAAGGGCTATATAGCAGATCACCTCAGGTATATAATTATAATGAAACTTTATGTGTAATTTTTGTTATTAAAATAAGTATAATTAGGCTGACTTCCCTTATAATTATCTCTTTAAAGTTTTATTTCAGGCAAAGGCTATTGTTAATATTTTATATGGGTCTGTTTTATTTTGGATCAAGATTTTTGACAATTCATAACGTGTTGTCAGATAAGTTCCATTTATATCTTGCCTAAATTTTATTTGAATGTGGAAAAGGAGTATTTCAGTTCATTTTGGGAACATATCCTATGGATGGTTTTCTTGAAATAAATTATAAAATATCTTTATTTTAGAAATAAAAATAATATATTGAACTAATATTTGATGTTATTGATAACTAATAATACCATAATGGCAAATTAAAATTTGGTAATTGATTTTTTTACCATTCTGAAGCTGGAGATTAAGGGAAAAGCAATGCATTCAATTCATTTAAAATTATTTGAAAAATGTACGTCTTTTAGCTTATATTTGCAATATGTGGAACAAAACATAGGCTGCACTAGGCTGAGAATTTTTACTTAGTGTAGTGAATATAGATGCTCTACATTATTGGAGAAAAGAAAGGAGCACATTTCTTCAACTGCTAATTTAATAAATGGATGATTTTTGTAGCACAGGATCATATACATTACTGAGGAAAGCGTACAACTTTTTGGTTTGCCCTGTATTAATGTCAAACCTGGTATATATAACTAAAAGCCTCTTCAGCGATCCGTGAGTTCCTATAAAATCATGATCAAAATTATCCTTACATTCTGCAAGGTTAACAAATGGTGTGTACGTATAAATCCTAACTTCAAACGTTTTAGTCTCCTACTGAAAATCCTGCATTAACACGTAATAAGCCCACACTAGTGGAGCTACTGTCTTATGCAGCTTGTAAACTCAGGAGACAGAGAAGCCAAATCATAAGAGGTAGGGACTCACGCAGAAGCCTGGCACCTGCCCCTTTGCTGTGAGGAACGAGAAGGGTGTGCTGAAGGCAGCCTCCTTCTCTAAATAAGATAGGTACACTCGAGTTTAGGTAAATAAAAGTCACATTTAAATGCAGATAGGTTTAAGGTAAGGCTTCCAGACTTTTTTTAAATCAACTTACACTTTACCAGGAATCAATTGACTGACTCCTAATTAAGAACAAACCACAGTGAGAATGGAGAAGGGGCACTGACCATAGGGAGAGGTATTGTGAGGGGTTAGGCAGGTTGTGGGCTTGAAGAATTGTGACATGAGAGGGTGGAGGTGCCCAAAATAATAGGATCGATCGATGTCTGAAAGTTTACCTCTGAATATACTCTTGATGTCTACATGGGAGTTAGTTCTACATCTGCAGAGAAAGACATTGGGAAGATGGTTTTTTTAAGTAGTACTTTTCTTTTTTTCCAGTGATGAATTGTCACATCTCTTTATAGCACCAGTGTAAACCATAACAGTTGGTGTTTTTAAACACAATATCATTTTTCCATCTACTGTATAGAGAAATAATCCAGAGAGTCAGCTTCTAATTCAATTACAGGAATTAAACAGTACACTTAATTTTCTGAATACTAATTTATATCAACCTTGTTTCTGAAGCTTTGGTGCAAGGCACTCAAAATACAATGAAGTAGAAAGGGAACATGGAGATCTCAGAGCTTCCTAAAGAGATTCATATCTAGGCCAGCCAGATAAATAAATCGTGTATCAAAGATGACTTTAAAGACAGTACAAAAAGTAGAAAAATAAGACCTACCAATTTTATTTAATTAGCATTAGAGGATATGCTCTTAGTAGTACTCATGCTAAAAAGCTTGTAGGAAATACTCATTCCATGTATTTCCTTTACAGCCAACCTGTGGTTTAAAAAACCATTGACCTCAAAGTTCCGATCTGCTACTAACTTCTTGGGTAGAAAATTCCCTAGGAAATTTATTCCTCTGTTTCCTTTACTGTGGAAAGAACAATAGTAATTATTGCTGTTACCACGGCCCATGGAAAACTGTTTAGAGTTTCAGAGCTAGCTACATAGAGTAGCACATGACCAAAAATGCCCATGAGTTAGAAGTACAATATTTCCTGTGCCATGCTTCATTCCAAGTCATGCCCTGCTCAGTGTCTGAACCTCCAACATGTTGGAAAAGAATAGACGCTGTTACAGTTCTCAGGGCAGTGATGGTATCTCAAGTGGTGGTTCTTATAGCACCTATGTTACAGCCCTCTCCTGGGCTTGTTTAAAACTGTAGTTTCTTTGCTCCCACCCCTGACTCTCTCAATAGGGTTCTTTTGTCCAAGTAAGTTATTTTCTACACTAAAATTTGAGAACCATTGTCTTAGAGGTTTCTAAATTATGGAAGAAATAAAAATAATCTTGCTTTGCTCTGTTTTCATTTATTTTTACATTGAAAAAGGATAACTGATAAGAATAATATCAGAGCAGTGAGGATAAAAACATTGACTAACTTACAACAGAAGTAAATGATGATGCATGTATATCCTAAGAGATTGTCTTCATCTTTATATCTCCAATGCTGCTTTCATTATATGGCATAGGTGCTAAGTAGGTGTTTCTTGAATAGAAGACAACATTCTGAATTGTTCAGTGTCTTCTATTTGCTAATTTTGTTTTAAAAAAAACTAGTTTCTTTAAGATCTATATTTACTCACATGTAAAAACACCAAATTTTAACTCTGTATTTTTTTTTAATCCACAAAAGCTTTTGGATTCTCTGTCCATTAGGTTTTTCCACCAAAAAACTTTTACATGACAAAGTATTTTTTACATCCTACATTTTTGCCTTCATTTGGTGCCTCTAGAAGCCAGATGTTCATCTTAGTTAAGTTGACATACTCTCATCATCTTCTTTCTAACCCAGCCTTGCCTTAAAAACTGCCAAGAAGTTTTAAGTGTGGGTGTTCTCAGTAAAAGAATTCACTGCTGTCCATCAGTTAGAAAATGTTAGGTTTCCTTTTTTAGACTAGCAGAACAATAAATGAAAAACAAGTCAAACTCTTAGAACAGGAAAGACTTATTTTCTGCTTCTTAAAATTAAAATAATCTATTCATTTTAAAATAAGAGACTGTACCCACAACCACCAAACCGTATCTTTTTTGGCAGTTTATTTGGTATTAAGATTATTTTCTCTCTTGTAACTGTCAATATGGAAATTTTAGTGTAGTGGATCTGCAAGCCACCACTATAACAGATCCTCAGAATAACACACATTGTAGCAAAAATAATGCAGAATGACACTTCTGCAAAACACATTTATAGAATAAGGCTTATATAATATAAGACATCCTATTCTAGAAGCAATGTTCATTCTCTAGCTCTGCAGCTTTCTCAGCAGCATTCCTCAATATTATTTTTGGTATAGAATGTTCTCACTAAATTAACGGGCTAAAGAAACTGTTCGATTTATGGGGTCTTACTGGAGCAGCAAGATTTAAACTATTTTTTCTAGGGAAAAAATATAGTGTAGGAAATGTGTATGAGTGGGAGGTTTGATTGCTCCCAAAGTCTCCAAAATAATTGTGTCTTGCTTATTAGTATTGCTACAAACTCATTTTTTCCCCTCATGGGAAACAATAGCCTGTGGGGTGGCAATAGCCTAGAGGGGTTGCGTTCATGTATTTGTTGTCTGTATCTTCCAAATATGGCCTGACCAGGTGATTGTCAGGCACATGAGGTGGGCTCCTATGATATTTGCACAGGGATACAGAGTTTTTCTCCAAGAAGCCCACAGCTCAGAATGGTGTGCTGGTGAAAAGAAGGCACGTGGAAAAGGATTTGAGACATTCCCAGGAATTTTCAGCGATGCTAAGCCCTCACTTTCTTTTTTTTTTTTTTAACATCTTTATTGGGGTATAATTGCTTTACAATGGTGTGTTAGTTTCTGCTTTATAACAAAGTGAATCAGTTATACATATACATATGTTCCCATATCTCTTCCCTCTTGCCTCTCCCTCCCTCCCACCCTCCCTATCCCACCCCTCCAGGCGGTCACAAAGCACCGAGCTGATCTCCCTGTGCTCTGCGGCTGCTTCCCACTAGCTATGTTTGTTAGTGTATATATGTCCATGCCTCTCTCTCACTTTGTCACAGCTCACCCTTCCCCCTCCCCATATCCTCAAGTCCGTTCTCCAGTAGGTCTGTGTCTTTATTCCTGTCTTACCCCTAGGTTCTTCATGACATTTTTTTTCTTAAATTCCATATATATGTGTTAGCATACGGTATTTGTCTTTCTCTTTCTGACTTACTTCACTCTGTATGACAGACTCTAGGTCTATCCACCTCATTACAAATAGCTCAATTTCGTTTCTTTTTATGGCTGAGTAATATTCCATTGTATATATGTGCCACATCATCTTTATCCATTCATCCGATGATGGGCTCTTAGGTTGTTGCCGTCTCCGGGCTATTGTAAATAGAGCTGCAATGAACATTTTGGTACATGACTTTTTGAATTTTGGTTTTCTCAGGGTATATGCCCAGTAGTGGGATTGCTGGGTCATATGGTAGTTCTATTTGTAGTTTTTTAAGGAACCTCCATACTGTTCTCCACAGTGGCTGTATCAATTTACACTCCCACCAACAGTGCAAGAGTGTTCCCTTTTCTCCACACCCTCTCCAGCATTTATTGTTTCTAGATTTTTTGATGATGGCCATTCTGACTGGTGTGAGATGATATCTCATTGTAGTTTTGATTTGCATTTCTCTAATGATTAGTGATGTTGAGCATTCTTTCATGTGTTTGTTGGCAGTCTGTATATCTTCTTTGGAGAAATGTCTGTTTAGGTCTTCTGCCCATTTTTGGATTGGGTTGTTTGTTTTTTTGTTATTGAGCTGCATGAACTGCTTGTCAATTTTGGAAATTAATCCTTTGTCAGTTGCTTCATTTGCAAATATTTTCTCCCATTCTGAGGGTTGTCTTTTGGTCTTGTTTATGGTTTCCTTTGCTGTGCAAAAGCTTTGAAGTTTCATTAGGTCCCATTTGTTTATTTTTGTTTGTATTTCCATTTCTCTGGGAGGTGGGTCAAAAAGGATATTGCTGTGATTGATGTCATAGAGTGTTCTGCCTATGTTTTCCTCTAAGAGTTTGATAGTTTCTGGCCTTACATTTAGGTCTTTAATCCATTTTGAGCTTATTTTTGTTTATGGTGTTAGGGAGTGATCTAATTTCATACTTTTACCTGTACCTGTCCAGTTTTTCCAGCACCACTTATTGAAGAGGCTGTGCTTTCTCCACTGTACATTCCTGCCTCCTTTATCAAAGATAAGATGACCATATGTGCGCCCTCGCTATTTTTTTTTTAACTAAAGTTTCACATAGAGCCACTGTCAAATTTATAACTACAGATATTGAAGTGCACCATTCTGGGATGAAGTTAAAATGGTCCCTACTCTAAACTTTTAAGTGTAAAGAAACACACAATCAGTAAAGACATACATGCCAAAAAAAAAAAAAGTCAATGCTCTGCAGTATGATATAATAAATACAGTACCCTGTACCGTGGGAAGCATAAAGGAGAAAAGGGAAATGTTGGCCGAGAAGGTGACCCTTGAGCTGAGTTATGTAGTTGTCAGGCTTTTGTGTTAAATACCAGTAACTTCCAGAAATTGAAGGTAAATGAGAGATACAGGTTTTTTCCCCCTATATTAAAATGAAAGCAAATCTTAGTCTGAATCCTGCCATACTTTTATTAGCATGCAGGCATAAAAACAGTCTACTCCTTGCCCACTTAGGAACTCCTGACAATTAGCTTTAATGCAAGCTTCCCTCGGAAGAAGATGCAAGATATTAAAGGTGGCAAGACCACAGGTCCTCTGTTTTCTCAGATAGATGATGGGGTCGTCCATTAAAGGGGCACACAGCTACAAGAGATGTTACACCTTGAGCGCTACTTGTCCCGCTGAGTTCTTCAATTTCGTACGTGGAAGGGCAGAGATATCTGTATAATTTTTCTAGGAACCCACCTCTCAAATACCACTCATTTTATTAGAATAGTTACTTTTAACATTACTCTGACCCTGTGGTACAGATATACTGGTGATATTTGAAGTGTATGACACAGCCATCCCTAGACTGTGAACTCTTGATAATGATATTCAGATGCTAACTACGGAGTGTGAATTCTGATTAGAGTACTTAGGTGTTCATTAAACTTACATATGGTATAGGTTAAAGATAATTTACACGTGCACAGTCACTGTTTATTATTGATTTTATTATTTTTTTTGTAAATTGCAGACAATTTATTATTGGCCAGAGTTTGACTTTTAACTCTGTTTTGAGGTTTATAAGTTCTTTCCTCAAGAAGTTATTTTTTCGTGGGTGTTTTGTTGTTGTTGTTTGTGTGTGTGTACTTTGTTTTTCAACAGCAAGTTGACTTTGTTGCTCTGGGCTTGTGCAAAACCAGGTTGATGTGTGGGCATGGTATTCTAAAGGAGAGCTAGCTTTCCTTCTCAAGGGCAGCTTCCTTTTTTTTCCTGTAGGAGAAAACTGAGTTCTTTTCATCTCTGATAGCTGCTTTACTTTAACTGTACATTTACTTTACACTTAATGTTTTGTTTTCAAGTAAAGAAGAATAACATTAGGTACAGCAAAAACAGAATATCTTTTTCTTCAGCACTTTCACTTACGAAAGAATAGCACTTGAACAAGATGGAAAGTATTTGAGGGTTCCTCTAGGAGTGGCTTTGAACTAAAGACAAATGTGTTTGAGAGTTTACATTCAACATACATTTTTATATGGTGGAATGACAGAATGAAACCTGCATGGCCTTTTCTCTAGTAACGGTTTCTCTATCCAGTTTAGGTCTAGAAAACATTTCATACAATTGCGTCCTTCTTTAGGTTTCCAATTCTCTCAGGTATTTACTTGGAATTTAAATAGAATATTTCTATTTCAGGTGACATTAACCTTAACAATGAACTTGACCCTCTATCATTACTATATTTGAAACTGTTCACACTTAAGCAACAAATACAAGCTAATCTTAGATCAGAACCACACGTACACATGATTGACTTAAGCTTTACATGTTCACAGTAAAAAAGTTTGGAAAATTCAGAAAAGTGTAAGAAAACATGCATAATCTCACTATCAAGAAATGGTTAACACTAATGTCCTAGTATTTTTTATATGCATGCATTATTTTAAAATTGCAATACAACATATAAAGTTTTATGTCTTCCATTTGACCTGCTATGGGCATCTTCCTATATCATGAAATAATCAATGAAGGAGGTATGATTTTTATTGGCTGCATAATATTCTATCCTGTGGATTTTCCATGATTTATTTAGCTCTTTTGCTATTTTTCTTGACACTTAGAATTTCTGTTTACAATTTAAAATTTAGTCTCTAAAGACATGGGCGTACATATACATATGTGTTTAAATGTAAAAAAAAGGTTTTAAAACAGATTTAAGTTATTTTATCACGCAATGATGGTTAATTTGTTTACATCTAAGTAAAAGTAATAAAAATTATCTTTAGAGATAAAATAATATTTTTATAGGTGATCATTTGCTTTGGGATATGGAAAGGCAGCTGGGAGTATTCACTTAGTGCCATATTTACATAGGAATTTTGCCCTTTCCATCCTTGCTTGGTGAGATTTGCAGTGCTGAAAAGCAGTTTTGAAACCACAGAAATGTGTCTCAGGGGGCTCTGAGGAGCTCCAGTTCTTTATGTCTCAGTGCGGTAAGAATTAGGAGAGAGGCAAAGCGGTAGACAGGAAGTGATTTATTAGAATAGGATGCTTGTGAGGCTTACAAGTGGGTGGGCAACAGGTTGCTGCCCTGAGAACTTAGTGGGCTACAGTTTCATAATCAAAGGAAGAATGGGGAGGGGGAGAAGACCACCTCCTTCCTCAATTTTGAGTAGACAGCAGGCTTCCACCATCAGCTCCTCCTCCACAGCAGATGGGGGAGTGTTCTTGTCCCTACATGGTCAATCCGGGACTGTCGTAGTGCAATGGAAATGAGCAAAAAGGTGGTAACATATGCTAAAAATGGTAAATCGTCTCAGGTGTTAGTCTAATGCCATCTTTTCCCTATATTTTTGTTTTTAGTGTGGGCAGAGGAGTATGTCCTGGGAATCATCAACTTACTGACCTCGCTGACAGGATGTGGGTCTCATTTTACAATTATTTTATTGTTTGGGGGCATGTCTCATGCTTCTGTCGCATGGTTTTGTTGTTAGGCAAGCCTGCTTTCTTAAGTGATCATTAACTTACAGGGGTCTTCCATATTTTTTTCTTTACTTCTGATCCCTTAGTGGGATTAACTATTTAGTCATCTACTTTTTCCCTTTACTCTGTCCCTATCAGTTTCGACTTCTAGCTAACCAAAGAGCATGATCGAATTTTGGGTAACCAAGGGTTTACCAATCCCTGATTCCACTTTCTTTTCCCTTGCAAAGCGCTTTCCACTATTCTGTAGACTAGTTGTCTTTAAACTTGGTGAAACTACAAATTGCTAGACAGTATTTTTACGGGGCTCACGTGTCATTTAAATACAAACCATCTCAAACAGCAACAGTTATCAAAGACAAAAAGGAAGTAATTTCACTTCAAAAGATACAGAAAATAAATGTTTCCAATACTACCCTTTTTTAAATGACTACTCACAGAAATTTTTAAATTATTTTCCCCAATGTTATGATTTGGAACTCTAGTGAAAAATAGTTTTAAAATTATGAGTGCAGAATCTTTAGAAAATTTAAAAATTGAAAAAAATAGCAGGCTGGTCAGTTGCCATTGAGGTTGCCTGAATGGCCTCCCGGAAGATCTAACTCCCAGGTGAAATGGATGATTGAATATGCTGGCCCTTCTCACGTACAACTCTTAGTTTGGATGGCTGGGTTGCTAGATACATTTCTGGACAACCAGGTTAGATTGTGTAATAATATTAGCATAGCTTTTTTGTTGTGGTTGTTGTTTTTATGTTTATAGCTCTTTGAAAATAGAGTCGACGGAAAATTGTTTGTACAGCAATATATTAGAAGACAGCCTTTGGCCAGATTTCCAAATTTAATCTATTTCTGCACCTGACACTTAATGACTGATTTTTTTAGCCTTATAGACAAGACCCCCGACGTAAAGTATTCCATAATATTCGATTGATATGCTGGTTCAGGCTACCTTCAGAAAAGAGTGATCTAATGAATCATTTTAACTGTTTTCTGAAATAACCGGAATTTTCTGTGTGTCTCAGCCAATTAAGAGAGAGATTTAGCGCTGTTTGCTTAAAGCAGTTGCGAGATGATAGCCTCAGGCAGCTTGTGAACATTTTGTCAGTATAGAGACCTTGAAATATGGAAAGGTTCACACTTCCATTTGTTGATACAGTTGAAAATCCTTGGTTTTCTAGCATACACCTACTAAACTAATAATGCCATTTTTTCTGCTTGGCAGTCTCATATGAAACCTTGCTCCAAGATGACCAGAAACCTTTTTAGGTCTTGTTATTTGAAAAATATATATTGCCTTGGGACTATCTATGCACATGTACATATATATATACATACACACACACACATATGTACATATGTGTATGTGTTCACATTTATGTGTGTGTATGTGTATATATGTATATTCACACATGTTAGTAGAATTACTTCCTAAGATTCTATGTTTGTAATTATTTCAGGAGTAACACACATTTGAAAGGACAAAGGAAGAAAGAAATGAGAACGGCAGATAGTTCTAGTTCTAGGGTTTCCCTCGACACAATTCAATGCAAGTACTGTACTGCAGTTAGTCCCTAGAATGCTGTGCTTGAGACCTCCTACCAGTAAGAGTGTGAAGACTGGAGGTCTGAGTTTTCCCCTCCCACTGATCTACACCCTAGGGGTTGTGTGGTGCTTCAAACGACAGGAGCAAGGGAGTCAAGACTGACTTGGTCCTATCTCACAGTAGTCGAGAGGCCCTGGCTATTGAATAGAACCTTGGTGAGCTTTGTCCAAAGCCAAGAATCCTGAACAGAATGCCCCCTCCAGCAGAAACCACAAATGCTGAAGCAGCATCTTCCCTTTTGAGAGAGAATTTGCTGACTCCTCAGCATCACATTCATGGATGGACACCCAGCCAAGCTGGCCATGTGAGGAACAGCTGTGGGTTAAGGAAGCAGGTGGCTGCCAGTGTTAGTCCTTGTTTCAGATGAGGAAACTGGGATCCGGGTAAGTTCAGTAACTCGCCCGAGGGCACACAGCTAAGTGTCAGAGCTGGGTGTCAGGCAGTCTGGTGGTCCCTGTTCCTCACCATTCTGCCGTTCTAAATCTCCACTTCCAAGGTCTTTTCTATTTATTTAGCAGCCCCATATTCCCCTATTAGGATCAACCTTGCTTTTTTCTCATTATTTCTCAAAGGTATAGATAGCCTAATTGGTTGGAGGTATTGCTCCCTAGCAAGGAGGCCCGGGGCAACTCCCTCATCCTACTTAATAACAGCATCAATAATTATGCTCCACTGATCCTACTCATGAGATGCTCTTCCAGTATCTCAATCCCACAGTGGCTTTCTTGACCTAATCTCACCTCCCAACTTGAAGTAATTCTGCCATAAAGTCACATGAACAGCAATCCCTTCTTTAGGGCAATTCAAGTTATTTACCATTGGGATCCTCCAGAGATGAAGTTTCCTGGCCCTTGTCATGTTTTCTTCCCCTTCTTACTATCAACATTTCAGTCTCCTGCCCAGGTCTCAATGGTCAAGCCAACTTTAGGTGTCCCTGATGGACCCTAGGAGTATAGCACAGGCCCACGGAGCAAGTGTGTAAATAGTACCAAGGACAAATGGCTCTGTGGGAGTCATATTAATTACATGGTGATTTTGCCAGAGGGATATTCTTTTCACCATAAAGTGATGTGTCCTGCACAGGAGCCCCAGATCTTCCTGGAATATCTTCTATAGGGTCAGATATTCCGGGAATGCTATATCTACCTGATAACACAATGCTTTCAGGTAAACCTCCTTCACCCAGCAATGGCCATTTTCTATATATCCCTAAGGTAATAATTACCCAAATAAGCACAGCTTTCAATACCTTCCTTTG
Source organism: Aethalodelphis obliquidens (assembly GCF_003676395.1). NCBI lineage: Eukaryota > Metazoa > Chordata > Mammalia > Artiodactyla > Delphinidae > Aethalodelphis > Aethalodelphis obliquidens. Next base: position 38,114,811 of record NW_020837949.1, read on the forward strand.
AAGATTCAGAGCAGTTCAAAAGGAACATTTGCCATATTGTATATATAAAAATAACTCAGGAAACATCTACTACCACCAAACACATCAAAAAGATTTTGACAGGAACAAGACAACGCTTGACAGTGTAAGGACTTGAACTTCTATGAGGTTTGACGGGGAGGTGGGAGAGGGCATACTTCATTGTTAATCAATGTATTCATAAAAGTCCATGAAATAAAATACATTTTCACTGATGTTTTCTACTTATAAACAAAGGCTAATTTTTTAAACCTTTTAATATATTCACAGAAGTGTACGTTTGCTAATGAGTACCATTATATTGAGGGGCACATTGCACACAGAGGATTGCATTGATGCAGGAATGACCCTGCATAAAAACAGATGGCTTCATATTAGCAATAAGGGAATTAAGGATGAGACCCTCCATCCTCTGAGTTCACAGAAAATAGTTAGCTATTGCTTTACTTAAAAGTGCCTAAGACTTCATTGCACTATTAGATTTTTCTTGTAGATTTTCTTAAGAAAAAAATTCAAGTCTCTAGGTCCCTTTAGGATTAGGAAAACACTACGTATATGCCATATAGTTGTGTGTGTGCGTCTGTTTGTGTGAGCATTTGGGGACTGGGGACTCTTCAGTGGCTCATATCTACTTGAACAAATAAGACCGCTATAGAGCAGAATGGTTCAGACGGTCAACCTGTTGGCTCTTTAGTCTATAGTACACTAGATAATCAGTACAGCAGATAAATGTAACATCAGATGGATGTTTATCCACAGATTTGCACTGTTTCCCCATCCAGAAACACAGTGGAAACTGCTTCAAATCCAGGGCGGTCTCCACCCACTCTTTGGTTGAGCTGTATTGTACTATAACTTCTCTCTCACTTCTTGCTCTCTCTTTTCACTTATCTCTGAATTTTTCCCCCTTCTGTCCATTTTCTTTCCAATTATCCATGTTAAATGATGGCCAGAAATAACATGGATAGATGACATCCACTGACAGTTTATAATTCTCCATTAAACCAATTATTTCATCCTTGTTTTCCATCAAATCCTTTTATGAGGGCTGCTCAAAATGGATTCACTTGCATTTCACTGCCTCTCTTCACCTCATATTATCTAGTGAAAATACAAACATGCTGTGGCCAGAAGATGGAGAATGAAGTGGGAAAAGGAGACCTTACGTAGGAATTAGCTGACTACTGAATTACAAGCCTGTATGCAAACAAAGGGTGATAGGGAGCAAGCGAGGGTTCCCTGTGCTGGAGGTCATTCCTGCCACACCGGATGATACGGAATGGCTCAGGAGTGTGGCAGTTCATGAGCTTAAGAGGCTGGGCGTAAAATGAGAGGTGCAACTAGGAAAGAGTGAGTACTAGTCTAGGAAGGTAAAGGAAATAACAAGGAGAGAGCACTGGCAATCAAGGAAATAATTTAGAAAAATAGTAAAGAAGAGTTGGAGAATACAGTTGCACTTTAGAAATGTGTGCTGAGAAAATGAAAATGCATTCAAAAGGTTGGACCAAAGATACTGACGTACTTAAGAAACTGTGCTATGAGACAAAGAGGAACCAGGACATTTACAAGGAGTTTTGGAGCATACTCTGTTTATTTTCTTTGAAACATTTTAAGCATACCTACTTCTATGCTTGTTTCCATAAAGCCATCTTTACCTGTAAGCACTCAATAGCCACTATTACTTGAAAAAGTCACTATATTCATTCGGAAAATGTTTTGAATGCCTGCTCTACATCAGGGCTCTGTGCTGGTGCAGAATAAACAGGAATTGCCTAGGCAATGTGTGTTTTCTAGAAGTTGATGAGCTAGTGAGGGAGATAGACAGCTAAGGAATCTCAACGTGTTGGAATAACTGCTATGAAACTGAAGCTTGAAAGCGTAGAGAAGGGATACGTGTCTCATTCTGGGAGGGAGCAGAGACTTCCTCCAGGCAGTAATGTCTGCACTGAGAGGTCCAAAGGATAAATGGAAGCCGGCAGGAAGAGACAGAGGAAGGCAGGTGCGGATGAAGTATTCTAGGCAGAGGTATTCTACAGCATGCACACAAGCCTGCAGAGAGAGCATTGGAGCTTTGTGGGACCAAAAGTAGTTCAGCATGGCTACAGCATCATATGAGGAGAGAGGAGGAAGTAGAAAAGGCTGAAGGGATATTTTTAAAAATTTTTTCCCCAGCTTTATAGAGACATAATTGACATAGAACATTGTGTTAGTTTAAGGTACACAATGTGATTATTTGATACACATTTATATTGTGAAATGTTTACCACCTGATGTTAGCACATTCTTCACCTCACATAATTATGATTTTGTCATCGTTAAGGTGAGAACATTAAAGCTCTAATCTCAGAGCAACTTTCGCGTGTACAATTCACTATTGTTAACTACCATGGTCACCATGCTGTATATTGGATCCCCGGGATTTATTCATCTTATTATTGAAAGTTTGTACCCTTTGACCAATGTCTCCCCATTTCCCTCACCCTCTAGCCCCTGAAAGCCACCATTCTGTTTCGTTTCTATGAGTTCGATGTTTTAGATTTCACATATGAGATCATACAGTATTTGTCTGATGTATTTCACTTAGCATAATGCTCTCAAGTTCCATCCATGTTGTCATAAATGGGGGATTTTCTTTTTTGCGAATGAATAATATTCTTTTATATTCCATTTTTAAATATATATGTATATACATCACTATATTTCACATATAGATCATTATATATCATATTTATATTTAACATATAAAGATCACATATCACATTTTCTTTATCCATTCATCTGACAATGGATACTTAGGTTGTGTCCACATCTTGGGTATTGTTAATAATGCTGCAAAGAACATGGGAGTGCAGATATCTCCTCAAAATAGTGATTTCACCTCCTTCAGATATAAACCCAGAAGTGGGATTGTTGAATCAAATGTTAATTCTATTTCTAGTTTTTTAGGAACCTCTAGGAACCTCCATACTTTTCCCGTAGTGGCTGTACCAATTTATATTCCCACCAACAGTGCAAAAAAATTTTTTTTTCTTTCACATCCTCACCAGCACTTCTTATCTCTTGTCTTTTTGATAATAGCCATTTTAACAAGTGTGAGGTGATCTCATTGTGGTTTTGACTTTCTTGATATGCATTTCTCTGATGATTAGTGATGTTGAGAATCTTTTCATGTACCCATTGGCAATCTGTGTATCTTCTCTGGAAAAACTATTAGAGATATATTTAATTCCTCTGTCCATTTCTTAATCAGATTTGTTTTTGTTTGTTTTTTTGCTATTGTGCTATGTGAGTCCCTCATGTATTTGGGATTTTAACCTCTTATCAGATATATGGTTTGTAAATACTTTCTCATATTCTATAGATTGTCTTTTCATTTTGTTGATGGTGTCTTTTGCTGTTCAGAAGGTTTTTAGTTTGATGTAGTCCCGCTTGTTGATTTTGGTTTTGTTACTTATGCTTTGGGTATCATATCCAAAGCATCATTACCAAGATTGATGTCTAGGAGCTTTTCTCTCTGTTTTCTTCTAGGAGTTTAATGGTTTGGGGTCTTACGTTTACGTTCTTAATCCATTTTGGGTTAATTTTTGTGAATAGTGTAAGTTATGGGTCCAGTTTCATTCTTTTGCATGTGGTTGTCCAGTTTTTCCAACAACATTTATTAAAGAGACTGTCCTTTCCCATTGAGTATCTTGGCTCCCTTGTCAAATATTAGTTGACCATATATGCATGGGTTTATTTCTGGGCTCTTGAGTCTGTTCTGTTGATGTGTCTGTTTTTATGCCAGTACCATACTATTTTGATTACTATAGCTTTGTAATATAGTTTAAAATCAGGAAGCATGATACCTCCAGCTTTGTTCTTCTTTTTCAAGATGTCTTTGACTATTTGGGGTCTTTTGTGGTTCCATAAAAATTTCAGGATTGTTTGTTCTATTTCTGTGAAAAATGCCATTGGAATTTTGATAGGGATTCCATTGAATCTATAGATGACTTTGAGTAGTATGGACATTTTAACAATATTAACTCTTCCAACCCATGAATACAGGGTGTCTTTTCATATATTTACATTATCTTCAATTTCTTTCATCAGTGTCTTACAGTTTTTGGCATATAGATAAGGGAAACTTTTAATCTTGTAAATCAGGTCACCCCTCTCTCTAATTAAAACCCTCCAGTGGTTTTACATTGCAAGTAGAATAGAATTCAAACTCTGCATCATGACCTTCAAAATCCTGTGCATCTGGCCCCCTTTTAACACTCTGGCTTCATATTTTTTGTTTTGGCTTTTTTTTTTCCTGTCCCTTAAATATATCAAGCTCATGTCAGTCCCAGCGTCTTTATATCAGGATTTTCTCTGGTTTTCACATGTTTCTGCTTATTATTCAAGACGCCACTCACATACCACCCCTTCTTTGATGCCTTCCCCAAGCAGTGTATAATAAACCAGCATTCTAACCCACTCTCTGTAATGTCTTATTTTTTCATAGCACCTATCAATCCTAAAATTGGAAAATACTGTTCATATATTTGTTTTCTACCTTCCTTCACTAACAGTGAGACTTGGTGGGCAGAGACTATATACCAATTTACTGCTGTATTCTCAGTATCTGGAACAGTGTTTGGCACATAATATGTATTCAATAAAATTCTCCTCAAGCACTGATAGGAGAGTAAGCATAGAACAACTCCATAAGGTGCCTTATACACCATGCTTAGGGCTTTACACCAAAAATGCTAGGTTTTTAAGCAGAGTAGGGGCATTATCACAAGTGCGTGTCTTAGCAAAATCATCCTGGCAGTATCATAAAGCACGAATGTGGGGCTGGATGAAAGTAGAAAGACTGGTTAGGAGAGTGCTGAGATTGTTCCAGTCCTCTCCCCACTCTAACTGCTGACTTGAACCAAGGGAATGGCATTGGAAATAGAGTGGGGTAGAAACAAAATACAGTTGACCCTTGAACAACATGAATTTGAACTGCATGAGTCCACTTATAATGGACTTTTTTTTTTAAACAAATATGTACTATAGTACTACACCATCTGTAGTTGATTGAATCTGTGGATGCAGAACAATGGATATGGAGGGCCAACTGTAAACTCCTCTTTAGATTTTCCACTGTATGGAGGGTTAGCAGTCCTACCCTTCCATTGTTCAAAGGTCAGCTTTACATTGTACTTGATTAATTGGATAAGCATAGGAGGGAAGAGGAGTCAAGATGATATTTAGGGATATTTAGGTGTTTTTCTTCTATAACTGAGTAGAGGGAGAGAGAGAGAGATGTAACAAGAGGTCTGGATTTGAGAGTTATCGGCAAAGAGATGAAAATGGATGAGATCATTCTGAGGGAGAGGGTGGCATGAATGAGACTGAGAGGGTTAAGGCTGAAATCCTGAGGTACCCCTGTAAGTTCAAAATCAAATTGAAAAAAAAATTTAAGCCCATATCAAAAGCATTTTTAAAATTTACGTTTGAGAAATTTCTCCTTTGTGTGAAGTCTCTTTCTAGTTCCACCTGCTTGTGTCTCTGGTCAATTGTCAACTTCGCTAAAATAGGTAACCTGTTCTCTAGTAGGTAAGGTTACATTGAGGTAAGTCTCCCTGACTCATAAGCAACAACAGTATGGCTTAATGGGATAAATAAATTATGTGACAGACTGAAACGCCAGTTTTGCATCTTGCAAAATAAATATTAGCACAAGAAAAACAGGAAATACTGATGGCATCATAATACTCTAATGCTTCCAGGTAATCATTAATCAAATCATTTTAAATGCCAAACAAGCAAGACCTTGTTTCCTCCCCTCATACAGACAGGATCCAGTGGCCCAATTAAGCATGAAAACTGCCAGAAGTTTCATCATGAGCACCGGGAACTCAAACACCAGGTCCTACCCTCTGAATACTTATTGCCTGAAGTTTCTGATTACAACTCGCCAAGTTCATCAGAATTTCTAATTAGTTATGATTGTGTTTTCTTTATAGGAGACTAGAAATCAAGATATTAAGCATGTTCTCTTGAAGAACTAAACAACCACATGTAAATTCTCAATTTTCATAAGGGAAACATAGTTTAACGGGATTTAAAAATGAGTGTGATTTTTATTCCCTATCTCCATCCCCACCATAAAATCTCCTATTCCCAAATAAGAAATGAAAAACTACTTTTCTAGGTCACATACATTTATATTGTTTCACTAATACTTCGCAAATAAAGCCCTTCAGGATTGGAGTCAAATATGTTTATTAAGAGCCAGAAAATAGTTGGAAATAGCCTATCTTTAGCTTGCGTTTCACCAATTAATTCATTTAAATAATCTCTATGTTATTTGGAAATGTTTAATTTATTCTGTTTGTAGATAACTCAATAGCCAATACAGTCACAACAAATTCTATCATTTAATAAAATTATCAGAACCAATAATTATATATCAAATAAATTATAACCAAGCAATACAGAATTTCTGACATAGCATGATATATGTAGGCTTGAAAATACCCACAATCTGTAAGACCACACACCAAAAATAGCCAAGTTTATAGGGAAAAATAGACTTAAGATAGACCACTAAAAACTTTGCAACCAGAACACTACCAAAAACAATTTTTAAAAAATCTAGTAAAAATACCAGCCCAGTTGAAAAGGCATGTTCAATTCCAGTTTCATAAATAGATGAGTATTATAGTTTGTCCAGGACTTGGTGTCGAAGAAATATGGAAGGTATCTTGATGAAAGAGGCAGAAGGAAGGATTGAGGCTGTTCAACTATGAAAAAAGACAAAATGAAGCAGTGTGTGGGAGAAGTAAACAGCGAGTCCTTCCCATAGGTAGTGTAGCCAACCTGAGTTAGGAAGGATTGAATGAGATGATTGGGTGTCACGCACAGTATTGTATTCAGATATGTTTAGCTGCTAATTCTTGCTGGGGAAAATGTTAGAAAATTGCGTATGAAACAACGTTACATCCATGTCTTTCTGACTTCATTCCATAGCAGAAGAAACTATACCTGCATTTGAGTAACTGGTATAACATAGACCATATATAATAACATATAATGGAGGCTCAAATTGATACGTAAAATAGAGCTAAAGCTGTAAAGTTCTTACCCTAATGATCTCTGGGTAAGATCATTTATAATTTATAATAAATTATAAATAGTAAGTTTATAATTTCTGATATCTGAGAGAGGAACAGCATCACCTTTGGAGACAAATTACCTGATTTCAAGTCCAGGGTTGTTCTCCTCCAGTTTGGGTTGTTTGGGGCAAGTTGCACAACTTCTGTAACCCACTGTCTGTTGCTTATCCTTAAAACAGAGCAAGTAGCATCAGTTGTCTCCTACGTTGTTGTGAAGGTTAGAAAAGATAATGTGGAGAAGACACTGCCACAGTAGCCAACCCACAGAAAGTGCTCCACAAATTATGTTGTTATGATTAAGTGAAACTCCTTTTGACAGTCAGCCCTCCAAACTGGCTACATTCACTCCTTACCAAGAAGGCCTTTCCTTAGAGAATATCCCCATTTTCAGCCAGAGGATGTCATCCTGGTCAACCTTGCGCCAAAGGCTTTTTTCAAAGGAGCAGGTTAGGTCTCCAAAAGCATCCAGATGAGTCCTAGTTGTATCCCCAAATGATGGATCCCCTTGGGGCATTTCCTCACAGTGAATCAGAGCAATTAGGGGAAGAAAAAAGTCTAGATTTAACTGATAAACTTTCCTTTTTGTAGTAAATTTAGATTTGTTTTGAGATATTTATAATATAGACTTTTCTCCAGCCCCCATAAAAGAATCTTAGGAAATGATCTTTGGGATTCTTTTGGTCTCTACTTCTGAAAGGATAGTATACCGAATGGAATATTTCTTTTTTTTACCAAGTAATAATGATGGAGTTTTACTGTACAGTCTTATGACATTAATTGCTCTGCCATGAACTTTGTAGGAAGAGCAGAAAAGCCAGAAATTAAAAAAACAAAAATCTCCCTGATGAGTTTTGCTTTTGGAAGTGTAGGAAACTGTAAGTTCTGAAGCACGTTTATAGCACTACAACTAGATGTGGAAAAAGTGCGCCAAAAATTATTTTTTAATGCCTTCTAGACTTAGAAGAAAATAAGAAATTTCCACAGATTAAAACAAATCTCATTCATAAACATATTTAAGATTCTTTAATTATTAAAGAATTTTAAAATTCTTTAAATAGTGTAGACCAAGTCCAACACTAAATAAAAAGTAATCTCTCATGACCACATGGGTTTATTACATAAACAAAGGATTTAACATTAGAAAATATAAAATGTAGTTCACCTTTATTAGCAGATTAATGGAGAAAAGGACGTGATCTTCTCATTAGATGAAGAAAATGTTTGCTAATATTTTACCTTGATTCATTATTGTAAAAATTCTCCAAGCAAACTAAGAATAGAAGGGGAGGCCCTGTTGTCCTAATAAAATGTATCTACCAAAAGCCAACGACAAATACTACTCTGAGGTAAAAGTTTAGAAACATTCCCTTTAAAATCAGGAAGAAAACGATATCCGTTGCCATCACTTCTTAGTGACGTCTTAGGCAAGACCTCTTCGGCAAGAAAAAGGAAATGAAATAAAAGAATTGGAAAGGAAGAAATCAACAAAATATGCATAGTTACATTTCTATGCATTTCTATGCATTTCTATACATTTCTAAAGGAGTACACGTAGATGTAAACTGCCAAGCCAGTAAAAGAAAAAAGTGAAATTGTACAACATAATCAGTGCAAAAGAACCAAGAGGGAGAAACGTAGAAAAATAGGAAAGGTGGAATGGATTTAAAGTGTGTGCACGCACCTATACACACACATGCACACGAAGATGCTGGAAAAAAAACCTGCATGTATCAGCAATGGAAGTAAATGAAATTGAGCTAAAATCAGTTAAAAACCAACATTTAAAAAAATAAATCAAAAAATGATAAACACAAAAGGCTGGATAGGGATTGCCTCTTGGTGGGGGCAGCAAAGAATGGAATCGGATGAAGCATAGATAGCCTAAACAATATTTGTCATTATCTAATTCTGATATATATTGATGAGGCCTTGGGTATTCTTTTTATTGGTATGCTCTATACCAAATATTATAAAAATAAGTATATCAAGTATATCAAAAACTATATATCAAGTATTACAAAATTAAAGTATATATATTTAAACTTCCTAAGAAGCCTTAAAATATAAACTAACCCCTTCATTTCAAATTAATATAACAAGTTTAGCAGTATAAGAATCCTGTAGGTAAAATGGAAGAATACTTCAAAGAAATAGAATATTATTGATAGAAACTGCTTATGACACCAAAATACGCTGTCTCAGGATTGTTCCCAGATTTGAGAATCAACCATAGGAAGGGCCAAAATCCAAAAAAGATTTCAAAAAAGTTATTAAGGATATTCTGATTAACGTATAAGAATGATTAGGGATTAAATCAGAAATAAGGTAAATCTCATTATTCAGATTTTTTAAAAAATGTGTTCTCCACGACTATGGAATTTGTTGTCTTAATACAGCTTAGTTGACATGTAAAGATTCATCTAAAAGTAAGCTTTATATAATATAAACAGAATTTTTAGTAGGTACTTTAGAGATTTCTTGAATGAATGAATTTTATCCCCAGTAGTAATGACCTAACCGTTACTGCCATCTAGTGACAGCATACCCTAATTATAGGCAAAGCACTGAATACTGAATTTATACTCTTAAGTAATCGTGGTAATATCAGGTTGGGGAAAGTCATTTGAAAAATATTTGGCATTCTCTTTTGTCCATACTGCCTCCCTCCAACATCATTTTTAATGGGCATATATTGAGAGTCATGATAACTGTTTCAGCCTACCCAACAATTTTTGCAAACTTGGGATCTCATTGGAAATCTTGCCTTCTCTTCTGGGGTATAAACAGGTCTGTCACTTTCCTCTATAAGTATTTAATTTCCTATGATAATGTTTATGGTCAGAAACTTCTGTTCATCATTAACCTTAGTGATTTGACTTACTGTAGGCATATAATATTTTATGAAGGGAAGAGGAAACTGTTCCTCTTCTTCTACCCAGTTTTGCATAGCAATTATGCACCCTTCAAATCTACCGAATATCTGGCACCTAGATCTTGCACTATAGTACAGACATTAAGTCTTTTCCCTTCAGATTGCTGACTAAGATTATACCAGTAGAATGTCTAGGTCAGCAGTATTTCTTCATTTTACAGGTGAAGACATTGAGGTTTGGGATTCGGATTTGAGCCTTTACTGAAATGGTGTAGTTTTCAGTCTTTTCCTGTTGTCACCTTGGATCCTTACAAGAAATCACAAAGATATTATGTCGTTTTTTTAATGTTTTTAATCACATCTTGTTTGGCTAGAAGATTAGTAGCATTTGTTTTGAGTTTGATGGATTTATGAGTATCACATTCGGGGGTAGTGATGCTATGTTTAAATACTAACATTTTCTCCCCAAGTGATTTAGTAACACAGAAAAGAAGCTGGATATCTGTTTTCCCTCTTTGGAGTCATAACTCTCTTTCACTGACGTACTCACTTCTCCTACATTTGAATTTTTTATTATTGTAATTAAGTGCTACTTTATGAGCAATCATTTCAAAATAGATGTTTGTTGATTTGGTAAGTTCACATTTTTTTACACAAGTTTTATTGAAATGAAATTAACTGTGCCTTGTAATGAGCATTCCCAGTACCAATGCATTATTGAAAAGTTTAAACATGTTATGCTGATGCGGTAGAAAATGTTTTGTGTAACTATATTATCTCATCTACTCATTTTCTTTTTGGTGAAATCATATAAATAGGAATTTTTGGCATTTTGGAGGAGGAGAGGTTCTTATGCTGTTTTATGACTAAATGAATTAAAGCCCTGACAATCAGAAACTGTCTTTAGTTAATATGCAGTAAGGTTATAGGTACTTACGTAATAGTGTGAGCCTGACTGCACGTGAGAAAGGAGAATACGTCACTTTCTGTTCCTCTTCAAACGGTTGTGTAGTTGCACTGTCAGTGGATGGTCAGAGCCCTCTCATTTTGCCAGGGGTTAGACTTTGAAGGTGATTTCAATGTTGGCACGTAGTTATCCAGCTCTGTTACCCTGCGATCAAGTCAGATTTACATTTCCTGATTGTTATTTTCATTAAATGGAAACGAGGATGTGTGGCTTCATTTAAGCCTCCTGTGAATTCAAAGCTTTGAGGAAAACCTCATTAATCTGTACCCCATCTGTTCAGAGGATGTAATAATTTAGAAAAGTGCTGGGCTGAAGTTTACTTTCCTGGTATCTATAAAGAAAGGATTACTAACCCATTAACGAAATTAATAGTGCAAACAAGATTGGAAGAACAAATGGTATTAAACACCCTAAAGCACTTTAGAAGCACCCATATACTTAAGGCCTATCTCAACTCAAAATATAAAATATTCCCAGAGTTTCTTAAAGCAGGATCACTGTCCAGCAACAATGATGAGGATTTTAAATGTCCCTTATTTGGAACAGTCCCCTAATTCACTATTCCCCTGCTTTCAACCCGGTTATTCCAAATCCCTGAGGCTAGGTTGAACTTGACAAACAAGTTATTAAGTTTGTGTAAAGACTAGGTTGCTTGTCAGTGTTACAAAGTGATCCCAAAGTGGAGACCATCCTTCCCAGTGAGCAATGTTCAGGTGGACTTCTGGTGTCCAGCTTCTAGAACAGTCAGAGATGAGAACATTCAAATCATTCTGCGTATAATACTTTTTAAAGGTTTTAAACAAATTTTAAAGACTTCAGTTTTTTTAGAGGAGTTTTAAGTTTACAACAAAATTAAGGAGGTACAGAAGTCTCCCGTATGCTCCCTGTCTCCACACGTGCAAAGCCTCCCCCGTTATCAATATCACTCACCAGAATGCTACATTTTTTACCAAGAATGAACCTACATTACTACATTATAATCAGCCAGAGTCTCTAGTTTAACTCAGGGTTCACTGTTGATGCAGTACATTCTATGGGTTTGGACAGATGTTATAAGAACATGTATCCATCATTATAATATCATGCAAAGTATTTTTACTGCCCTAAAAATCTTTTGTGCTCTACCTATTCATTGCTCTCCACTGCCCCAGCAACCAGTGATCTTTTTTATAGTCTTCATAGTTTTGCCTTTTCCAGAATGTCAAAGAGTTGTAATCGGGGCTTCCCTGGTGGCGCGGTGGTTGAGAGTCCCCCTGCCAATGCAGGCGACATGGGTTCGTGCCCCGGTCCGGGAGGGATCCCACACGCCGCGGAGCGGCTATGCCCGTGAGCCATGGCCGCTGAGCCTGCGCGTCCGGAGCCTGTGCTCCGCAACGGGAGAGGCCACAACAGTGAAAGGCCCGCGTACCGCGAGAAAAAAAAAAACAAAAAACCCATAGGCTTGGACCCTAGCACACTACCTACCACGGGGCTTTGCTTGCAAATACTAGGCATGTGAATTTTGAGCGAGTGAATGAATTAGTCTATTTCTGTATGCGCTGGAAAGTGTGGCATCATGGTAGAGAGTTCTTTTCTGCTCTCTTGAGTAGGAAATGCTTTTTTCATCTCCCTAGGGAACTAAAATAAAGGATTTATTTCAAACCTTGAAATTCCATAACTAGTTTAATAACATTTTAAGCGTGATCTGTCACTTGACCATATTTTCCTTCCCCGCCTCCCAGTTACCTCCTGAGACTGCAGATTTCTTTCTCAGGATATTATCCCAAGGAAGGAAAGAAACTCATCATTTCCTTATCCTCCTTTTCTGAACTGTGATCACACACTGAAAGCTCCATCCTGAGCTGGTGTTTGAGAATCTGTTACCATGGAGCTATTCCCCAGCTCAAAGGATGGTTTTATTGCATACAGTGTTATAGGAAAAGAGAATGATAAAAATTAAACTTAAAAAAAAATCCTTATTAATAATGGAAATGGGGAAAATGTTTTTAAAATCAAATACATGGTGAAGTACAATGCATTTTTATGGTCTCCCTTTCTCTCCTAAGGGCAAAACATTGGGCAAAAAGTAAGGGCAAAACATTGCCCTTATTTTTTGCTTTGTGTCTGTGGTAATTGTGTTGTGTTGTTTTTAAAAGACCCTGCTGTCTACTAGCTTCTGGGCATATGTCCAAAATACACTTGGACATTAACTCAATTCAGCAGTTCAGATTCGTAGAGACCTCCAGAAGACTCCACTAGTCCATTCCTACCAACCTGCCTCTGACCTGTGCCCTCCCAGACAAAGCTACTTAAAGAAAAAATAATAAGATTCAGTGCTTGTGTGGAGGTCAAAAAGGATACAAAAGAGTGAAAGATAAATACCAGATTTTGAAGCAGAGGTGACTTTGAGAATGAGGGTAACCCTGACACTGAGGCAAGTCTGAAGGGGACTTGATGTTGAGGCAATGTGATAAGCTATTCAAGTGAAGTATGCATCAGCCCCAGACCCTGTCACTTTGCAGCCAGTAATGAGCCTACTGTGATGGTTGTGATCTTTTTTCTTACATGGATTGAGTGATCAGGATTTATTGTTTTTGTAAACCCACAAGTTTAACAGTTCAGAGTTTTTCAGCTGTACTCTATTTCAAGTATTTTGTCCATTTTGTAGCACTTGGAAGCCCACTAATTATGGAAGAAAAAATGGTATGTTTACCAAAAGTCTCTTTTCCTGGTAAAACCTCTGAAAAGTTGTTATTATTACTTTTTTACAACTTTTAGGAGAAATGAAATTTAGAAATGCATTAGGAGCAAACAAAATGAGTTGCAATTAAATCTTTCAAAATGTCTTAAAATAGCTGTTAAGATAGTTGTCAAGTTTCCTGATTCTTTGGAAAGTAAGGAACAATAGCTTTGTTGGAGACAGAATTCAAAACATTCTCTGCTTCTAGGACCTTGGTCTAGATAGAAATTCAGGAGTGTGTCAGGTGCTAGGAGATGGGGTGTGGACCCACTGTTGGCCAGGAGCAGTGTTTAGCTTTGGCACAAACAACACGAGGTATGCTAGACAGACCTGACAACTGTCCTTGTGACACCAGGGATCAGAAGTTAGAGAAACGAACAGGTTGTGACTGGTAGCATGGAATAGAGGTTAAGAGCTCAGCCTTCCAATGAATGGTTAAGTGTTGTTTAAACCCTTTAAGCCTCAGGCTTCTCATCTGTGAAACTGGATTCATAATTGTATTTACCTCATAAGGTGGTTGTAATGATGGAATCAGACAATATGTGTAAATTAGGTTAGCCATTTACACATAGTATGTTCCAGCATGGAGTAAGCATCCGCTAAATATGAAAGTTACTTTTGTAAAACTCCAAAATCTCTTGAGAGGTACTTCGTGGATGCATATCTACTTCAGCTTTACGGTGATACGGATCTCCCAGGAGAATATGTTGAATTTTGGAGATCATTTTGAAGGATTCTATTATATTCTTGATTTCTTATAACTAGTGTAGATGAGTCTAATTCTATATCTCAATCTAGGTGGAGAGTTCAAAATTTTTCTGTCATGGAAACGGCATCACTGATCAATGGAAAGCTTCATGCTGTACTTATTCAGCAGGGCTTGATGTGAGGTAGATAAAGAGGAATGGCTATACTTTCCTTTTTTTCTTTTTCCTTTCTTTCTATATATATATATTTTTTTAACCATCTCCACCCTCCAGATATCATGATTTCTATTAAGCAGTCTCTTGTTTCTCTGGTGGAGTGCTAGTATTCCACAGATGGAGAAACCACTTAATCTGGAGTCTCACATTGTTAGAGATATTCGCAGAGACCAACAATTTAAAATCTGGTTGGCTGAACAGTGGACTACTTTAGAATCTCAGCTGTCCAGAGAGAGCTATTCTGATGCAACCAACAGCTCCCCTTCTCAGTGATCCACCAGCAAATGCTCTTAATTCGCTAATTTCCTTGCTATAACTGCATTGCGATATTTGCTCTCTCTTTTTCCTTCACCCCAATAGGCCTATTTATGTAACATAGAAATCTGGTTTGACGTACGGTCTGGCTGCTATGGTTGGTTGGGCCCAGAATTCCTCTGGGGTCTGCATGACGCTTGTGAGGCACTGATTGCGATTACCATATGCAGTGTTCTACACTTGTCCTAAGAAATGGGTGTTTAGTCAGAGCTGTTACAGTAGTCAACAGACCTTTGCAGATTTCCGAGGTACGGAGTGCTGTGAGAGATTTTCAAATAGTCATGTCACAGAACAAAAATAAAATGCACACAGAAAACCAATTCTGTGGTGTGTTCAGAGGAAAACAAAACCAGAGCTTTGTTTTCTCCCTTTCATTGTGGTCTGGTATCTTCTAGACACTTAATTCCTTCCCAGAAGTTGCCCTCCTGGGAGATGGGGACAACAAAAGCTCTTTTTTTTTTTTTTTTTTTTTTAATAAGTTGAAAGCAGTAAGTAGTAGATGAGAGCCTCTGACTTCATAGTGATCAGTGTGGGCATTTCATTTCTGACCTTCAGTGTATTTACCTCCACAAGCCTCTGTAAATGGAAGACATTGGCTTCAAAGCCCTTCATGGCTCTGAAACATTTTCATGTATTGCTGAATGATTATATTTCCTGGAGACTAGTGGGATATAGATTATCTTCACTGGGAAAAAAAAATGTTTCCAATTTAAACTTAATGTGGAGGGTAGTTCAATACTGGATATAAACAGCATGTGTCTGAGGCAGTTGCAGATAAACACTAACAGAAAGGTAATGAATCTATCTTAGGCCTGGACGTGGGGGAATTAAGACTGAATTCTCAAGGTGGCACAAAGGCAAGTGAATTCTTACCCCAAGGCTGATAAATAGATAATAATGAGAAAAATAAAACTGTTTGCTTATTTGTTGACAAAGCACAGATGTCTCCACTTGATTTCATATTAAATGGAAGGTTTAACTGCCATTCTGGGGGGGAAATGAAGCTTTTTTTTTCCCCCTCAGAAAATGCCGAAGCAGATTGTCTATTAAAAAGCCTAATGGAGAATTTGAAGACAGAAACCTCACAGCAAGGCAAAGAGAGTAACTAGGCTGGGAAAGAGTGAATCTAATAGTGATAAGTCGACTTTCCTTCTGCCAGGAAGTTCAATGCTGAAAATTCACATTATATAAACTCGAGTTATTTATCTCCTTTCTTATTTGAGAGTATTAGAGCTATGGCTTCAATAGTTCATTGCTGTCAGTATTCTCCTAAAATAAAAGGTGGTCAAAGGCATTTGTGTATTTTCTTAAGGAAATAAACCCCTAAGTCTGTTTAACATAGTTACCAAGAGAGGAAGTAGAACAGGTCAGAAATCTGTTTTTAATATTGAGTCAAGAAAATGTCTCCTGACTCTTTACCAAAACAGTCCTTGAAAACTAGAGTCTTTTCATAACACACTCTGAACTGGTAAGTATATGTACCACGAGTCTCCCTTTCTTGTGAACATTTACACAAGCCTCCTATCTTAGGACCCATTTACTCCATTTCCTTCCTTGCGTATCATGCCATGTTATTTGATCAGCCTCCATTCGGAAATGTATACATTGAAGTTCATTCATTCAGCAAATATTTATCTTCTATCTACTCTGTGTCTACACTGACAACTCAGGGAAGAATAGGATAAGGTGCTTATAAACTGGAAGAGGAGACAGAAATGTCAACAGATTACAGCCTGGTCAGTGTCATAGCACAGGTGTAAACAGAGTGCGGTGGGGACACACACAGAGAAGGAGATATTCTCCTCAAGGGGACCCAGGAATGCCTCCCAGTGGTGGTGATACTTAAGCTGTATCTCCAGGGATGAACAGGGTATGTTTAGAATCTGTAGTCAAGCTCAGCATGTGAGAACCTTGTGGAAATAATGGCAACTAGAAGGTTATAAACGTATGTTGTTTATATAAAAGGTAAGTCTTCTCAGAAATTAAACTTAATTGTAGAGGGTGTTAAGACATGGAGAGTAAATATCTTTCATTTGGAGGAAATTTAAGATATACAAGCGGGAATAATACACTATGAAAAGACCTGTACGTGGCTATTGCTAGGTAGACACTGGAGTCTACAAGTACCTTTCTTTTTTTTTTTTTTCCCTCTATCTGGAGTTCTACAGGAGCAAGAATCAGAGAGATTTGGTGCCTGGCTAGGCTTACTTAGATAACTTATTAATTTGCCAGGCACTACAATGACCAGTAGATACTGTATTTCATAATTAAAAGCAAACTAAGTCAAGGAGAAAGGTTGGATGTCTTGTTTGGGCGGGGGGGCGGTTTCAGAGCTCATCAGTGACAAAACCGTGAATTGAGCTTGAAGCTCTGGGTTATGTACTAATGCCCTAACTGTTCACAAAGTATTAGAAGGTTTCACTGTAGGAAGACTGAAAGTCAATATTGATTGACTGAGTATTTACTAAATAGCACAGTGTCACATGCCCTGAGATGTCTCCCTGCAGGTCGCTAAGGTTGGTGCTTACTTACTAGATCTCATCCCCTTTCACCTACAAGGACATAGCTTGAGCAATTCTTTCCCCCTCTTCCTGCATCACCAATATTTTCCTGTCTATAAGATCTTTCCTAACAGCATACCAACGTGCTGGTTTTTATTCCATCATTAAAAAGAAAAAAAGGCTGAGTACAGAGATTAACTCTAGCAATTTTTCTTATTTTCGTCACTGCCCAACTCAGGGTGGTCTGTACTCCTGGTCTGTGTTTCCTCTCCTCCTATCCTCTCTTAAGCCCGCTCCCATCAGGCTTTTCACCCACAGCACTCCACAGAAACTGCTCCTGTGAAGCTCATCGGTGACCTCCAAGTTGTTGACTTCAGTGGTCCCTTCTTCAACCTCATTGTCATGGACCTGCAGCTGCACTGAGCAGTAAAAAGCCCAATGCAGTAGAGCCTTCTCTTGCTCTAGTAGAGCCACCTTCCTTCCTTCTTGAAACAGTTTCTTCCTTACCTCTCCTATGAGATAGGAGGACAACACATTTTCCTCCTATCTCATAGCTACTTGGATGTTTAATCAAACTTGAAAGCTCATAATGTCTGACCTCATGAGCTAAGCCACTCTGACTCCCACCCCTAACCCTATATCCCTCTCCCCTTCCACCAACTTCCCCACCTCAGTTCACGACAGCTCCACACTTGCAGTTCCTCATGAGAGAAAATTGTGGCTCAGCTCCTTTTTCTCACACTCTACGTTCAATCCATCAGCAAATTAACTTGGCCCTGTCATGACTGTGGTGGACTCTGACCACTTCTCAGCAGCTCTGCTGCTACTAAGCTATCATCACTTGATTCCTGGCTTATTGCAGTGGTGTCCCCTACCCCTACCCCATCTCTCAGCCTTTATCCTTGCTTAAGACTACTTTTAAGGCAATAACCATAGTTATCTTGGTAAAATTTAAGTTCTTGCCTCAAAACATTCCATAGGCTCTTAAGGCCCCATATCACCTGTCCTCCTATTTCCTCTGTGGCATTGTCTTCTACAACTCTCCCCCTCACCCACTAAACTCCAGACTCTCCAGCCTCCTTCCTGTTCCCCTGATCTAGGGATTAGCAAACTATCTGTAACGGAAAATATAGTACATAATTCAGGCTTTGTGGGTATGTGGTTTCTGTCACAACTACTGAACTCTGACATTGTAACATGAAGATAGCCATAAACAGTTCACACATGAATGGATGTGGCTTTGTTCCAATTACACTTTGTTTATCGTAACAGGCAGCAGCTGGATTTGTCTGCAGGCTGTGGTTTGCAGACCCTTTCTGATTCACCAGGTAACCCCTCCCTTAGAATCCTGGCTGTTTCCAATGCTTAGAATTGTCTTCTCCGGATAGCCACATTGCTTCCCCCTCACCTCTCACCAGAATCTACTCAAGTGTCACCTTCTTAACGAGGTGTTTTTCAACCTGAGTACTGGCAGGACACACATGGCATACTCAAATGAGAAAAGTTTAAGAAAGGTCTAATGAAGGTATGGGCAGGGAGTAGGTAGACCAGGAGGCGTATGTATATGCCAGGCCTGGTAAGTAGATGGGCCTTAGATGGATAAGGAGTAGAAGCAGTTGTAGCACCTATAGCACAAGAGAAGTGGGTAGCCAGGATATCCTGAGAAGCAGTGACTTCTTGAACTCCTGCTTGGGTGCCCTATTACTGGGACCAAATCTTCAGCCAGAGGGCAAAGGAGGTCCCTGATACAGTCCATGTGGTCAGCCTCCTGGGACAGAAGAGTTCAGAGAAAGGTGGAGAATATATCTGATGAGCCAGAGGAAAGATAACACTCACAAGGGGCTTCCTCATCCACCATATTGAAAATTACAACCAGGACCAAGTGTACCATTTAAGGGGCCACTTGTTTAAAAATTAAGAAGTTCTAGACAGTGGGAGTGAAGCATTGCACCCAACGTGGAGCCCTTCTGATCTCAGGGCCCTGTGTGACTGCATAGGCTGTGCACCCATGAAGCCAGCCTTGATTTCAACCCTTTCCCCAGCACTGAATTCCCTATTCCTCTTCTCTACTTTGTTTTCTCCACTACACCTGTCTCAGTCTCACATGCTATATAATTTAACTGATTTGTTTAGTTTATTATCCCTCTGCTGCACTTGAATTTGAGCCCCCCAGGCAGAGATTTTAATCTTTTGTTACATGCTGCATATAATGTCTTAAACACTCCCTGGTACACAGTAAATGCAACAAATATGTGTAAATATATGCAATTCTCCTGGAAAAGGGAAGAAGAAAGGCCACAGAAAGGGATCATCACACTTATTGATTTAGCTTGGTTCCCTTTCCATAGCCCTTCTCTTCATAAGCCAAAACCCAAAGCTGAGTGCAGGCCAGTATCTCTCACTGGAAAGGATAATTTTTAAAATTCTCGGTATTTAAGATCATCTGCCTTAATAATTTCTTATATAGAGGAAGTAATCAAAACAAGACCTCTAACTTAAATTAAGTTGGCATTTAGAATAGAAATGTGTGCATGAGTATAATTTTTAAGTTTTCTAAGGATTATTTCCATGTTATGAACTTACCTAATATTTATTCTTTGTGGTCTGCCTATCCTAGAATGATTGTTTCTCAGAGTTCTGTGCTTGGCCTACGTCTTCTCTCATTATACACACTTCGCAGCAAACTCATCTGCAGCCAGTGAATCAAAATAGCACTTAAAGTAGATGAGGCACAAACACGATCTCCAGCCTGTATCTTCCACCTGGGCTTCAAAATGTGTATGCTACAGTCCAACTGCCTACTACATATCATTACCTGTAAGTCTCATAGGGATAGCAAACCCACTCAGAACGGATGTCGCTGTATCCCCCTTCTCCCACTCCAGCCACCAGCCTGCTCTTCCTGCTTTGCCTCTGAGAACAGCATCTTCATCCCTCATGATCCCTGCCAGAAACCTAGGAGTCTCTGGTGACTTCTCCCTCTTCCTCATTTACCATCTAAGTAGCCCAACAGCCTATTGTTTTTCACCTCCTAAATACCTCTCATATCTGAGTCTCCTTCTCATCTTCACATCTGTTACCCTAGTTCATTTTGACAGTGGTCCCCTAAGTAGCCTTCTTGCCTTTAACCATGCTGTTAAATCTGTCATTCACCATGCTGCTAATGCAGGCTTCTTACATGTCTCTTCTGTTATTTTTTCAGTAGCTTCTCTTCACCTATAACATAAAACCTGAGCTTCTTTAGATGGCGAGTAGAATCCTCCAATGTATTATCTCCCTCAGTGTCTTGCCAATGTATGATACTTTAATGAGTGACTTGTACTTATCCAGCCAAATCTTTTCCATGGTCTCTAATGCCTCTCCCTGCCTTAGCACCCAGTGTTGTTCCTCCTACAGAGAATGCTTTCCCCAGTATATCCAACCCAGCAAATTTCTGCTTCTCCTTTAAACCCACCTCTTTCCCTCTGTGCCCCCTGCACATTGTAATGAGCCCATTACAGCTTTGCATCTCACATTGTGACAGTTGGTTTAGATATCTGGCTCTCCACTAGATTCTAGGTTCCTTTGGAGAAGAGACATCTTTTTATATTTGTAGCCCCATGTCTAGCACAGTGACCAGCACACAGTAGGTGCTAAATAAATGAGATGAACAGATGCTACATTTCCATTTTGGCTATTACACAATGTTCATATGTGTGCATAACTTTAAACCACAGGTCTAGAACTACACAATCATAATTTGAAATACTTAAGTCTTAAAGTCTTTTAAACAATATTCGAAGTAACTATTAACTACTCCCTAATGATTTTTGCCTAGGAAGTACTAAAGGAAGCTAATTTTATTTTTTTCTTAATGACTGTGAAAAAGTTACCTTTTAAACAAAAAATTAGTAGTTTATAACTGTCAAATTTATTTATAAGTTTCAAAAAGAAAATACAGTATCTCATCAAATGTATATACACAAGTACACAACACTTAATCACACTTAGGAACAAAATATTTCAAGAGTTTAAAAAACTATAATTGTATAGACTAAACTGAGTATCAGTCATATTTAATTAAAAGTTAATATTTTAGACACATAGTTTATGTTGCAATTATTATTTATGTCTTAACCCCATAGCTATGTCATTCTGCTTCAAATAATAACTCCTTTTAGTTCAGATATATACTAATTTTAGAATGTATTGTCAGAGCCTAAAGGTCAGATTAAAATTTGGCTCTAATATTTGAAAAGAGTAGCATGTGCTATAACCATGCCATGTTCCCTGGTTTTCTGAGGGGCACATTAAAAGGATTATATTCTTGTTGGAGGAATATATAGGGCAATAAACAGTTTTGTGGGTAATTAAACAGTGAAATGAAGCCGAATCTTCCAATTACCAGCAAAAGGCTCTTATTGCAAATATGTTATGGTACCATGAAAGTTTCCTTTTGTATATTAGTGTTTTTTTTGAGATATATTAGTTTTTATAATGTATTATTTTAAGAGCTTGATTATTATTAGCTTTATACTGAGCAGTAGCAGATGTGTACACTGAAAAGCATCTTAAACTGAATTTCCAAAATTCAAAATCCAAGTTAATATCACTAGATCCAAAAATAACTTTTCACTTTCTATAAACTATTTCTGTACCCATAGAAAAGCAGGGAGAAGAGAAGGGAGGACTGACATTTAATCCAGAATAGATATGCCTTTGGGTAGAGATAGCTGCTGAGTAAAGCTGACAGATTTGTACAAAAAGTGCAGTTCGTAGATGGAAAAACTGTATCTACAGGCTATTAAATCTGAACTTTCTGAACAAACACAGTGTAGCTAACCCTAGTCATCTCTGAAATAAGATATTATTCATCTTAGAGTAGCAGTGATATTCACTGATTATATTAACTGAATTATGATTATTTAAAACATAGTAAAATATACAAAAAGAACTGGAAAATCATTACATTATTTTTCTTCTCTGGCACTGTGAATTGAATGTTGATATCTTTTACCCTTTGACTCCATTTTTAAAGACTGGCTTCAAAAAGAGAGACATTACTTGACAGGGATGTGTAAGCTTGGAGAAAGTTTGGAAAAATGGTAGCTGGAAAAATTTCCCTGATACTGTAATACATGTGATGGTGGTTTTATTCTGTGCACCAAATTTTGTAGAAAGAAACTCAATACCAGTCTACTGGGAAGCTTGGCTGGCACTCCAGAGCCTTTATGACAGGAAGTAGGGATGGCTGGGCCTCCATCTCTCCATCCACATTCATTGTAAAGTGACCCAACTCTCCTGAATAAGGACTATTCATTATAGTGATGTTCAGACACGATTTTCTTCTATTGCTCACATTCTCTTCTATTTCATCTCTCTTCTTGTTTCCCTAACTATACACACACACACACTGACACACATAAATAAACTTTCAAACAAAAGGTTCTCACCTCTACGGCCATTTCCCTTTGGCTGTTCTTTGAAAAATCAGACATGATGTGCTATCACATGTCCTTGTTATGTCCCAGTATGCATGTCCATTTAAGGGCCATCAGTCATGAATAAGTTATGATTCCTGTGTATGGTTGTTAGAAAATTAAGATATCTTGACGTTGCTCTGATAGTTTAGGATTCCACATTTCACTGAAGCATGGGCTTCTTCATATATAGTTCCATTATAACATTGTGTGGGATCTTGTCATAAGAGTTAAATGTCAGATGGCAAGCACCCATTTGCAGGGGTCAGTAATGAAAATAAACTGAATCTCAGCTTTTTGGTTATGAATTAGAAAATGAAAAAAAGTATTCTGATTGAGGGAAGTCACCATGGATCACTTATAATTCCTCCTATTCCTTTTCTAACATCTAGATCTTTTTTTTTTTTTTTGCGGTACGCGGGCCTCTCACTGTTGTGGCCTCTCCCGTTGCGGAGCACAGGCTCCGGACACACAGGCTCAGCAGCCATGGCTCACGGGCCCAGCCGCTCCGCGGCATGTAGGATCTTCCCAGACCGGAGCACGAACCCGTGTCCCCTGCATCGGCAGGCGGACTCTCAACCACTGCACCACCAGGGAAGCCCTAACATCTAGATCTTTTTGAGTAGTCTTTTATTTGAGTAGGTAGTTTGAAAGCTAATTTGACTCCTTAAGTAGACTATTCGAGGTAGAAATATTTGCGGAGATTTAAAACGTAACTTGATTTACAAAAGTGATCCGCTTAAGGAACATTTGCAGTATTTTCTTTCATCCCTTTACCTTCAACTTTCCCAAGATTGATCAAGCATTGCCCATAGAGTATAATTACTATGGAGGGAAAGCTTACATATTCCATTATGGGTTAAAGAGACTTCATGGAGACCATAATAAACAGTGTTACTGTGGTGATCCATAAGATCTTCTCTTTTAAAGGATCTCACAATTTACTTAACTGCTCCCTGCTTTTACTTTCTCATTGGAAAAATGAAGGGCCTTATTTATATATTCCCTTAAATCTGTTCTAGCATTAGTAGTCTATAATCTATGATGCTTGATTTGCTTCAGATTCGGTTCTCCTTCTGTTTCCCACTGATGGATGGGGATGTATTCTCAGCCCAACCTCTTCTTTTTTTTTTTTACATTGTTTATTCAGGATATCTTGTTAATTCTTTTTTTTTTCCACATATAGAATCTAAAAAAAAAAAAATGTTTCTGAAAAACCTAGGGGCAGGACAGGAATAAAGACGCAGACATAGAGAATGGACTTGAGGACATGGGGAGGGGGAAGGGTCAGCTGGGACAAAGTGAGAGAGTGGCATGGACATATATGCACTACCAGGCTCTTTAGACAAGCTGTCCCTTCTCTCCTACACATGTCTTCGCAGTGGGGCTTTCCTCCTTGACTGCCTAAAGGTGGGCCCGCCTGCCTCCACCACTGCCTCCCTCAAGTGTTGGCAAAGTGTGTATCAGAGGATGTTCACGCTGCTAAAACAACCATGCTGCCATGTCAATGGAGGACTGAGGGTCCAAAGATCTTGAAATATTAGATTTGAAAACAATAGCAACATTAACAGTGAGTGTCTCAGTCATTTTCTGTTTTTTAACAGAATTGAAACCAAGATTTAAAAATATAAATAAAATTATTTTATATATAAATAGTGAACAAGTTAGTAATCATAAGCTTTCATAATGTATGACACTGACACATTAAAAAAAGAAAAACCCACCAAAACACTGTAATCTTTACTTAGACATTCCAAGACTGAGACAGTGAAGCATTGGAACACACTTTTTAAGGTTGTTTTTTTCCCCTGCGATAATGGCCAATTATGCTATTGTAATTACCTAAGCAAGCTATTGTAATTACCATCAGTCAACCTCAGTTCGACTGAACCAGAGGAAGAGATCTTAAATCCTATCAAATGCTTTATAGCTGACTATTTCTATAGTACTAAACCTCAGAATTTGGTTCATGAACTATTTCCATCATGCCTAATTTTAAAAATCCAAATTAAAACTCTACCCTCAGCAATGGTTCTCAAACTTGGATTTATAAGCATTGCCAGGGGTGCTGTTTAAAAGTGTAGTTTCTCGTGTCCTAACCCTAGAGATACTGATTGAGAAAATTTGATGTGGGAATTAGGAATTAGCAATTTCAATAATCTTACCTCATCAAGGACATGAGAATTTATCAGATGAGAATCTAGAGTGGAATAGAGCAACTCAGAGGTTAATCAATTTTTTGGATATGTATAATCTGAAGTGATATTCATATATTCATTTATTTTAAAATAGTATTAATTTACTTTAAAAAATCTTCCAACATTTAATATAAATGAAGTATTTAAATGTTACATGTAATCACTGAATTATTTGGAAGTGACCATTTTCATTCAAAGAATATAGTACAGGTTTAAACGAAATAGTCTTTAGTTCACTAAATATCAGAGTTTCCTAGTTTTTAATTTGATATGTCCCAACTCTGCAGTTACGTTCTTTACCTTATTATAACATATTATGTGACAGCTAGATCTTGTTTCAGTGTTCCAGAGAAAATTTCCTGGAGCACTGGCTGGTTATCAGGGCTATTCTTTTTTCTAGTCAGTGTTCTTACTTTTGTTTCTTGTGTATATTTCATCTTATTTCCTCAAGGCCTCTCAGAGTGGCTTGAATGTTGGCTTTCAAAAAGATTGCTTGTGAAAAGTGTGGGGAAATAAGTTGAAATGTCTAGACAATGAAAAAAAGGAGGTTAGCCAAATATTAAATGCATGTTTCTAAAGGAGTATCATAATGATTTCTAAAAAAATGTTCTCTTTCTGTAACCATCCATCATAAAGAATGAGATTTGCTTTGTAAATGCCAATGTGTTATTTTTCCATAATGGCTTTCTTCTGAAGACCCGCCTTATCTTACACATGGTTTCCTTTCTGTCTCTTAATGAGGGACAAAGCTGAAATATTCTGGATGGTGTTTTATCTTGATGTTCTCGAGAGAGAATTATGTGAGATCCTAAAGTCTTAAAGACATTCTATGGAAAAGGTTTATCTTCTCTTCATTTTAAGAACGTTTTTCCTATAATTTTAAATTCTTTTTTAATTGCAATATAGTTGACATATAACATTATATTACATATATTAGTTTCAAGTATACAACATACTGACTTGATGTTTACATCGTGTATGCTATTTGTATACACAATGTTTACATTTGTGTATATTGTAAAACGATCACCACAGTAAGTCTAGCTAACATTTGTCACCATACATAGGTGCAATGTTTTTCTTGTGATGAGAACTTTTAAGGTCTACTGTCTTATCAGCTTTCAAATATGAATTACACTATTATTAACGATAGTCATCTTGCTATATATTATGTCCCCATGACATTTATTTTATAACTGGAAGTTAGTACCTAAAAGCATTTTTTTTTTTTTTTTTTGCGGTACGCGGGCCTCTCACTGCTGTGGCCTCTCCCGTTGCTGAGCACAGGCTCCGGACGCGCAGGCTCAGCGGCCATGGCTCATGGGCCCAGCCACTCTGTGGCATGTGGGATCCTCCTGGACCGGGGCACGAACCCGTGTCCCCTGCATCGGCAGGTGGACTCTCAACCACTGCACCACCAGGGAAGCCCTAAAAGCATTTTTTTTTTTTTCCCGGTACGCGGGCCTCGCACTGTTGTGGCCTCTCCCGTTGCGGAGCACAGGCTCCGGACGCGCAGGCTCAGCGGCCATGGCTCACGGGCCCAGCCGCTCCGCGGCACGTGGGATCATCCCGGACCGGGGCACAAACCCGTGCCCCCCGCATCGGCAGGCAGACTCTCAACCACTGCGCCACCAGGGAAGCCCCCTATAAGCAT
Organism: Aethalodelphis obliquidens; assembly: GCF_003676395.1. NCBI lineage: Eukaryota > Metazoa > Chordata > Mammalia > Artiodactyla > Delphinidae > Aethalodelphis > Aethalodelphis obliquidens. The sequence goes on from NW_020837949.1 coordinate 38,141,570, forward strand.
TTTTTGACATGTAATTTTTTTTTTATCATTTCCATTTGAAATAAGTAGTGTTTGGTACATGCTTTCTGACAGGTCTTACCTATATTAAAATTTGGATAGTTTTATCTTGCATTAGTTTTATTTTTTAATATTTCATTAAAGTATCGTGTATCTTGATTAATAAGGGTTTTTTTATGACCCTTAAATTTGGTTCCCGAGGTAAATGCCTAAGTGACCTTACCCTAGACCGGCCCTATTCCCTATTAGTAATATGCTCTGTAGAGAGAAAGCACAGTATTAAAGGAGCATTAACAGTGTATCTCAGCAACCAGTGAGGTATCTAATGTGGGGCAGAACCTCATTAAATTGAATTGACGTTTTGGTCAGCATTTAGTTGCAAGTTTTACTTATTTTGTGTTATCTTAAATTTTCCAGAATGAATCACTGTAATTGCCACTGATTTATTATTTTCTTTATGGTATTTATATTTCTTTCTATTGTGAAATAAGGACTTTTAGTTATGTGAAGATATATGCAAAAATATATATTTTAAAATACACTCTTTGCTTTTATTTGTAACATAATCCAAAAATATCCCAATAGATATTCTGAGTTTTCTCCAAAGTTGTCTGTTCTTCCAGGGGTTTCAGTGTTCTTCAGAATCATTCTTTTAGAATCTGCCCTTGAACAATCCCTTTTGGAAGTGAAATAAACAGTGCTGAGTCTTCCTATAATGCAGTGACCTTGCTTTGTATTGACAAAAATATCTCTTACAGCTGCTTCTTATGTACTGCATGTATTGATGTGTTTCTGAAGGCCCAGATCAGTGAGTAGAAGCTATAACTGTACACTCTCTTTGTAGATGTTAGAAAAAACAAAAATCCTTTAGACCACAGAGATTTTTGGCAATATCATTTCAGATTGAATTTGCACTTGGAAACTTAAACCAGGTAATCCTTGTAGTGTTTAGCTATTGAAAAGTTTTTATATTAATGATATATTTATGCTGTTATAGTTTGGTCCTAGCAGTTTTTCTAAGTAAAACAATTACTTTCTTGGAGCTGAATCTTAGCTGCAAAAGGTTTGCTCTGATCTGAAGTTTAGCATAATGGCTGTTGTGTAATATAACAGTTTAAATAAATAGCATACCTTATTTTGATGAACTTTTACTTAATACTCCGAAAGTTACCTTGAAATAATATAGGTATGGCTTCTGCATATTCAGATTCAAATGCATTATTTGATAATACACTGTTACTACAATATGAATAATTACTATCTAAATTATAATTTAGACATTTCCTGCCACGTGAAGTAAAATTGACTCTCTAAATGTCCTTTAAACTACCCTTTCTCCGACCCAGAAGCCATGTGTCTCTCCATTGCCTAGCACTATAAACCTATAGGTTTCTTTTTAATATTTATTAACTGAGAATCTACATGCCTACATTTTCTTTCAAGATAACTTTCTTTCCCCAGTTAATGTTATATCGTGTATTTTTTATGTCATAAAATAGTCTTTGAAAGTACAATTTTTAGTACTTGCAGAATGTTTGATTGTATGGCTATATCATAATTCACTTAACTATTTTTGCCTATTTTGGGGTTTATAAGCTGTTTCTAATTATTATATTGTATTATACATTGGTTTTCAATGCACATCTTTATTTATAAATGCATTATAAATATATCACCCCATCTCAGATTCTTTCCCTAGGATTAATTTTTAGAATTTTATTCATGAAATAAAAACATTTGTAAGGCTTTTGGATACATACTGCCATTGTACTTTCCAAAAGCATTGGTATAATTTCATTTTTAGAAACAAGTCCCCATTTAGAGAAATATACAAAGATAACCTGAAAGTCTTCATGTACTAACACCTAGTAATTTATATTGTTTCTGCTTTCCACATTGTTCTGTAGGACTGGCGTTTTTGCATGCTAACGTTCTGATTCTCGCAGTGATGCTGAGGCTTTTTTCTAGTCTTGCCAATGCTCAGAATTAGCCCAGCTGTCTGAGTGGTCACTTTTCTCAGTGGAGATAGGCTTTTCCTCAATAAACTGGGGAATAGCTCATATCCATATGGACTTTCTAGATTCCGTGACTATTTCCTTGACAATCTGAAGAAGTAGAATCTAAGTGTTTTTACTGATTACTTTGTAGAGCAGTAGTCTTTAAAGTGATGTATACATTACAATCCCCTGAGGTTTAAAAAGACAGTATAGGAAATTTTATTTATATTTTTAATTTTAGTTTTTAACAAAATTCTTTGTCCAGATTTTATAAATTCTATAAACTAATAGTATAATAGAGTGTGTATATAATTTATAAATAAACATATATTGGGGTTAAATGCTCACATTTTTAAACTCATGAGTGTGTCCTTATGGCAGAGATTGAAAATTGCCTTCCAAAATCAATCTATCCTTCCTTCCTTCCTCCTTACTTAGAAAAACACACGTTTTCGGTTCGGCACTTTGCCACATGTCTAAAAAATTGCACTCCCTGGACTGTCTTTGTAGTTAGCTGGAGCCTCATGACTAAATTTTGGCAAATAAAATTTCAGCAGAACTGTGTACAACTTCCCAGAGGGTGCCTTGAAAGGGAAAAGACATGCCATTCCTCACCTTCTTCCTCCCTCTTACATCTTAAACTCCAGATATGATGCCTGGCATCTCAGCAGCTAGTTTGGACTATGAGGTGACTATGAGGGGAATAACACCTACCGTAGTAGAAAATAAGATGGAAGGAGATTAAACCCTGATAACCTTGTAGAGCTGTCATACTAGCACCCACCAGCATAATTACAACTTGTATCTTGTTTAAACCACTGTTTTGGGGGCTGGGGGCTCTGTTTCTTGCATGCAAATCCAATCTTAATTGATAATGTATCAAAGATTTGGAGTCCATTGTACTTGAGTGTTTCTCCTTTCCATTTAGCAACTCTTATACCAGATGCCTGAGCCATTTATTAGGCAGGGAGAATGTAGGTGCTTGTTCTGCACTTAGGAAATCATTGTCTACCAATAAATTGAAACTGTTGAGATGTTTCTAAAAGTCCATGATTTGGCTTCAGGAACATTAATTTTTCCATGAGTTCCTGGTGTTCATGGACAGAGTATAAAATCTTTATAAAGGCACACTAGTATAAGGCCAAAGGAAAAGGCTCCTTTCTGCTATCTGTCCATTCTTTCTAAGAGAAGGTGAAATCAGTACGATTTTCCAAGCTCGCAAATCATAATGTACATTGCCAAAAGTGGAGAGATGCAGTTTTTCGTGGCCTCTCCCGTTACAGAGCACAGGCTCCGGACACGCAGGCTCAGCGGCCATGGCTCATGGGCCCAGCCGCTCCGCAGCATGTGGGGATCTTCCCGGACTGGGGCATGAACCCATGTACCCTGCATCAGCAGGCGGACTCTCGACCACTGCACCACCAGGGACGCCCGAGGTGCAGTTTTAAAGATCTCTTTATTGTTGATTAGAAAAGGATTTAGAATGGCTTCTTTTAGGTCTTACACTCTTTCTTTTTGATTAAATTTTGAGGTTTTTAAAAAAGCAACTAGCTATTGTTAATAATAATAGCAGGCAAGAAAGGAATATGTTTGACGAACAGGGAAATACTTTTATTCAGGATCCTTAACGTGTTTCCTGAGGAGTCATAGCTCCTAAGGCATTTTATAATCCATCCCTGGTTACCTCTTCTGCCTGCCCCTTCCCACTCGTACTCGCCCAGATCACTGAATTCTTCATGCTGTCCAGCTCCCTGAACATTCGCCATCGTACATGTTCTCCCAGTACAGCGCCCCTCCCCCACCATCCAAGGCTCAGCTTTGACATCACTCTGCACAGGGACCTCTTCCAAAAAATCCCTCTCATGGGTTCCTATGGCCTTCAGAACTTACGCATTCCTAGCAGATATCATACTCTTTCCTAAGTGCTGGTTGATTGTGTGTGTTCCTAACTCATTGAGAACTCCTCAAAGGGGCCACTCTTTTATCCAGCACTTAATTTAAGTACCTGGCACATAGTAGATACTTCATAACAATGGAATGATGAATACATTATACATTATTAGTGATGGCACTTTTATCTATCTCATTCTAATGAATAGGTTTCTCCATCTCATACTCAAGACATAAACACCATAATATTTGAGCATGTCAATAATCCTTCACCTAATTATTGCAAGGTATTATTTTTAATGTCACTTTTCATGGTTGTAGTTGTACATTTGCCAGTGTGCTCACAGAAGATAAAAGCTACAAAAACAGTAACACGAGTTTGAATTCCACATTCAAAACCGTTGTATATACTGTGTGTCTTTGTAAGCTTCTCTCTCCTGTGTTTCCTTAAACTACAGAGGCTCTAGGTAGAGTTCATTATCATAATAACAAACATATGAGGTCACTGTTCACCTCATTTCTGAATGCTAGATGCGTTCGTGCCGTTAGTAAGGAACTAAGAGCATCTGCATCTATTAATTAACATTTTGAAGCACCTTCTGTATCTCAAGCATTGTATACATTTGGGCAGCTAAATATTTATATTTAAATTTTTGATGATATTTTGTATATTAAAATACAGTAGTATCTCATAACAAACAAATGCTAACATTTTGCAGCCTTTTACAGCTAAAAAAGTCGTTCTTATATGTATATACATACTTTAATTCCTCTATATGTATATAATACTTTCCTTTTATATGTATATATATACTTTCATTTAAATAATCTCCATTTTAAATAGCAGGGACCTGAGGCTAAGAGAAGTTAAAAGAAGGCATGAAGGAAAAACTGACTTTTTTTTTTTTTTTTTTTTGGCGGTATGCGGGCCTCTCACTGTTGTGGCCTCTCCCGCCGCGGAGCACAGGCTCCGGACGCGCAGGCTCAGCGGCCATGGCTCACGGGCCCAGCCGCTCCGCGGCATGTGGGATCTTCCCAAACTGGGGCACGAACCCACATCCCCTGCACTGGCAGGCGGACTCTCAACCACTGCGCCACCAGGGAAGCCCGGAAAAACTGACTTTTTAGAAGGGTTTACCTGATTGGATATTGTGCTTTAACTTCATTTAAATTGCTACCTCTTCTTATTCACACCCATTAAAGAGTGAACCGATCAGTTACAATATGTGTTTAATTACTGTTTGGCTTTGTACGTGCTCTAACATGAAAACCTTTCACTTGAAATGAAAGGGCAGTCTGTTTGATTTTGCTTCATCATGTCCAATATATTCTAAAGATACTTCTTTGATATGACTAAAGAAGGATTGCTTCTTCATCAAAGTTGCATTGCTTTATTTTGAGTTACTAGTAGTCTTTAGTGAAATCCCTATGAACATGTAGCATATTACATATCTGGCCCCCAAAAGAAACTAGTTTTCATTAGCAAAATAATTTTTTGATTACCATAAATTGACGAAAATGTTGACAATAACCATTTATCCTGGATCAACCACACACAGTTGTTACTGTGGACAAGGATCTTAACCTTTCTAAGTCTTCGTTTCTCAAGAAGAAAATGCACTAATAAGAGTAGCCACCTCCAGGGGTGTGGGAAGGAATGAATGAGAGAATGTGTGCAGAGCCCAGAGTACAATGTGTGGTGATAGCAGGCACGCAATAAACATTAGCAGTTAGTATTCTTATTTTTGTTTTTTTGTGGCTGGATTTACTACCTTAGTCTTGGTTGGGAGGGGCGGCAGTGGCAGTATTTGGGTCTGTTGATTCGCAAGTGGTTAGAAGTTTAGATAAAACATGATACTGGTGAGCTTCCTGCTCTGGCTGTTCTTTGCAGGTAAGGTGGGTCCAAAAGAACCTTTTACTGTTAATTATGATAATGACAACTAGCATGGCAGGTATCATTTGTGGAGTGCTTACTAGGCACTACATTAAATGCTTCCGCTTATTGCTTCATGTAATCCTCCCAGCAACACTAAGAAGTATACACTGTTATTACTTCTGTTTTACAGATAAAGAAAGTGAGGCACGCTCGGGCAAACTGGCTCCAGAGCTCAGACCCTGAAGCTGTTTGTGCCGCCTTTTACACTGTAAATAGAAGTGAGCAGAATTCCATGTGTACATGTGCTCAGTGCAGAGATGGTCACATGTGTAGCTGCCTTGTTGACTAAGCGCAATTTGTTAAATGTAATTATAAAACAAATTTTCTTTAAATCCCCTTACATCCACTCTATGCAGCAAGTTTTTTCCTTGCCCGTTGATACATGTTCAGGCAGGCCTCGTGACTTTTCTGGACACTCTTGGATAATAATATGTGCTATAGTACTTTTTAGGCAAAATCACAGATTCAATCTAATAATTTAAATCTCCAAGCCATGTAATATTTAATATTCTAAACTGTATTTAAAGTTTCTCCCCTCGAGCTCCAAGCTCAGGGCTCCCAGAGACAGGAACTATCCCTTTCCCTGCCATGGTCTCCTGTCTGTTTCACCACCTGGCTTTCTGCTTCTCCATCCTGTTTGGTAATATCGGGTTCTGACTCCTCTGGGTTTGGATCACTGGGATGGAGGGAAGGATAGGAAAGTTCTTCCTTAATAAATACCATAGTGTTAGTCTAGCATTCCTGCTCTCTGAACTTGGGGAAGTGGGATTAAAGCGACTTGATTGTGAAAGCTTCCCTTGGTTCTGTGTAGACTCTCCCTGCTGCAGTTGTTTTAATGGGGCAAAACATCTCTCTTCTGGCTAAGAAAGGCAGTGGTCTGTCCAGTTTTTGAGATCTGTTGATCCCATCCAGATGGTCGTCTTGGATATGACCCATTCTGATTCCCTCTTCCAAAATGCCCACATCTAGTCCAAAGAAACAACTCACACATTAGGAACCCCAGTGTATGCTGGGAATTGGTAATTCTTAACTGAGCAATCTTCCTTTTGCTCTACCATAAATGGAGCTAACCAATCACTTGGCATTTAGGTATCTTGTGCGTGAGTCAGACACCAATCCACATGCCCATCAAACTGCAGGGGGCAAATATTGAGGTCTCCATGAGGTCCTGTTGAAGTCTCTCCCCAGTCTGAGGTAAGGGGTAGACATCTCCTATCCTCCAGAGTTGAATTCACAGCTTACCAATAACTTTCTCCAAAAACATTCTCCTACCTAATTTCCAGCTCTAGAAGTTGAATGGGGATGTGGCATTTAAGAATTGCATAATTGGTTCTTAGAATCCTCCTTTGGGAATTCAGCATATGGTCTAACTCCTCCTTTGGAATGTGTTAATTATTGTGTTGGTGCTTCAGCCCAAAACTCCTATTTTAATATTCTACTATGTATGTAATAATTACTTTCAGATAAACTGGATTTCCATTGTGTGCTTTCTTTTCTTCAACCATTTTCTTCCCTTTCTCTCTCTCTCTCCTCTCAAGAGAACTGAATTGGAGGCATATGGTGGGAAGAATAAGGGAGTGCTGTATATTTCACATATCCACTCACATGGGGAGGGAGATGTTCAAGCAGCCCAGTGGTTGAAGATAGCACCATCATTTATCTCATAACTCATCCTCTGTTACTATTCCCTGTGTTTAGGTTGGCTTGTTGACTCTCTTCCTTGGTGACTTTTTATAGGAGGGGCATTTTACTATACAAGTTGTGAACTACAGACTCTGGGGTTAGATCATCTGGATCAAATCCCAGCCCCACCACTTATTAGTTTTGTGTCCTTGGGCAAGTCATTTAATCTCTTTGAACCTCAGTTTCCTCATCTGAAGAATAGGGATAATAATACTTGCTTTATAGCATTATTGTGAGAATTAAATGACATAATATACATAGGGCTCTTAAAGCAATGCCTGGCCTATAGCAAGAACTATGTAAGGGGTAGTAGCAGTAGTTGTAATTATTGTTATTACCAGTACTATTACTATTCATCTTTTAAGATTCAATTTAAATATCTCCTGCTTTCTGAATTCTTGGGGGATCATCCCAATCAGAATAGGCTAGATTTTAATCTGTGGTCTCACAGCACTGTCTTTGCTTTGCTGCCACCCTTGTCACAAGGTACCCAGGTTAGTGCTAGCATATTGCCTTCTCCACTAGCCAGTGTTCATTTCAAGGTCATTGTATCTCTTTCTGGGCACAGTGCTTAAACATAGCAGACATGGTCAACAAACGATAATTTCTTTCCCCTCTCATTATTGTTGAATAGTTTAATCTAACTCTTAAGATCTAAAAATTAATTTATAATATTTAAAGAATATTATAAAATAGGAATATTCTTTTAAAAATGTGTGCAGAAGGCAAATACCATGTAAGTTAAAAGAAAATAATTTTCTAATTATTAATAAAGTCTGCCAAATATTTGCAACCGATATTAGACCAAGAAAACATTCTGTTTTGTACATATAGTAACAAAAGCCAACATTTACCAAAATATTGGCTTCTTAAAGAAAGTAGAAAAGCAAAATATTTAGAACAAGAATGTGTTTAGTAACTGAGCACATGTTAATGAAAAATGTGAGCCTGGATTCAGTTGTTTATACATATTGTCACCTTTGGTTTTCTCTGTATAAAGCAGAGATGGGCAAGTCTGATCTTTGTCTGAAATGCTTTTGTGGCAGCAGTGATAAGGTGAACCCTGGCATAATCAGCATAGTTTCCAGAGCAAACACTTTGAAAACACCACAACTAGTTATAACAAATGTGTTGTTTAAATAGGTTCTGCCTCATTTTTTTTTCTTTTTTTTTTTTTTTTTTTTTTTTTTTTTTTTTGCAAAACTCGGGCTTCTCACTGTTGTGGCCTCTCCCACCGCGGAGCACAGGCTCCGGACGCGCAGGTTCAGCGGCCATGGCTCACGGGCCCAGCCGCTCCGCGGCATGTGGGATCTTCCCGGACCGGGGCACGAACCCGTGTCCCCTGCATCGGCAGGCGGACTCTCAACCACTGTGCCACCAGGGAAGCCCCAGGTTCTGCCTCATTTTATCTGTCTACCCCAAGGGGCTTGGAGCTTTACTATTCTCAAACTCCCTCAGTCTCAGCCCTGTCATCCAGTATAATGGTCTACTTAAATGCACTGTACTTGGAAATGCTTTCACTTGAGTCAAGGTCATGAAGGTTTTAACATCTCACAGCCAAGTCATGACAAGCCACTCACAGGTATAGATGCCCTTAATGTTAGTAATTTGGGGGTGAAAAGGGAGGGGTCAGACAATTATTGATTAGGAAGAGGCTTAGTTCTTGTAAATTTGGTAGTCATTAAAAAAGAACCTGAGGGGTAAGAACTCTATTTCTGAAAACACATTTACGAAACTATTGAGATTATTGGAATGCCTTTTTTCTTTTCTGAATCTAATTTTTAAAATACCTCTTTTGACACACACAAAAAAAGGATGAGGACATTTTCCCCTCATCCTTAGCAACCTTGAAGAGTCCACACCACTATTCCTCAGGGAATCTACAATATTACTCTAAAAGAAGTTTTACCAGTGTACTATTATACTATTGTATATCAGTGTCCCTGACAATTGCTTTCCTTCACTGCAACAAACAGACACTTTGTTTCCAGAATATTCCTGAGTGCAACTCAGTAAAATTTTTTGATAGGAATGCTTTGCCAAAGATGTCATTGACAGGAATCAGTTTGGAAGTTACGGGGTTGAGTCTGACAGTAGTTCCTCCCCCAGCCTCCCCATTAAGCTTAGTTTGGGAGAATTGGATATGGGAAGGATCTAGCTAATAGTTCTTCTTAAACTACTGAAGCATAATTCTATCTCACATGGAATAGCGCACCAACAAAAACTTCGAACCAAATAAACAGTGACTGTTTGAAATCTGTTTTATAGTTATAAATCTCAAAATACTATGCATGCTTAACATATGAAAAGATATTTTGACAACCACAAATCAGTTCAAATATCATGTGTTCTACAGTATTTTGAGGGTTGTTAAGAATTGCATAAGGAACAGAAAATAACTAGAAATGATATTAGTCAAAGATATCAAAATTTAGCATAAACACTTCAGTTACTATTATAATTCTATAAATTATTTATAAGTCCTTTCTCCTAAGCATTTGCAAGTGTGTGCGCTAAATATTTGCGAAGTAGTGTTTCCCTCCTAAATTCCTTGTTGTTACTAATCCAGAATATCTATTCCTGGATGTGGGAATCATTCAAGATTGAAGCTGAGGGTTCCACGGTTTATCTCTATAATTACCTCTGTTTTCTAATTCATTTGTCTCCATGGCCATAACCAGAGACTATAAAATAAAGGTTCCAGTAAGTATATCTCAATGCTGTGGGTGTTTTTTAATATGTTTTTCACAGAAAGCATTTTTTTAAAACATATTGTCAGACATATGGGCTGTGTCTTTCTCCATCAGTCATTTTTAAGAACTGCTTCAATTGCTAATCAACAGAGATGCATTAAGAGCATAAAAAATAATAATAACCCCAAAGGATGAGTCACTACCTGTTCCTTTTTATTCCCTTTGGTCAGTGAAAATATCAATCTCAAAAAATTAAAAACCGGACACTCATACACATGTGGATTTCAGTTTGCTTGTGAGTAGGATTGTCCTGTGGCAGGTACATACCAACTATAGGATCAAAGTCTTGGGTCAGGGTTTTGCATCAGACTGGTGGTGGCTTATTCCATTAGCTGGTGTGACAGTGACTTCCAGCCATCCTCCCTGCTTGGAGGGGAATGTTTACACACATGCATAACTTGTGTCCCTATTTGTGAATACCTCAAAATCCTCACCGTAATTCAGTTTGGCATCCCCATTTATGGTCCGATGACTAAAGTTTCAGACTATAGTGTATCGGCCATTTTATTATTTATTACTTATAAAAAAGTGTTTTTTCAGCTTTCAGTTGGCATGTCTATTTTAGAAAAGCACTGCGATATACTACATACCAGGAAATCTTCCTTTTAAGGAGGACTTGATGAGTAGGACAGAGCTAAAGAGAGCTTTGACAGGTTTGCCAAGGTTGCCAGCACCCCAGCTTGAGTATTTTCTGCTCAGGTTGTACCAAATTCCAGATTTTAATGGCATGAGAAGCACAATAGTGAAGAATGAAAAGCTTTTATTTTCAGAAAATTGTTTTGCCCACACATTTCTGTGCTCCAACACCCTAACCCAACCTCCTACCATTTATATCTTCAAACCATCCCAGGTGGTAATTTTAGGAAAAACTGGCTGAGTTAGGATCTATGCTCTTCTCATTGTAGCAAGGACCTAGAAGATAGGCCTTTATTTCCTTACCAGAAAGAATGATATATTTTAAGTTTGCCTTTTAAATTTTTAATAACATTTTTTCATAAAAACAAAAGTTGGAATATATTTTCAGACTGATTACAATGTGTAGCATTGTAATTTGCAAAAAAAAAAGAGAAAAGAAAAAAAATAGTAGATACAACTATGTGGAAAAGATGGATTATGTGATGTCCTAGTTTTCATATCAAAGAGAAAATATTCATGTGAATTAAGTAAATGGGTTTTGGAGTCAGTGAGATCTGTTTGAACCCCAACTTACCACTTATTACCTGTATCACTTCTGGCAAGTTTCTTAACTCCCTTGAACCTGGTTTCTCATTTTAAAAATCAGAGATGGTACCTATCTTAAAGAGTGGTTTTTAAGCAATAACTGAGATCAGGAACATGAAACTCTTATTAAGTGCCTGGCATGTAGTGAATACTAAATAAGCATTAGCTACTTAACTAGCCCTACTATTCCTGACAAATTTCTGCTGCTTCTCCCACTGCTGTTTCTATTAATATTTTTTTAACATCTTTATTGGAGTATAATTGCTTTACAATGCTATGTTAGTTTCTGCTGTATAACAAAGTGAATCAGCTATATGTATACATATATCCCCATATCCCCTCCCTCTTACATCTCCCTCCCACCCTCCCTATCCCACCCCTCTAGGTGGTCACAAAGCACCGAGCTGATTTCTCTATGCTATGCGGCTGCTTCCCACTAGCTAGCTGTTTCACATTTGGTAGTGTATATATGTCCACTCTCTCACTTCATCCCAGCTTACCTTTCCTCCTCCCTGTGACCTCAAGTCCATTCTCTACATCTGCATCTTTATTCCTGTCCTGCCCCTAGGTTTTGTTTTTTTTTTAGACTCCATATATGTGTTAGCCTATGGTATTTGTCTTTCTCTTTCTGACTTACTTCACTCTGTATGAGAGACTCTAGGTCCATCCACCTCACTACAAATAACTCAATTTCATTTCTTTTTATGGCTGAGTAGTATTCCATTGTATATATGTGCCACATCTTCTTTATCCATTCATCTGTCAATGGACACTTAATTAATTAATGTTTGCTATTGTTTCCTTCATTTCTTTTTCATTTATTTCTGATCTGATCTTTATGATTTCTTTCCTTCTGCTGACTTTGGGTTTTTTTGGTTCTTCTTTCTCTAATTGCTTTAGGTGTAAAGTTAGGTTGTTTATTTGAGATATTTCTTGTTTCTTCTTTTTTTTCTGAATTTTAGAATTTTATTTTTTTTACAGCAGGTTCTTATTAGTTATCCATTTTATACATATTAGTGTATGTATGTCAGAAGAAGAAAGAGAAGTCTGTTGTTTTTGGATGGAATGTGCTATAAATATCAATTAAGTCCATCTTGTTTAATGTATCATTTAAAGCTTGTGTTTCCTTATTTATTTTCATTTTGGATGATCTGTCCATTGGTGAAAGTGGGGTGTTAAAGTCTGCTACTCTTACTCTGTTACTGTCGATTTCCTCTTTTATGGCTGTTAGTATTTGCCTTATATATTGAGGTGCTCCTATTTTGGGTGCATAAATATTTACAATTGTTATATCTTCATCTTGGATTGATCATTATGTCATGTCCTTCTTTGTCTCTTGTAATAGTCTTTATTTTAAAGTCTATTTTGTCTGATATGAGAATTGCTACTCCAGGTTTCTTTTGATTTCCATTTGCATGGAATATCTTTTTCCATCCCCTCACTTTAGTCCGTATGTGTCCCTAGGTCTGAAGTGGGTCTCTTGTAGACTACATATATACGGGTCTTGTTTTTGTATCCATTCAGCCCGTCTATGTCTTTAGGTTGCAGCATTTAATCCATTTACATTTAAGGTAGTTATCAATATGTATGTTCCTATTCCCATTTTCTAAATTGTTTTGGATTGTTACTGTAGGTCTTTTCCTTCTCTTGTGTTTCCTGCCTAGAGAAGTTCCTTTAGCATTTGTTGTAAAGCTGGTTTGGTGGTGCTGAATTCTCTTAACTTTTGTCTGTAAAGGTTTTAATTTCTCCATCGAATCTGAATGAGATCCTTGCTAGGTAGAGTAATCTTAGTTGTAGGTTTTTCCCTTTCATCATTTTAAATATGTCCTGCCACTCCCTTCTGGCTTGCAGAGTTTCTGCTGAAAGAGCAGCTGTTAACCTTATGGGGATTCCCTTGTGTGTTATTTGTTACTTTTCCCTTGCTGCTTTTAATATTCTTTGTATTTAATTTTTGATAGTTTGATTAATATGTATCTTGGGGTGTTTCTCCTTGGATTATCCTGTATGGGATTCTCTTTGCTTCCTGGACTTGACTATTTCCTTTCCCATGTTAGGGAAGTTTTCAAATATAGTCTCTACAATTTTTTTCTCAGACCCTTTCTTTTTTCTCTTCTTCTTCTGGGACCCCTATAATTCGAATGTTGGTGTGTTTAATGTTGTCCTAGAGGTCTCTGAGACTGTCCTCAATTCTCTTCATTCTTTTTTCTTCATTCTGCTCTGCAGTAGTTATTTCCACTATTTTATCTTCCAGGTCACTTATCTCTTCTTCTGCCTCAGTAATTCTGCTATTGATTCCTTCTAGAGAATTTTTAATTTCATTTATTGTGTTGTTCATCATTGTTTGTTTGCTCTTTAGTTCTTCTAGGTCCTTGTTAAACCTTTCTTGTATTTTCTCCATTTTATTTCCACGATTTTGGATCATCTTTACTATCATTATTCTGAATTCTTTTTCAGGTAGACTGCCTATTTCCTCTTCATTTGTTTGGTCTGGTGGTTTTTCACCTTGCTCCTTCATCTGCCGTGTGCTTCCCTGTCTTCTCATTTTGTTTAACTTACTGTGATTTGGGTCTTCTTTTCGCAGCCTGCAGGTTTGTAGTTCCCGTTGTTTTTGGTGTCTTCCTCCAGTGGGTGAGGTTGGTTCTGTGGCTTGTGTAGGCTTCCTGGTGGAGTGGACTGGTGCCTGTGTTTTGGTGGGTGGGGCTGGATCTTGTCTTTCTGGTGGGCAGGGCTGCATCTGGTGGTGTTTTTTGGGGTGTCTGTGAACTTAGTATGATTTTAGGCAGCCTCTCTGCTAATGGGTGGGGTTGTGTTCCTGGTGCTAGTTGTTTGGCATGGTCTGTCCAGCACTGGATCTTGCTGGCCATTGGGTGGACCTGGCTTTTAGTGTTGAGATGGAGATCTCTGGGAGAGTTCTTGCTGACTGATATTATGTGGGGCCAGGAGGTCTCTGGTGTTCCAATGTCCTGAACTGAGCTCTCTCACCTCAGAGGCTCAGGCCTGACACCAGGCCAGAGCACCTAGACCCTGTCAGCCACATGGATCAGAGTAAAAAGGAGAAAAAAAGAAAAAAAATTTAAAAAGTATGAAAATAAAAAAAAAATAGTAATAATAAAGAGAAGAAAGCAACCAAACCAATAAACAAATCCACCGATGATAACAAGCGCTAAAAGCTAAACTAAGATAAACATAAAAATCAGAACAAATCAGTTGCAGACAGCAAACCCAAAGTCTACAGTAGCTCCCAAAGTCTACTGCTTCAGTTTTGGGATGATTCATTGTCTATTCAGGTATTCCACAGATGCAGGGTACATCAGGTTGATTGTGGGGATTTAATCCAGTGCTTCTGTAGCTGCACAGAAAAATTTCCCTTTCTCTTCTTCGTTCACACAGCTCCTGGGGTTCACCTTTGGTTTTGGCCCCACCTCTGTGTGTAGGTCACTCTCAGGCACCTCTTCCCACCCAGGCAGGATGGGATTAAAGCAGCAGCTGATTAGGGGGCTCTTGCTCATTCAGGCCAGGGGGAGGGAGGGGTATGGTAGTTATAATTGGAATGCAGGGTGAGCCTGCAGTGGCAGAGGCCAGTGTGATGTTGCAACAGCCTGAGGTGCACCGTGTGTTGTCCCGGGGAAGTTGTCCCTGGATCAGAGGACCCTGGCAGTGGCGGGCCGCACAGGCTCCCAGGGGGGGTGTAGATAGTGGCCTGTGCTTTGCACACAGTATTCTTGATGGCTGCAGCAGCGTTAGCGTTTCAGGCCCATCTCTGGTGTCCAAGCTGATAGCCATGGCTCATGCCTGTCTCTGGAGCTTGTTTAGATGGTGCTCTGCCTTCTGTGGGCAAACAGGAAAGGAATCCTCTCTCCTCGCACACCCCGAAACAATGGTCTCTTGCCTCTTAGGTCCAGACTCCCTCCCGGCTAGCTGTGGCACAGTAGCCCCCTTCATGCTGTGTTCACACAGTCAACCCCAGTCCTCTTCCTGGGATCCGACATCCGAAGCCCAAGCCTCAGCTCCCAGCCCCCACCTGCCCCAGCTGGTGAGCAGACAAGCCTCTCAGGCTGGTGAGTGCTGGTCAGCACCGATTCTCTGTGTGGAAATCTCTCCACTTTGCCCTCCGCACCACTGTTGCTGCGCTCTCCTCCGTGGCTCCGAAGCTTCCCCGCTGCTCACCCCCATCTCCACCAGTGAAGGGTCTTCCTAGTGTGTGGAAACTTTTCCCCCTTCCCAGCTCCCTCCCAGAGGTGCAGGTCCCATCTCTATTACTTTGTCTCTGTTTTTTCTCTTTTCTTTTTCCCTACCCAGGTACGTGGGGACTTTCTTGCCTTTTGGGAAGTCTGATGTCTTCTGCCAGCGTTCAGTAGGTGTTCTGTAGGAGTTGTTCCACATGTAGATGTATCTTTGATGTATTTGTGGGGAGGAAGGTGATCTCCACATCTTACTCCTCTGCCATCTTGAAGGACCCACCCTCTATTAATATTTGTTATTCGTCCACCATGCTACTCAAAACCCTTCAGGCTTTCCATTGCTGCATCCTCACCCTATTCTAATTTATCTGACCATTGCCCTTACCTATGTTTTCCCAATATCCCAAAATAATTTTATCCTGTTGTTTATCCTTGGAATGCTCTCTTCCTTCCCACCTGTTGAAATCCTATTCATCTTTTAAGTACCAGCTGAAATGTGTCTTCTCAACTAAATCTTTATCAGTGTACCAAGGTAAAAATCAATCCTTCACACAGCTGTGCTTTCAAATCCCTAGGTCTTCACATTTATTATAGCATTTTTATTCTTATCTTATGGTTGTTTACACCTCTCTCTCTCTCATTATATTGTAAAGTATTTGAATACTTTCTTACTTATCTTTATTCTCTCCCGCTACATACAGTCCTCACCAGTGAGTACAAGGCTTTTCTGTTTGGTTACAACTCAATCAATACTTGTTAAAATAAATTGTTATCCAGAATTCTCTAATAACAAGGATTTCCATTCTTTGCTGGTAGAATGAAAATTGATGGTCATACAGATAACTCTAAGATAATATAAGAGACCGAAGTACTCTCTAAATAATCAAATGACCTTCAACATGTTTTAGAATTGTGGGGGGATTTTTGTCATACTGTTATTTTGTTAGTTGGTTACCCATAGATGGTGTATCAATTTACTAGGGCTGCTCTAACAAAATACCACTGACTGGGTGGCTTAAACAGAAGTTATTTTCTCATCCTTCTGGAGGCTGGAAGTCCAAGATCAAGGTTCTTGCAGGGTTGGTTTCCTCTGAAGCCTCTCTCCTTGACTCAAAGATGACCGCCCTCTTGCTGCTTCTTCACGTGGCTGTCCCTCTGGGCTCATGTACCCCTGGTATCTCTCTGTCTCTCCTAATCTCTTCTTAAAATGACATCAGTCAAATTGGATTAGGGCTCATCCTGAGGGCCTCATTTTAAGTAAATGCCTTCTTGAAAGACTCTACATTTAAATATAGTCACATTCTGAGGTATTGGGTGTTAGGACTTCAACATATGCATTTGGGGAGAACACAATTCAGTCCGTAACAGATGACAACTCATTTTCTAATCAGAATTTTTTGTTTTCCAGAAAACCTCATTTCCTAATAATTAGTCCCTCTCATCATAATATAACTTATGGTCCTATGATTCCTCACACATGAAATTTTCAAAGTGAGTAATAGAATAAGAGTACCTGTGGGGTACTATGTACTGCTTATTAGTAAGAAAAAACCTTATATCTTCATTTCCTATAATTTTTCATGGTTATTATTGTCAATTTTTCATTAGATAAACAATTTGCAGGGGAAAATTGCAAGAAACATAAATAATACTGGTAACAGTAATATTAAAAATGACTGGCTTTGATTGAGTACTTCCTACTTGCCCAAGCACTTCACAGAGCATTATTTCATTTAGTCCTTGCAACTACCTTAAACAGTCTGAGACTTAGGGAGGTTAAAAGTTTCCCAAGGTCACACACATATAGAAAGAGATGGGTCGGTCCCTTTTAGCTTGTCTCTGGTATAGGCCAGAGTCTATCTGATGCCCAGGTCCATGTATTTGACCAGTATACTACAACTGCCACTCAGTGATGACACCAGATATAGGAAGGGTCTAGGATAGTGATTCCATTGGACGGGAAGCAAGAGGACTCTTCCTGAAACTGATTTTGCGTAAACAGACACTATTTTTATGTATCGTGTATTAATCTTTTTTTTTTTTTTTTCGGTACGCGGGCCTCTCACTGTTGTGGCCTCTCCCATTGTGGAGCACATGCTCCGGACGCACAGGTTCAGCAGCCATGGCTCACGGGCCTAGCCACTCTGTGGCATGTGGGATCTTCCCAGACCAGGCCCCAAACCCATGTCCCCTGCATCAGCAGGCAGACTCTCAACCACTGCACCACCAGGGAAGCCCCCGTGTATTAATCTTGATTAATGTTGGGTGTGGGGGGGCAGTGGGACAGCTGGGAGAAAGAGGGAGGGCTAAGCCCTCCCAAAGCACAAGTTGGTTCTACAGTTGCGGCCAATCCAGAGTCAAAAGTAGAAATCTGGGTTCCTAGGTACTTAACGCAAGTTCACCTTTGGATGCCACCAATTCTGGAAAACCAGGGTGGCATGAGTCAAAAAATATTTCTGTGTTGTTTTAAAGTAGTAGTTACAACCACTAAGAGAAATGCACTTAAAAGATTTCAGAAATATTCAGCATAAATTTTGAGTTTCCAAGGGTTATGTTCCCATCAGTATAAGACAGCTCACATAAAAACAGAAGGGCCACAGGCCCAGCTCCCCACCTCTGGTTGCTGTCAGTATATTTCTCAGCCATTAGGAGTAGAGCAAAGACTACATTACATCTTATTTTCCAGAATTTAAATTGTTTTAGTGCATGTGTGTAAATCATCCTGTGGCTTCATTAAACTATTTTCAGATAATAATACCGACAGAGTCACTTTTACTTACAAAACCTCAAACAATTATAACAGTATCCCCCTGTGGTGCTGAACTGTTTCATTAGTGTTTATATTCTTGCTTTAGCACGTCCCTTTTGTCCTCTTTTATTTCTTTTACTAATTGTTACAACAGGCTTAAATAAGAGTGATTACTTTCTACATAAATGTTTTTTTGTTAGTATAATTACCAGACTCACCTGGGACTCTGACTCTTTCACCTTAGCTGACTTTCTAGAATAAACCAATATATCTGTATTTTATCATCCTGTAATAGCCTTCATTCCAGTTTGGGTATCTCTTAAAATTTTGTTTTTTATAATCTCTTACTTTTGCTTGCTTAGTCAATGGCCCCTTACTATGATCGTCCTGTGGGTTTCATCCAGTAACAATGATCTGCTTATGGCCCTCTTAGCTAATTTCCCAGACATCATGAAGTTTCCAGGATTTCAGTTGGAATGTATCCGGTCATCCAAAATTGTGATTTTTTACACTTCAAACCCTGAAATGTAAAATAACTCTCTGGTTTTACAGCTGTCAGGAACAAGAACATATTGAATTGGTTTATGCCAAAAATATTTCATCCTCAATTTGATTTACTGGATATTTTGGCCACAGGTGCCGAAATACCATAAATAGTGGGTAGTGATTTACAGGGTAACTGCATAAAAGAGTGCTATAATTCCGAACCACAGGATGGAGCATGTGATGAGCTCTTGTATTGTAATATGGCCAAATTGACAGCTTTTTCTCATTTAAAGCTGTTTGTTTTCTATGAAGGTCACAGACCAAGGTCATTTGACAATACAAATACAATTCTGCTTCTTTGATCGTTCCTTCAAAGATGTTCAAGCAGAATAAAGCATCTTATATTCTACCGACACACAAAAAAAGTTATTCTTTTGGTTTTTTTTTTCTTGCGGTACGCGGGCCTCTCACTGTTGTGGCCTCTCCCATTGCAGAGCACAGGCTCTGGACGCACAGGTTCCGGACACACAGGCTCAGCGGCCATGGCTCACAGGCCCAGCCGCTCCGCGGCATGTGGGATCTTCCCGGACCGGGGCACGAACCTGCGTCCCCCGCATCTGCAGGCGGACTCCCAACCACTGTGCCACCAGGGAAGCCCCAAAAAAGGGTTATTCTTACAAGCATCCCAGACTTAAAAGAACTTTCTGTTAGTTTGTGCAATTGCCAAAGAGAAAAATGTTAGGATATATTCTGAGAAGTGAACTTTTGTATTTAAACAATGGGTTGGATTTTTTTTTCCAGAGCCCTGTTATTTCATTTGTAAAAACTCTACAGCTTTTAAATTACTTATCTTAAAAAAAAATTCCTGATCGCCTGTAATACTTGGTTGTGTATTATATGAGTAATTTAAATTAGTAGGAGAAAGCCTTACTTCTTACCACCTTGAAATACTCATTCCTGAATTCAAGGACTCTAAATGTCACCTTCATGTTGGGCTCACTTCTGTGCTGACTCATTCCTGCACCACGAGGCCCACGTCAGATGGCACACAAGGCCATCAGTACAACAGTCATAGATTCTTACATTATATCCTATCCTTGCTTTTTTCTCCTAGGTCTACTTCAGTGTTTGCTTGGATTTAGATCCTGTTATCTTTGTTTTGAACCTCTCATCATTACCTTTCTGAGCTATGTCAGTAGTAATTTGATTTCCCCGATTTGACCTTCAATGTTTCCTAAGGCAGAGTTTTCCTAAATCAAGTGTGTTCTGTTGCCCAGGCAGTGAATAGATTGGAATGAGTGACAGGTGTCTGGGATGTGTGTCACGGAGTAGGACGCCTTGTCAGCAGTCACTGACAGCTTCAGGCAGCCTCGTTCTTTTATTCGGGGGTGCCAGACAAATATTAGCATTTTTAATGTGTGTCCTGACTGCCCTTAGGTGCTTACACCCATCGTCCTGTTCTTGCAGCTTCTGCCTTTTTCATTTAAGCCCTGAGCTGACCTACTGTCTGCACTGAAGAGCCCGTCTCAGTCTGGAACCACATCCAGATAAGGCTGCCTTTCTTTCTCTCCCTCCCTAAGGGAAGGATTCAGAAACATAATTCTTTCTTATCCTTGAGGCTTCCACACTCCCTTATTCCCTCTACTTCCTCTTGCCCTTCATACTCTTGAAGTCCTGTCATCACTTCCACCCCCTCCTTTTAAACCTAAAATGCTAACACCTTTCTCTCTCACCACGCAGCCTAACTTCCAAGTGTGTCGATTTCAGCACTGTCAACTCCCCAGTTCCTACCCATCCTATCGTACTTCTCTGCCGACGTCCAGCCTTGGATTAAACCTGCCCTTCACCTTTTGGTCCCTATACCAGGACTGCTGAATGCCAGTGGAGAAAACTAGACTGTTGAATCCAATTGGTGCTGTCAACCCAAGTTTATCGTCTCCTCTCCAGCTGCATAGTGGCAGCCCTTTCCATGTATCCCTGTTAACTTCCCTAATCCGGTGTCAGAGTTTGCCCCAAATATCTTCAAAATCCCTACTTTACCCTTAACCCTTCTAAAAAGATGGCTTCATTGCTGCTTCACTGAGAAATCTGAGGAATAAGTGCCCTCAAACTTCCTATTTTTATACCAATAAACATGCCTGTAGTTGCCCCTATTCTTACCTGTTGATGGAGGTTTGAGGTAAGAGGTATAGACCACCGCCGTATACCAGAAGCCTGGGAGTGATCTTTGACTCTTCTTTTCCCTCACTCTCGACTTTTAATTGCTACATGGATAGAGAGGACGTGCCTCTGGTCTAAGACTGATTCTTCCATCTCTGCTGTAGAATTTATCTCCTCCGTGTCCCAGCGACCACACTTTATCAATTATGCCCTTTTTGGCCTTTTCCATTCTTCCTCCTTTTGGCTTATTTCCCAGCACGTACACCTTCTCAGATCTCCCCCAACTTAAAAAAATCAGTTCTCACTAATGTTTCCTCCTCTATTTTTTTTGTTTGTTTGTTTGTTTTGCGGTACGTGGGCCTCTCCCTGTTGTGGCCTCTCCTGCTGCGGAGCGCAGGCTCCGGACGCGCAGGCTCAGCGGCCATGGCTCATGGGCCCAGCCGCTCCGTGGCAGGTGGGATCCTCCCGGACTGGGGCACAAACCCGTGTCCCCTGCATCGGCAGGCGGACTCTCAACCAGTGCGCCACCAGGGAAGCCCAGAATAAGGGCTTTTAAATCTCCTCACCTTTCACTGCCACAGTCTATTCAACACTTTACTGACAGCTGTCAAAGCACTTCACCCTTCATTGCAAATATGTAAGAACAATTACTATGTCATTCGCATTTACTTAAAAAAATATGAATTCAAGGTATTTCTCGAAGTAGCTTAGATGGACACAAGGCCACAGACTATCCAGGCACGTGCTGGTGTCCTTCCGTACTTGGATATTTGTGAAAACCTTCAAATGAATTGCAAACATTATAGCTTTGAATTACGCAGCATCTTATGCCTAGAATGGTGGAGTGAAAAGGTGAGGAGGTGAATACTGGATACATAATGTGTGTATTACTTGTGGTTAAAGTTAATTGTACATAAGAAAAATCCATGTGGCTTTCTCCCACTCTTAAGAAGTCCAGAACTCCATCTGTCTTCCAGCCCTGCCATCCTTAGAGCACAACTTTTAGTCCTAATGGCAGGTAACTGAAATTTCTATGTCCATTTCTCTGGCTGCTGAGTTTCTGATGCCAGCCATCACTTCTGAATTCTAGGAAGGATGAAAGAGGAAGGCAATAGAGGGTAAGAGAGACGGTATCCTCTCAGCCCCCTTTTAAAAAGCCTTTGTGGAAATTTTACCCATTAACTTCCATTTTCATCTCCTTGACCAAACTTGGTAATGAAGGAGGCTGGGAAACGCAGTCTTTACTGGTATATTGCCACAGGAAGAAGATCAGTGTTATTGTAATAAGGAGAGGAAGCGCGTTGATTTTGCAAGTAGCAGTCTCTGCCACACACTGTAAACTCTGATCTTGTAGTGGTGTCTAAACTGGGGAGAAGGTTACTTATCTATCCATCCGTTTATCCTTTACAATTCTGGATCCTAAAGGTAGAGTTCTAATGATATAATATGACTCATATATTTAGGGGTAACTACTTTGTAAGTGCCAATAGTAAGGGATAATGTAACTTATGTTTTATATTGAGACATAACATTAATATCTCAATGACTAAACCTATTTATTCCATCAGGCAGCAGTTATGGATGATGGATTTCTCTTTGCAGAGAACATGTTGTCTTTGTTAGGCACTTTTCTAATACTTTCTTTTCAGTGTATTTTGCAAATTATATATTGGCTCTTTCTGCCAGTACATAGTCAGTGACTTTATGGTGGAGAGTTTGGGTAGGAACTCAATCTCTGCATCTTCCCTTGTGCTTAATTCCCAGACCCTGCTGACTCCTCATGGAATTTTACTGATAAATTCTTCAAATGGAAATTGCTGATGGTTCTGAGAGGCAGAATACTGAGAGGCAACATTTTTATAACAAATATTTTGACAAAGATTAACATATAGGGGCTTCCCTGGTAGCGCAGTGGTTGAGAGTCCGCCTGCTGATGCAGGGGACACAGGTTCGTGCCCCGGTCCGGGAGGGTCCCACATGCCGCGGAGCGGCTGGGCCCGTGAGCCATGGCCGCTGAGCCTGCGCGTCCGGAGCCTGTGCTCCACAGCAGGAGAGGCCAAAACAGTGAGAGGCCCGCGTACCGCAAAAAAAAAAAAAAAAAAGATACAGTGACATGTACATTTAGCCATGGTATTTTAGCAAAAAAAAAAAAAAATTCAAGCCTTCCAAATTATTAAACAGGAAAGCTTACATGTATACACTGTACAAAGACAACATGCTGTGTTTAGCAGTTTCCTTCCAAATAATATTCACAAGTAACAAGTATCTTATTCGAGATGATTTCTTAGAAAACTTTCTGTGTTCAGTTTTAGTTAAAATTCCAGACCATGGAATAGCACTTTAAGCCAACAAAATATTTTGGTAGGGTTCTACTGGAGTTTCCTTTCCACCACTAAATGAGATAAATAAGACATTCCTTTAAGGTAATGAACATTTTAGTGTAAAGTTTATGCGTTTTTAGGTTCTCCTGTGTTTGCGGTCATGTCATTATAGATGTGTTTCAGGCACGATTACTCAGTCCACTCTGAATCCATCTGGATCTGCTCCCCTAGTTAACCTTTGCAGTGTCCAGGGTATAGGTCGCCATCGGAATACATCATTCATCTTTTGTCTCTATATTTTGCATTCTTAAATAGAAAGCATTGTTCTTAATGGTCTGTCTGGCTGGGTTGTCTGTGTCTTCCTTTGATCATCTGGTGGCTTCTGCGGGTCTCTACGCTGTTAGCCTTGTGAAGTACCCCACGTTATGCTGCTACTCTTAGGTCTGGGCTATTCCTATAAGCATATCCCTTTCTATCATGTACCACCTGCCACTCCCTCTCCTCCCCTCCCCACCCCTCATTGTCTTTTAAAAAATTTATTTAAGAAATATTTTTCACCTTTGAGACTATTTTTTTACTGAGATAAAATTCACATAACTTGAAATTATTTTAAAATGAACAATTTTATAGCATTTAGTACATTTACAATGCTGTGCAGTCAGCCCATCTAGCTAATTCCAAAACATTTTCATCACCTTGAAAGGAAACTCACCCATTAAGGAACTAATCCCCATTTTTCCCTCCACCAAGCCCCTGGCAACATGATCTGTCTACTTTCTATCTCTGGATTTACCTATTCTGGATATTTCATATAAATGGAACCATATAACATACGACCTTTTGTGTCCGGCTTCTTGTACTTAGCACAATGCTTTCTAGGTTCATCCGTGTTCATGTATCAGTCCTTCATTCTTTTTTATAACGAATAATCCGTTGTATGCATAGATCACATTTCGGTTATCCATTCATTCATTAGTGGATTAGTGGTTGTTTCCACTTTGGACTATTGTGAATAGTGCTGATGTGAACATGCATGCACAGGTATTTGTTTGAGTACCTGTTTTCAGTTCTTTTGGATATATACCTAGGAGGGGAACTGCCGGGTCATATGGCAATTCTATGTTTAACTTTTTGAGGAACTACCAAACACACGCACTCTCTCTCTTAATCAGTGGTGTGTTCAGTCCTGAGTACCTTTCTCATAAAGCCTTAATAATATCTAAGAGATCACATTTACTCCTCTGTGTCAGAATTTATTCTCTGATTCACAGACGAATAAGGACCTAAATACTAGACTTAATTTCCCTTCCCCTTAATATTCCCCTGAGACTTACTAGACTCTCTACCATGTGGTTCTTTTTTCTGTATCACATCTATTGTTCTTTTTTGTATCTGATTTTATCTGGATTTAGAACATCTTTATCCAGTGGGCAAGGCTGCCAAACACTTTCTTCCTTGTCTTCTTGTGATTATGTTCTGTCCCTGCCAGGAGCCAATCATTCCAAAATTAGAAGTCACCATCCAGAGAAACAAATTCTACTCTATTCCTCTTTTTCAGCCAGCTATTCACTTACATGTGATTTTTTATCAAAGGCCAGAGCTTGAACTGGAAAAAGAAAGAAAAAAACTTAATTCTTATGTATCCCAGGGTTTCACAAATCTGTAGGGAAATGGTTTTATATATTTTTTTGCTTCCAGGGTTAGACATCAGAAATGGTGATGCCTGCATTCTTCTATATTTGGGATACTCATCCCAGGTAGGAAACATAGCACCTGATTGCGATGATGGCCCACCCATGGTCCCTCAGAAGAGAAGCATCCATAATGAGCACATGACCTCCCACTTGCTAGGGTCTCTATAGCTTCCCTTGCATCATTGCTACTGCTGTTATTCCAGAAGGACTGGTTTGACCTAATATTACAAGAAACTGATTTCTGTCAAAGAGTTCCAGGAGCACAGAAGTTCTTCCTTTCTCTCCCTTTGGTTTGAGAGTCCTCTCCACATCAAACTCATGACCCTGGTTGGGTTTGCCCAACATCCACAAGACATCTTCCTTTCTGGTCCTTCTCTGGATTATTTTCCTGTTCTCTCTAGGAATCCCCTATCCTCTCTAATAAGCGAAAAGGAAGAGAGGACTTCCTTAAGCCCATTCATTTATTTATTCAGTAAGTATTTCTTGACCCTTGACGTGTGCCAGGCAGTCTTCTAGGCACGAGGGATACAGCAGTTAACAAAATTAAGTCCTTGTTTTCATAGTTTTATAGTCTAGTGAGTGGATATATATCAATCTCATGTGATAACTGATAAATGCTCTGAAGAAAAGTAGCACAGGATAAGGAGAACCAGATGATCCTATTTTAAATATGGAAGTCATAGAAAGCTTTTCTGACAAGGTGACCTTTGAAACCAAAGGGGACTAATGAAATAGTCCTAGTAAAAGATGATGGTGTCTCGGACTAGGGTGGTTGGGATAGCTGTAATTTTTCTTCTTTTGTGTTCTCTTCTGCTGGGAGATCACTTTGCATTAGAGCACACTAAACCCCTGCCCTTCCTGAGAAGCAGACCATTTAGTGCATATCCTATAGTTCATAAAATGTACCTTTGCTTTTCATTCTTCTTTGTCTCAAACGGAACTTCAGTTCTTTTTGACATGCCTTCTATTTTCTCACAAAAATTCTTTTACATACTTAACCAGTTGATCTCAAGCTTGAGTGTGGAGAAGGATCACCAGTAAGAATTGTTTAAAATGGACCTTCAAATATGCACTCTGGGAGAGTTTTATGCAAATGTCTCGGCTGCACTTTGAGAAACACTGCTTTTAGCCTCAGTCTCTCCTAAGGCCCAGACTGCTATCAATAACAAAAGCAATAAAATAAGTTATTAAGCAACTTCTGCCTTCTGATCATCACAACTTTAAAAGAATGTATTATTAATATTAGCTTAAAAGTTTTGTCTGAATTTACATGGCTAGAAACAGGCAGATATAGGATTCAAACCTACTCTGTCCTATTTCTTGAACTCTGCTGGTTCCTCTGTACTATATTGCTAAACTAATAGATTGTCATACTGCTAGCAACTAATAAATCACTAACTGATTACACTGGCATTTACATTATCTAGTGGAATCTCCTGCCTTTCATAGGAATAAGCAATATATATATATATATATTTTTTTGCGGTACGCGGGCCTCTCACTGTTGTGGCCTCTCCCATTGCGGAGCACAGGCTCCGGACGTGCAGGCTCAGCGGCCATGGCTCACGGGCCCAGCTGCTCCATGGCACGTGGGATCTTCCCGGACCGGGGCACGAACCCGTGTCCCCTGCATCGGCAGGCGGACTCTCAACCACTGCGCCACCAGGAAAGCCCTTAAGCAATATTTTAATTTCCTGCTTCTAGCTGTTTTCACACTGGTTCAAATTCCTCAGAGTTTTCTTCCTAGAAAGAGCTATTTATACCTCCAGTGATAATCTATACCAAGAAAATTAAAATTTTTAAATATTAAATCTTATATAATCATCAAGTTTTGAGACTTATTTTCTTTAATAAAAGACTATTTTCAGTTCCTAAAATCAACACAATGGTTCTATTTAATAATCTATAGCTTAGAATCAAAGGTACTATATTAAGTGGAGCCCATTTTCAATAACTGAGGTTTTTAAAAATTAATTGCAAGAGCAATATAGTAACAAAATTAAAGAAAATGTGGAGGTTCCATCAATATGGCAGACTGAATGTTAAATTCCCTCCTATAAACACTTAAAAATGCCGAATATAATACAAAGTTGACCTTGAGAAAAAAATTGTAGAGAAAACAAAGAGAAGTGAACTCAGGATGTGAAGCTCTTGCAGTTTGGGCAGTTACCAAACCAGATACAGATCCTAGCATCCTATGACAGGAGATGTGGCTTTGTGTGAGCTGAGGTGTGCATGAGAGTTGAGACAGAAACCTCTGCAGAAGGCCTGGGCTTTAAAGGCCTGACCCCTTCAGGGAAAGTCTAACAAGCAAACTTTAGTTAGTTGTTTCCTTATACTTTGGGTAGTTTGTTTTGTCTCAGGACTCTGAATGACAATTAAACAAAAACCACCAAAAAAAAAAAGAAAGAAAAGAAGGCCTAGGCTCTCACTGTGGAGAGTGTATAGTCTAAATTTACACTGCATGCATGGTGCATGAAATTCTATACTTAGAAATTAGGGAACAAAGTGGTTTAGACTAGAGAAACTCCTCAGGTACCTGGCAAAAATATATGCAAATCCATGTTGAAACACTTGTACAACCTATCTCTTGAGACATGTACAGATGAAACAATTCTCTAAAGATCAAGTCAAAATCAAAAGTTATAGACCACGTGAATGATCTCAAAGAGACTAATAAAAATGTATGCTTATAAGAATTAAAGACATAAAAGAAGGGATACATCCTGAAAGGAAAATGAGATCACTATGAGAGAAAGTAGATAGATTTGAAAGAGAACAAAATAGAACCATTAGAAATGAAAAATACAGCAGTTTGAAATTAAAACTTAATGGACAGGTAAAAGAGGCTGACTTGACAAAGCTAAAAAGAAAATCAGGCTTCCCTGGTGGCGCAGTAATTGAGAGTCCGCCTGCCGATGCAGGGGACACAGGTTCGTGCCCCAGTCTGGGAAGATCCCACATGCTGCAGAGCGTCTGGGCCCGTGAGCCATGGCCGCTGAGCCTGCGCATCCAGGGCCTGTGCTCCACAATGGGAGAGGCCACAACAGTGAGAGGCCCGCGTACCGCAAAAAAAAAAAAAAAAAAAAAAAAAAAATCAGTGAACTGGGAACTAAGTACAGGGAGATGAGTTAAAAATAAATAAGAAAAGCTAAAATTTGTGAAAAGGAGAATAAAAGAAATAAATAGAATACAAAGGAGAGAAAAACTTAATGTACATACCATCTTTAACTTCCTTTTACTAAGTTTCTAAAAAAAATTTTTATTGGAGTACAGTTGCTTTACAATGTTGTGTTAGTTTCTACTGTATAGCAAAGTGAATCAGCTATACATATACATATACCCCCTCTTTTCTGGATTTTCTTCTCATTCAGGTCACCACAGAGCACTCTGTGCTATACAGTAGGTTCTCATTAGTTATCTATTTTATACAGAGTATCAAGTGTATATGTGTTAACACTAATATGTATAAAATGGATAACTAATAACCTGCTGTATAAAAAAATAAAATTCTAAAATTCAAAAGAAAAATAGTGTATATATGTCAATCTCCCAATTCATACCACACCCCCCTTTTCCCCCTTGGTATCCATACATATGTTCTTTATGTCTTTGTCTCTATTTCTGCTTTGTAAATCATCTATACCAACTGTTTCAGATTCCACATATATGCGTTAATATACGATATTTATTTTTCTCATTCTGACTTACTTCACTCTGTATGATAGTCTCTAGATCCATCCACATCTCTACAAATGACCCAATTTCATTCCTTTTTATGGCTGAGTAATATTCCATTGTATACATGTACCACATCTTTATCCATTCGTTTGTGGATGGGCATTTCGGTTGCTTCCATGACCTGGCTATTGTAAATAGTGCTGCAGTGAACATTGGGGTGCATGTGTCTTTTTGAATTATGGTTGTCTCTGGGTATATGCCCAGTAGTGGGATGGCTGGGTCATATAGTAGTTCTATTTTTAGTTTTTTAAGGAAGCTCCATACTGTTCTCCATAGCAGCTGTATCAATTTACATTCCCACCAACAGTGCAAGAGGGTTCCCTTTTCTCCACACCCTCTCCAGCATTTATTGTTTGTAGATTTTGTTATGGTGACCATTCTGACTGGTGTGAGGTGATATCTCATTGTAGTTTTGATTTGCATTTCTCTGATAATTAGTGATGTTGAGCATTTTTTCATGTGTTTGTTGGCCATCTGTATGTCTTCTTCGGAGAAATGTCTATCCTACCTAAGGAGGCAAAAGACCCATACACAGAAAACTGTAAGATGCTGGTGAAAGAAATCAAAGAAGACACAAACAGATGGAGAGATATACCATGTTCTTGGATTGGAAGAATCAATATTGTGAAAATGACAATACTATGCAAAGCAATCTATAGATTCAGTGCAATCCCTACCAAATTATCAATGGCATTTTTCACAGAACTGGAACAAAAAAATTTTACAAGTTGTATGGAAACACAAAAGACCTTGAATAGCAAAAGCAATCTTGAGGAAAAAGAAAACAGAGCTGGAGGATTCAGGCTCCCTGACTTCAGACTATACTACAGGGCTACAATAATCAAGACAATATGGTGCTGGCACAAAATCAGAAATTTAGGTCAGTGGAACAGGATAGAAAGCCCAGAGATAAACCCATGCACCTATGGTCACCTAATCTATGACAGAGGAAGCCAGAATATACAATGGAGCAAAGACAGCCTTTTCAATAAGTGGTGCTGGGAAAACTGGACAGCTACATGTAAAAGAATGAAATTAGAACACTCCCTAACACCATACACAAAAATAAATTCAAAATGGATTAAAGGCCTAAATGTAAGGTCAGACACTATAAAACTCTTAGAGGAAAACTTAGAACACTCTTTGACTTAAATCTCAGCAAGATCTTTATTGACCCACCTCCTAGAATAATGAGAATAAAAACAAAAATAAACAAATGGGACCTAAGTTCTTTTTTAAAAACTGGCCTTTTAAATTTTTTATAAAGGAAACACATTCACTTTTTTAAAATTAGAAAATAGAAGTAAAGCTGTAGTTCCCATGTTTTCACATACATCAGAATTACCAGTAGGGGTATAGAAACACAGAATGCTGAACCCCACACTAGACTTCCTGATTGGTAGGACCAAGGTAGGGGCTACAAATATGCATTTCTGACAAGTTCGCAAGTGATACTGATTCTGTGGTTGGGGAGCATAGTTTAAGAATTACTGCCTTAAAATAAGAGAAGAAAATAGGGATGAACTGTAATATAACCCCCTAAGGATAATGACATTGAGAGGCATCTTTCTTTTTTTAAATTTTTTATTTATTTATTTTTGGCTGCATTGGGTCTTCATTGCTGCGTGCGGGCTTTCTCTAGTTGCAGCAAGCAGGGACTACTCTCTTCGTTGTGGTGTGTGGGCTTCTTGTTGCAGTGGCTTCTCTTGTTGCGGAGCACGGGGCCTAGGCACGCACGCTTCAGTAGTTGCAGCACGTAGGCTCAGTAGTTGTGGCTCATGGGCTCTAGAGCACAGGCTCAGTAGTTGTGGCGCACGGGCTTAGTTGCTCTGTGGCATGTGGGATCTTCCTGGACCAGGGCTCGAACCCATGCCCCCTGCATTGGCAGGCAGATTCTTAACCACTGCGCCACCAGGGGAGCCCAGTATGCATCGTTTTTAATCTTTTTTTCCCCGCAGGAAAAAAGATCTGTATGTGTGTTGGGGGTTGAGGGAAGAGGGGACAAATACATAACCTTTTTTTTTTTTTTTAAATAGCCCAAAATGAGATTGTGTTATTCACAGTTTTGTACTTGGCTTTTTCCATTTAACATATTATGAACATTTTTACTGTCAGTATAGCTATATCACCATTTTTAATGGCTATGTAGAATTTTAGTGTTGGGATACATCATAATTCATATGAACTAATAATGTACTTACCAGAATACATGTTTGCAAACTTTTCCAATTATTTACTTATATCCTATGTTTCTTTGATAGTCTTCAGCTTATTTTTTATTTTTTATTTTTTTGCGATACGCGGGCCTCTCACTGCTGCGGCCTCTCCTGTTGCGGAGCACAGGCTCCGGACGCGCAGGCTCAGCGGCCATGGCTCACGGGCCCAGCCGCTCCGCGGCACGTGGGATCTTCCCGGATCGGGGCACGAACCCGTGTCCCCTGCATCGGCAGGCGGACTCGCGACCACTGCGCCACCAGGGAAGCCCTTCAGCTTATTTTTTAACGTACTCTTTAGTGTACCTTCCATAATGGAGGCTTGACTTGGAAAATATTAGAGATGTGTAATCCATTTTTCATATTAATTTTTTGCTAAGGACATAATTAAAGGGGAATTCATAAATTGGTCAGTATTAGGTTTTCTTCAGCACTTAGGTTGTATAACATATAAGTTTACTGTTTGTAAGATTAGCTGTCTGCTTTGTCAGCATACCATTTTACGTTTGTATTTGCATGGACACAGTTCTACATGTCCAAAGTGGTGATAGTAGTGTTTATATATTGCTGTGTAACAAACTGCACCAAAATTACTGGTATAAAACAACCATTTTATTTTACCCACAATTTTATGCATCAGGAATTTGGGAAGGACTCAGCTAGGTGGTTTGTGTTTGACTCACGTGGCATCAACTGTAGTGGGAAGGGCTGGAGGACCCACAGTCAACATCTTCCCTGAGATGTTTGGTGCCTCGGTGTTCTTTGTTCTTTCTCTCACTCTCTCTCCATGTGACATTTCATTCTCCGAGGCTTCTCACAGCATGGTGATCTCACAGAGTCGCAATTCTCATATGATGGATAGTTTCTAAGAAGCACAAGCTGCCAGACCACTTAAGGGCTATGCCCAGAATTGATCAAAGCAGTCACAGGTAACCACTCCCGACCAGATGAAGAAATAGACTTTACCTTTTAAAGGGAGAGTGGGGTGGAAAGGTTACATTGCAGAGGAGCATTTGAGTTGTGAGGTACTTTTGTGGTCATCTTTGAAAAATACAATGTGCCATAGGTAGTTTGTTTACATAAAGAAATAATTAGACCTGTTTATGTACACAAGCTTTGACTATTTTGCCAAGAAGTATAAATCTTAAAAACTGATTTTTAAAGATATAGTTCTTTGCTCAAAAAAAAAAAAAAAAAAAGATCTTTGCTCAGATCTATATTCTGAAGTAATCAGTGTTGTGAAATATACTTCATGCTACAATTAAAAAACAGGTCCATGTTGTCAGCCACACAGTTAATGGTTCTTTCCTAAACTGGTCTTGTCTAAGGGAATGTGGTTATTTTTGACATTGTATTGTTTATGAAGAAGGTATTTGTTGAGTGCCCATCATGGATGAAACGCTACACTGAGTAAGGAATAAAAAGACATATTAGACAGGGGTCTGCCTTAGAGGACCACATAGTCAGCTAGGGAAGATAGGGCATAATATGTAATTACAAATAAGGTAACAAGAGAGAAATCTATAGCATTGAGGATGGAAGAGAGTCGTTTTTAAAAAGCTGTATGGAAAATGTTGCTGGAGGGCTTCCCTGGTGGAGCAGTGGTTGAGAGTCCGCCTGCCGATGCAGGGGACACGGGTTCGTGCCCCAGTTCGGGAAGATCCCACATGCCGCGGAGCGGCTGGGCCCGTGAGCCATGGTCGCTGAGCCTGCACGTCCGGAGCCTGTGCTCCGCGACGGGAGAGGCCACAACAGTGAGAGGCCTGCGTACCGCAAAAAAAAAAAAAAAAAAAACAGGGTAAGACACTCACTTGGGGGGAAGTGCTGATGAGCTGGTGTGTTGTGTACATCATATTTGCATAATGAGGAGGACTCCCTGTTGGGAGTGTCCAACAGGCCACTGAGAATCAAGTCTGGATGTCAGGAAAAAGGGCAAGGCTGGAAATAGGGATTTGAGGGTTATTGGCAAAGTGGTGGGAGTTCAAGATACGGCAATGGGTGAGCTTACCAAGGGAGTGCATATAAAGAGAAAACATAACCACAGGGAATACCTAGATTCAGGAAATTGGGATGATGATAAGCCAGCAAAACTGGAGCACCTTTAGAGCACTAGGAAGGTGACTTTCTAGCAGGGAATGATCAGCAGGGTTGAAAATTACAGAGGAAGATGGAGACTGAAGACAGGCCACTGATGTTTAAGGGCACTATTTAACAGAATCGTGTAAACAGAAGTCAGCAAACGTTAAGGAATGAGTCAGTGGTCAGGAACTGGCACCATTTACAGTGCAGTGTTATTTTGTTAAGAAAATTCATACTTCCCGGGGACCTTTTAACTGCTGTTAGAGAGTGGGAGAAAATCAAGAAAATATTGCTCATTTACCTAAAAGCAACTCTTCATGATCTGTCACACATGTAATTTAAAGCAACAATGGAGTCCTCTGATCCTGTTTTTCATTACTGCAAATGTCTTTACCAGAGCTAGACGTCTCTTAGGGATGTTACCTTAATCCAGAGGATTTTGTTTTTATTGAGCTCATCTCAGTATATAGAAAAGCTCCTTCAAAGTTTAGCCTTGTATCCAAAAATGAAACATAACAGCACCCATGTTTTATTGCCATTGTTGATAGAGCTCCTAAGAAGGAACTTTATTGGAACAAGAATTCTTGCAATCATTTTTGTACTTATAAACTGACATCATCAGCTAACCAAAAACATTTTTTCTCAAAGGCATAACCCCTAATTGGACACTATTCATGGTTAACAATGGGATACAATATAAGGTAGCTATTTTCAACACCTCATTTTCTTCTCTTTGGGTGTTATTTTATTATACTTCAGGCTTCCCCTGCACCTAATTTACTATGGGGTAACATAGTAATTAGTATGTATCAAGGCTCTGCCCTAGAGCTGTGCACTTTGCACCCTTTCATTCTTGTGGCAACCTTGCAAAGTTGATATTTTTGTTCCCATTTCGACACTGAGAAAAATAAGGCTGAAAGACGTGGAGTCACTTAACCCAAGGTGGTGCAGCTATTCATTTTTCCAGTACGGATCCCACTGTGATTTCTTGACTCCAAAGCTTATGTTCTCAGCACTCTGCTACTGATGCTTACTTACTCTCTCCTCTACCCTTGGACCATCTGCGTATCATGTTATTTCAGGAACATGGACAGTGTGCTACTGATACTGAATCATCAGGATTTTTGATGATTAGAGAGCATCTCTTTTGACTCTGTCTTTAACAAATTTGTTTGGGTTGAGATAGCCCCTCCAACTTCTTGTGTTAAAAAAAATTTTTAAGTAATGAAGCAGTTGTCTTTTCAGGTTTAAGAAGGTATGGAAAAGCCAGCCGGGGCGGTGGGGGGAAGTGCTAAAAGGAAAGGGAAAGCTAATTGGAACTGTTGCTTCAAATACTGTTAGTACTGGCTACAGTGGGCTAAATATGGCCAGGAATCCTCATGAAAAGGCTTCATCCAAAGGCAGGGCAGGTTCTACTCCTGGCGCTTTGTGCACTCCACCCCCACTTTGGTAAGGAAAATGATTGATGACACTTTCTTAATACTGGGAAGCTGGCACAGAGATGAAGACAGAGCACCAGATATGTGGAAACCTTCATCAGCAGCCAAGTCTCTGTTCCTCTCCCCAGGGCAGTGTGTGTCTCCAGCAGTGGGGCCACGAGGCTAAGCCCAGTCTCTCTTTGGGCTGAAGTCCTGACAATTTAACATTATCTCTGAATGTATAAAGCACCAAGAGTTTTAACAGTACATATCAGCCTGTTGTACTCTCAACATTAACCTATATGTTAAACAACATAATTGTTTGGTACAACACTAAGAATTTATCAATTAGAGCCAGCATTCAGTTATCTGAGTCAGTGGAGTAAAGTCATGTATAATCCATAGTGTCAGATCAAAGATAATTTGTAACTTTGCGCTGGAAAAATAAATTTGCCCTTGTTATATTTTCCTTAGGCTACTACTGAACTTATCAACCTTTTCCAAGGTGTGTGCGAGTGTGTGTGTGTGTATACAGCCAATATAGAGAAAAGAGATATGACTTCGAATCATTCAATCTAATTGAGCAAATAGTTTGGAATATAGAAATTTTCTGTAAATAAGCCACACACGGTCCATAGTTAGCTCTCAGGAATTCTTTTTGTTTCTTAGTAATCCGACCAGTATTTTTCTTATTGTTGCTATGCCATATTGGACATGGATCATCTATCATTACATAAACTTGAACTTTAAACATCGTCAATAATTAACTTTCAGACAATAACTGTGCATAGTCAAAAGACTAAATTTACCCTAATTTCAATATACTGCAATTGCTATCTCATGCAGAGCATCCCAGCTCCTG
Source organism: Aethalodelphis obliquidens (assembly GCF_003676395.1). Lineage (NCBI taxonomy): Eukaryota > Metazoa > Chordata > Mammalia > Artiodactyla > Delphinidae > Aethalodelphis > Aethalodelphis obliquidens. The sequence goes on from NW_020837949.1 coordinate 38,176,951, forward strand.
GCATTGTGCTAGCATGTTTATTGATTGAATGTCGGATAACCCTCGAGAGATTTCTCTGAATTAACTACTGTAATCAAAGTACAAAAGCAAGAAAACTATTATTTGCAGGAGCTCAAAATCTAACCAAAAAAACCATAGAGGCAATTCAGGAACTTAATATCAGTATTAGAATTGACATTGGGCAATATGCTTCCCCCTCCCAACTTTATTGAGGAATAACTGACAGATATAATTGTATATATTTAAAATGTAGAAAGGGATGGTTTGGTATGCGTGTACACTGTGGGATGATTACCAAGATCCAGATAATTAACACACCCATCACCTCACATAGTTAACTTTTTCTTTGTGTGTGTGCTTTTAACATGATCACAGCACCATTATTTCTTTGTTGCTTCAAACTATACTAACAAGATGACTTCTCAAGAAGGCAACAAGATCCTTTACAACTAATAAAAGTAGCAAAAAATCTATTCAATAGTTTACATTCCTTTTGTTTTTATTTACTTAGTAGTGAACCTGATTAAAAATAAATAGATCATAATATTTAAACTAAAAGATTTATAATTACCCTCCATAAATAGTATTATTCCTCATAAATAATACAGCCATTTAAGTAGCATTTTTGGTTCACACAATTTATTTCTGACCAAAGTGGTATTAAGAGTGTGAAATTAATTTAAAACTCAGCTAAAAATCTTAGAAAGCATTTTACTTACCCTTCTGAAAGAAAAATGTTTAAAAGTAACAAAACATTTATTTCCATTAGAGGAGAGATTTTGATCAGTCTGCTGATTTGTTTTTATATTATATATTTAGTCCACGAGTTACATACATATATACAAGTGTATAACCACACTAGGTGAACATCATTTTCAGAATTTTAATAGGTTTTTTCTGGATCTTTACATGTTCTCTAGGCACAGTCAAAAAAAAATAGCAACTACAGTTTTAAAGGTGACTTACAACTATTTCCTCCCCTAATCTCTGCTCTATTGTCAATGCTTACCTTTTTACAAGCTGAGAGCAGTATGTCTCTACTTGTGCAAAACTCTCACAAGCCTTGGAGGAGGTGGGTGTGTTACTGCTCAGCAAAATGTATTGATTCTTGCATGTAGCTGACAGCTTCCTAGCATTACATTTGAAATGCAATGTCCCCCCAGGTCTGTGTCCTTAGCACTCTTACTTTCTTCTCTAGGTGAGCACGTTAATTCCTGTGGGTACAACTGGGTGATTCCTGAATGTCTAAGTTCTACTTGCCACCACTGTCTGGACTCTTGCACAGAATTTTCAGCTGCGTTCGGGATGTCTTCCCGTGACATTCAACAGGATCCTCAGATTGATAATCCAAAACTGAACTCATCATTTCCCATATCTGCTCCTTCTACTGTGATCCCTCTATTATTAATAGCATTACCATCTTTCCAGGCAGGTGAGAAATGAGCTATCTCTACACCTCGTTCTTTTCTCAGCTCCCAGGTCCAATCAGTTGCTAAATTATATCTAGTCTAAATCCACATCATCTCCTGTTTCATTAATTTAATCAGTCAACATTTTTTGAGCTTCTTTCTACTTTCATTCCCTTGATTTAGAACATGACAGTGCCTGCTTCAAGAAGCTCATACTTAGTAAGATACAAAGAACTAAATAGACCCTCATTGTACAGGGTGGTAATTACTAGTTATCATAAGTAAGCCCAGACTGCAGAGAATGGCAAGAGGGCTTGGAGGCCTTCCAGGAGGAAGTACCATGTAAGCTATGTCTGGAAGGATGAAGGGGACTTACCCAGGTAAACAGAGAAAGAAAGCCTTTCAGGAGGCAGAGAAAGCAGTATGTGCAAATGTGCAGAGGTGTGGGAGTGATTCTGGTACAAGTTGAGGAGCACTGAGACATAAAGCGGAGGTCCATTAATGATGGACCAGACATACCGTGCCAGGAAATGTGGATTTCATTCCCGAAGGCTCCTTTCGTTTCTTTTCTCTTATACACAATCATATCTCTTGGCAGCACCATTGCAAAACATCTCCTGACTGTTCTCTTGCTCTCCACTTTCTTGGCTTTCTTTTTCTTTCCTTCGACTGTGGGCAGAGGTGGCGTCCCCTGTTACAGGGTTGGACATATATCTCCTCCTGATCCTTCAATGGCCTGTGTTGCTCACCAGATCACTCTCATCTCCTGCAACCTCTGCTTCTGCCAAACACATCCTGGGGATCAAGCTTGTGACAACCATCTTCCCATCTGAGTTGTAAGCTCCTCAAGGCCAGAGTCTATGGCTCATACATCTTGGTACATTTAGAACATCATGCCCTGTGCTCTGCACATAGTAGGCTCTTTAAAAAATATTTAAGTCCTTTATTAATTTGAAGAGTAAATATATTAAGAATAATAGTTAAGTTTTTTTTTGTAGGCTTTTATGTATCTATGGTGTTGATTTCCCCACTTCTTCGTTTTCCAGGCTCTTTTATGCACATGCACATAACCGCATTGCTGTAGTAAGCACTGCCTTTCTTGTCACCGCCAGCAAGCATTCCTTACAGCCCAGTGACTTGTAATGTGTTCTGCTGCTACAAATCAGCAACAGTTCCCAAAGTGGCATGGATGTGTACAAACCTTAATGTGCAATGTTTGTTTCTTTTCCTGCAGAAAATGAAAGGCCTCACTATTCCCTGGGGAGAAAGCAGGTTTAGAAAGCATCAATGCAGGGCCCCATGCCAAACATTACAATTTCCAGGGCTCTACACTTTGTATCGCTAACAGGTATGGTGAAAACGGCTTTGAACTAGGAGCCAGCGCTGAGTCCCAGCGCTAACTGACTGGGCAGCATTTCTGAGCCTCGATTTCCTCACCTGTGGGACGGGGGATTAGACCTAATTTCTAAATATCCTTATAAACATTATTCATGTGGAAGGATTTCCATGGCAGTGTATTCATCAGGTATCTTGGTTGCAAATAACACAAACTCACCCTGACTAATTGAAGTAGAAAAGATGTCATTGGAAGGATATCGATATTGGATATCACTGAATGGATGGGATGAAAACAAGGCTTGGGAATTAGACAGTTAGCAACATAGGACACCCTTATGTCACACATAGGAGCAGGATGATGGGTTTGGCAATTGGTGTCCCTGCACACTTCCTGGCACTCTCGTCTCTGCCAGTAATCTCTGACTATTCCTGTGTCTTTGCATCGCTCCCTCCACATTCATAGCCCTGGATGTGAGTATCCAATTGGTTGAGCCCTGGTCATGTGCCTACCCTCAGCTATTGGCAATGGAGAGAAGGAATATCTGGACCATCCAGCTTGGGGTGTTAGGCAGTGGATGAAGGCATTTCTTCTCACCAAGACTCGTACAGACACAAAAAGGTGGTTGAGATGGGCAGTACCCACGCACGCCACACCCATACCTATAATGATCTCAGTGATCCTTAAGATCCTGCTTCACCATGTGTACCTTTATCACTTCAAATACCTGGTGGATATTTCTTCTAGAGAAGCCAGTTTTGCTAGGGTTTAGACCATTCTTTCAATTACCTTTTATTATACTGCATAATTTCTTTTTTCCTTATCAACACAATTCTTTGGATTTTGGTAAGCTTAAATTTAAGAACAGTAGTTATAGCGCTGACCACTAAGATATTGTTCTGGGATGAGGAAAAGGGCTGAGTGCAGTAGATCATCAATTCCAACTCATCCTTCATTTGTAGATACACAGCCAGATTTTTGGATCAGGAATTATCTCCAGCCACAAACAACACAGAACAGATCTTGTCGATCAAAAACACAGGTGAAAGAAATACTTAGAAAAGATCATTTAAAGGGCATTCTATCTATCTGTGCTGCCAGGTCATCTAAGTACTTATCATTGGAATAAGTTAGGTCTCTAGATTACATACAAGACGACATCGCCTTAATCATTTGGCAGAACAGCTAATTGCCAGTAAGCGGAACTGTCCTACTGTCTTTTAGGTGGAACCTACTTCCATGGACATTGTCCATTTTGATGCTTCGAGTATCCTGTGACAGAGCCCATGTGAGAAATAGCTTGCAGAAATTTAATCAGATAAAAACTTAGCTTCCCGTAAAAATTGGGACAGTTCTCCCTCTGCTATGAGAGCTGTGTAAGCTAGCTATCTGAGAGCCACCATGAGGAAGAAAACATGCTACGTACCAAGTGTGCTCTCCACAGCAACTATCTTGGCTCTTGTAGTTGTCACTTTTATTCATCTTCTTTTGTTCCTGGTTGGTTGTTTTGTAAGCCTCCTCGATTTCTTTTTTTTTTTTTTTTTTGAAAAAAGAAAAAAGAGGGATGGGAAGTAGGGAGAGATGGTAAGATAGAGACTGGATGCCAGGTAACCACCCAAATGAACAGAGGTAACCATGGTAGGGATGTGACTGCACCCACCATAGCAGCAGGTCTGGTAACGGCTACTGGATACCTTGTTGTCCCAAATCCTCTCCTACCAATGGCAGTCTGGTTTGTCTCAGCAGCTGTCTGCCCAGTGGCCTAAATATGGTTTTAAAAAATGTCAACAACGATAAAGACTTTTACGCCTCTCCCCTCATGTATTTATATGAACTGTTTTATCTCCTACATAAAAATAGCATGTGGGACACGAGCTACTAGAGAACAGAAGTAAGCAATGAGACATCATCAGTAATGTCATCCTCCACTGTGGTTTATTGTTGATACTGTGAGTTTCTAACTATCCAAATTATATTCAAGTATTTCATCACCTGCTTAATCAAGCTGCAAAATAAGGAGTTAGACCACTTCAACTCCAGTGATTTGATTATGTGGTGAAGAGACTGGTGCATAAACATTAATCCTGGGAAATTAATTCATGAAAATTAGCTGGAGATACCCCTAGAGGCCTGTTTTGTTTCTATTTCTGCATAAAATGTTGAACTAACTATTTACTGAAGGTGCCGGGGTTGGGGGGGACGGGAATGATTATGCATGATTCTGTAGTTATCTAGAGAGAATCCTGAAGAGGCCATGAAGTGACCTGAAGATGCATTCTGATTAAAGCTCAGTCTTGAACAGGAAAATTGCTTTGAAATGATTAAAGTGAAAATTGTTGATAATGAAGGAAAACACTTGTCCTAGAATGAGGTCTTTAGAAGAGAGAATCTCATTTTGAATCTTTTGTAAAGCATATGACTTTCCTTTTCGATGGCAAAGTACTGGGTTGTATCAACCTATCACATTGTCTCAATTTTGCAGCTCAGTGGGGGGGGGGGGGCAAGGAGGATTAGGAGAATGCTCTAGACAGAAATCTGGCAGTGGATGTCATTGGGTAAAGGTCTACCCTCAGGAGAGGGAAGTCTCCATCATCCCTGGCAGCCAGCTTAGATGCATCGGCTCAGTGGAACCTTCCCAAGGCCTGACTGCAGTCTCTGCTCCCAGGGCACTTGGCTCCTTTATATGTCTGTCATATTGGATTGTATTTTGATGCTCTGTTTAAACATCTGTCTTTCCCGCCATTTGGTGAGGTCCTAGACGGGGTCCCATCCCACCTAGGACTGAGCCCAAAACTCTGGTTACATTTATCCTCTTTGGTAAATATTCATCTTTGCAGATATTTAAAGATAGTAATACTATATCTAAAACTTGGAGGGCAAATGGGTTTCAGAAATCAGACTGTTTGGATGTTGGAAAGGTGGTATCAGTGTCTACACACAGCATCTAAACATTATCTATGCCACGTAACATAACGTTCCCAGCAGAGTCTGGGGCAACTTCTATAATCAAGCACGTTAATACTTCTGCAGCAAAAATTATGAATAGGCACACAGCAGGGGATAAATAAAGGGTATGATTTCCTAACAGTTTAGGTCATGTCTGGTTTTGCTACCAGAGAGTTACAAAACAATTGAACTTTCGGAGCTCTTTGGATTTTGGAATTGTAGATAAGGTATTGTGAGCCTGTATTAATACATCTTTAGGAAGGAAAGCGTTCTCATCCAAGGGAAATATTCCCAGGTACCAGGACCCTTCCTCTTGTCACTTCAGGGAGGAGAAAGAGAACAGCGCTGGGATTTTCTGGATGGTGATGTGTTCTCATAACTGGTGCTGCTACTAGGGTCCCTGTGGGAGGGGGGCAATGGAAGTGGTCCATTCCCCACAAATAAAGCTTTCTCAGTGTGCCACCACTGCCTCTGTGCCTTTTACCTTACCTGCTGCTGCTTCCCCTGTGTTCTAACTTATTTCTCCATTTTTCTAGAGCTTTCCTTCTCCCCTCCTTTCTTCCTATATATTCTTTTGCTCACCAGCTTAGGTCTTAGGAGTGTTGATACTTTCCTTGTTTGTCTTCTGCATAATTCTTCAGTACATGACCCTCCTGCCTCTCATTCACCTCTAAAACCAAAGCTTTGCCATTACTAGTTTGTGTTTGAGTAGATGCCAGTCAGTGCTTGCTTAGACTTCAAGCAGTCTCCCTACATGTTTTTGTTTAGAGGACTATGTTTATCTGCTCAACACTGTGTAGATAAGCATCTTGGGAATGTGTGCTGGTTGACAAGCCACTACTCTCTTTCTGACCCTTGTCTACTGTATCAAACAATGTTAATGAAAACCTCAGATTTGTGTATGTTAATCCATGTGTAAAAATAAAGTAGGTGCTATCATTTCTATCCTTCAGACTTACAAAAAATATCCTTTTCATAATATTTTAAAACAGTGCCGTTGCTTATTTTTCCATATGGTATGTTTTTGCCTGTCTTTATTTCTAATTCTTTTTGATTCACTTAGAGCACGCATCTGCTTTTGTTCATAATTTCAAGAGAGCTCACTTTTATGCTCTCTGATAAAGGAATTATTTTGTTCTCCTCAACCTCTTTCTCTTAGTCTTTTAGGTTGTTTTTAAGTACCTGCCTTGAGTGTTGTTGCTGTGTAACACTGACATTCCCAGACAATGGTGACCACAGAGGCAGGGCCAGGAAGGCAAATCTCTGCACTATCAGGGCATCCTTCTCTGTGGAGCTGAGTACCAGCAACACCCACAGTGGAAGCCGATGTTGCTCTGTCTCTTCTCTGTGTGAGCGATGCACTGTTCCATCCAGCGATTGATGGCGTTGTGTTTTCCTTGGTGACGCACACCAAGATGCAATGGGTGAGATGTTAGACGTCTATTCCTTGTGGCTGGCATTGTGATGATCTATGCTGTCCTCCATTTAGTTGGAGTCCTTCCACGGGATTAGTAACTGGTGTACAGTGCTCTGCTCCCTCGGGACTGATCACCAGTGCACAGAACCTGCCCTGCACGCTCCACTTGCAGCATCATATTGAATGCACAGTACCAAAGCACGGGCCCTGAGTGAAGTCCCATGTTTCTTTCCTGTGTCCTGCTCTCCAGGTACCACTCGCATCTCTGGTCTTATCAGTAGTTATCAAGACAACATCCTCTTTTGTGGTACTCCAGTCCAGAAAGAGTTTGTCAATACAGCAGTGAGCAGTGTTCCCTGGCTGCCACTGTGAGCAGACTGATGTGGATGTTGTATTCAGGAAAAGTTTAATGTGTGGAAGAGGACAAGTAGCCAGAATTTTGGTCTGTTACTCAAAAACCAATGGTACTCATCCCAGGAGACTGAGGACCAGTCATTATACATTTCTCTCCTCCCTAATATTGTTCATTTGTTTTGGAGGTAAATGGTGGTCACCAGAGGCAATCCAAACCAATTTTCTTTGCCTGTGTAATATATTTTAAAATTCTTAAGAGGCAGTAAATATAACAATTTTAAATCTATGTATTTCATGTTTTAAATTCCATACTGTAACTTTAAAAAATTCTTTTGAGACTGGAGCAAAGAACTGTATCACTAGTTTGTGGTCAATCCACAGTGGCACATCATCTGTAAAGCTCTTATGTCACTTAATGTTGTTTTCCAGCAAACTATGGATGTTTCTCTTAAGATAAGTTAGGGAATTTCCTTGATGCCCAGATCAGAAAATATAGCATTTCCAGATTTTAGCTTTCCTCTTAAATGAACATTCACTCATTCAACAAATATTTGTTGCTGAAAAGTAATTCCTAATCTTGGATGAAACATTGTCCTTTTCAGAAAACATTTTAATCACATAAACTTGGAAGTTTTATGCTTCACCTGATTTTTCATATTGGTCCTCTTCTGACCCTGGCTCTAGTTCTGAACATCTTTTTAAAAAGGAGTTTGCTCACATTAACAGTCATCTTCTTCTTTCTTCCTTAACTTCTTTTCTGTGTTTTCCCCTCTGTCCTATCTCTAGACTCATGTGCTTATGTTTGTCCTTGCTCAGCAATGACCAGTACAAAGTAACTGGTTTTATTTTTATTATTTTACCACAGTACTCACAGACTGTCCTTGCAAGCTCTTCCTTCAACAGAGGGTGCCCTGAAGCCAAGAATCAGAAGAGTGTTCTGTAGACTGTAGCCCTGTGGAAATGGGTGGAGGGAACCAGAGTAACACACACCTGTGCCCCTGGCACATGAAGCAAAGGCTGGGCCCATGAAGGCTGTGTCTGCCAGATGCCAAAATAACTTCTTAGTGGAGCCAATTCGATCAAAGACAGGTAGTTCACTGTAAATTTAGTCCATGTGGTCCCTTGGCAGCATGTGGACAAAACAAACCAGTTGACTGATCACTTTCCAGACAGTAATTTTGGTGTTTGCCAGAGAAGGGATTTCTAAAGAGGGAGCAGGAATATATAGGGGGTGTTTATAGTGATCCCTTGGATGCAAAATAAATAAATAAATAATTAGAACTTTGGATCTGAAAAATAAGAATTTGAGCTTTACTAACATTTGGTTTTATAGAGTGTTAATACTAATACATATGTATATATAATTTTAATATACTTTTATATAATTATATATTATATAATTTTATATTTATATATTATATATACACTTTTAAATATATAAATACAAAGGTGAATTCTCAAGTATTTTTGCTAGTGGGGTACACAATCATTCTAGATCCTTGATTCCCCATCTTTGGGCAAAAGAGTTATTGTAAGAGGCTCATTAATACATGTAAATGGACCTATTTTCTCATTCAGTAGATCCTAAAACTACAATGATCTGCTAAGGGTTTATAATGTTTAATGTGTTTTTGGTGTTGTGTTTTAAAATTTACTGTAAAAGTGAATTCCTCAAGCCTAAAAATACTGTGACTCCATTGGAGGAGACACATCTACACAGGGAACACAAACGCGCAAAGAGAGGGGAGCGTTGAGTCCCAATAAAATATTAGGTTGGTTGGTCAGAGCATTTAAGCTATTGAAAATAATTGTATTCAATACATGCGTAAGCATCTCTCTCTCTCGCTCTTTAATAACAGATTTTTTTCCTTTTTTTTCTCATCCTCTTCCTTTGTGCCCCTATTTTGTGTGAATATTGGGACATCTCAGGAGCTGGCTTCCAGCACAGTGTTCCTTTTTATTTATGTCTGTATTGGTTTACTAGGGCTGTCATAACAAAATACTACAGACTGCATGGCTTAAACAAATTTTCTCACAGTTCTGGAGCCTAGATGTCCAAGATCACTGTGTTGGTGAGTTTGGTTTCTTCCAAGGCCACTCTCATTGGCGTGCAAGTGACTGTCCTTTTGCTGTGTGCCTACATGGTCTTTCACCTGTCTACATGCAACCCTGTTACCTCTTTGTGTGCCTTAATCTCCTCTTCTTACAAGCATACCATCAGATTGGGTTAGGGCCTCCCCTAATGACCTCATTTTATCTTAGTCCCTTCTTTAAAGGCCCTATCTCCAAACACAGTCACATTCTGAGGTACTAGGGGTTAGGGCTTCAGTATATGAATTTGGGGGGAACACAATTCTGCCCATAATGTGCATTTCCTTTTGCTAAATCTACTTGTTTCAGGAAAGTATGTGGGACCTAGGAATATCAAGAAGTAGTATGATTAGGGTGACCGTATCTTAGTTTGTCCAGGACAGTCTTGGACAAATTACTATCCTGACTTAATTTAAAAAGTGCCCCCATTGACTGTCAGAAGTGTCTCATTTGTATAATAAATTATATGGTGACGATCCTGATATAGATATTCGAGAGGCCAAGGACATGTATTAAAGCCTCAGCTCAAAAAATGTATTGTTATACCTGAGTTTCCTCAACTATGAAGTAGAGACAATAATAGTACCTGCATCAGGGTTATTGTGAGAATTAAATGAGTCAGTATGTATAAGTAAGTCGTTTGGAACATCACCCTGAAAATAGTGAACACTGTGTGTGACACTGAGTAAGCACAGAGGAAATATGTTTGTCAGAGGTGATTATATTTGTAGGTATGATGGTTACTTTTGTCGGTCAACTTGGCTGGGCCAAGATGCCTAGATATTTGGTCAAACATCATTCAGCGAGAGTGGTTTTGGATGAGATTTACATTTAGATGGGTGGACTTTGAAAGCAGGTTGGATAAGTCACACCCACATACTGCAGATCTGTCAGTTGAAGGCCTGAAAAGAACAAAAGGCTGACATTCCCTCAACCAGGGAGGAATTTACCAGCAGATTGCCTTTGAACTTGCTTAAACGACAGCTCTTTCCTGAGTCTCTAGCCTACTGGCCCTCTGCATCAGAGTTTTGGACTCACCAAGTCTCCATAATTGTGTGAGCTAATTCCTTAAAATAAATCTCTTCCTATATATACACACATCTTATTGGTTCTGTTTCTCTGGAAGACCATGCCTAACACAGTATGTGTGGACACCAAAGCTGTACCTGAAGAGAACTTTTAATTTGTTTAAAGTTTAAAATATTTCTGGATTTTTATGCCCTTTTAAATTCACTGTGTTCTTTGCATGTCTATGTACATACCAACCAAAAAAAATAAAGATCCGTGACAAGATAGCTAAGAGAGTGACTAGGCACTCTCTATCTTAATCTCAGTCTTTAAAAAACAGTTATATTTTGCATTCCCATACCATATTTTAAAATGATACTGACATTATCCATCTGTGGGAATTTTCACCATTATTTATAATTATGAAGATGAATCATTTTTTTCAGGAAGTTAGAGTAGCATCTCTAATAAATGTTTGGAATAAAATTATAATAGGTTTTGGTCAACTGAATGTTGATTTAAAAAAATTGAATCACTCTGTAAAAATTGATCTCCGAAACTAGGAAATCAGGCAAAAATATTGGCAGGAGTTCAGCCAACTTAAAAGATTGGCAGATCAACCTTATGAAAAAAGTTAAACAACTTGGAAAAGCAAATAAAGGCTTGAGGAACAACTGAGTAGCAGCTATCAAATCTAAAAAGGGTTATTGTGGAGGGGATGGAGACCAGCTGTTCTCTAGCTCAGCTGAGCCCAGACAAGAACAAAAATAGATTAAAAAACGGCAGCATGACAGACCATTTAGATCTAGGCTTCTGCAGTTAATATGGTTAGAATGGTTACTTAGGAGTTCCAGATATATTCAAGAGAGTTTTTAAAGTTGGTTAGGTTTACCTTTTTTCTTGGTGTGAAGCCAAGTGGAAAGTCCAGATCCAGATTTCTAGTGGGGTTAATCAGAATCGCTTGGATGTGGGATAGGGCTTTTGTAAAAGCCACAGGCTCCATCTTTATGAAGTGATAGGAAGTGGTTTCCAGGATATGCTGTTAAGCATAAAGGTACCATGCAAAAGGGAATATATACCGTCAGTATGAGAAAAAAGGGAAATAAGAATGTAATAGATAAAAACTGATAAAAATATGTATTTGGGTTTCTTTTTTGGAAAAAAAAAGGATAAACCAGAAACTAATTAATTTAGTTAGCCTATTAGAGAGGTAAGGTAGCAGATGGGAGTGGAACTTCTGTGTATCTTTTATTAGTTTATTATTTCCTATTGCTGCTGTAATAAATCACCACAAGTTTAGTGGCTTAAGACAACGTAAGTTTATTATTTTACAGTTCTGGAGGCCAAAAGTCCAAAATGGGCACTAGGCTAAAATTAAGGTATCAGGGGGGCTGCCTTTATTCTGGAAGCTTTAGGAGATAATTTGTTTCCTTGCCAGCCTTCAGAGTTCACCTGCATTCCTTGGCTCATGGCCCTGTTCTGCATCAGCATCTTCAAATAGCTCTCTGAATCTGACCCTTCTGCCTAGCTGGTCTACATTTAAGACCCTTGTGATTACATTTGTATCCATGGGATCCTATAGGATAGTCTCCTTATCTTAAGACCAACTGATCAGCAACCTTAAATCCATCTGTAACCTTAATTCCCCTTTTGCCCTGGAACATTACATGTTCACACCTTCTGGGGATCAGGATATGCACCTTGGGAGTTTGTGTGGGGACATTATTCTGCATTCCATTACCTTTTAAGAATAATTTTACTCTTAAACCATTTAAATATTTATTCAAAAGTTAAGTTGAATCAAAAAGGATAACAAAAGCGAACTCTAAAATTGAATACAAACAGAAACAAATGGGCCTAACTATATATCAAATGGAAATATAACTGTATATTGGGAAGAAGAAAAGACTGAATTCAACTAAGTTTTGAATACAGGACTCTGCCAATACACCCTTAAAACGAGATCTATTTTAAGGACCAAAGTAATAGCAAAGAAATCTCGATTTTTACTCAGGAAATTCGTTGTTGGTAGTATTTATAGTATAGTGATCTCAAAACTATTTTTTGTGTATTTTAGGATAGTGTAAATGTGTTGTTATGGGGAGACAGAGTGCTCACTCTGGAAGAAGGGAGATAGAAATAGGGAATGCAGGAAGGTAAGAGAGAATCCTGTGGTTTGGGGCTTTTTATGTTTATCCCCTGAAATGGCATAGAAGATTGACACCTCCAGGAGCAATGAGCACATCTAGTACCAGATCTTGATTTCTAAATAGCATTCCTTGATAAAAGAAACCAAGGCTCTTTAAAGAGATGTCTAATTTCAGAGGGAACAGGTATAAAGAACAAGGTAAGCCCACAACACCTAATGGTACCATAAAGTTAGGAAGTGCTCAAAGATTCATGGAGACATATCCAAAAATGAACAAAGGACTCCCATTGGCCCAATGTAGGACATCTGAGTATCCAAAAAAATAAATGATAGTAAGATTTTCAATTTAAAAAGGAATCTTTTATGTTAAAATATAGGCATTTGGGGACTTCCCTGGTAGTTCGGAGGCTAAGACTCCATGCTCCCAATGCAGGGGGCCTGGGTTTGATCCCTGTTCAGGGACCTAGATCCCACAAGCCACAACTAAAAGATCCTGTGTGCCACAATTAAAAAAAAAACTATATATATATATATATATATATATATATATATAGGCATTTGAGGTTGGAGGGGACAGCACTTCTTAAGAAGGGAAGCTAATAAACGTAAAAGAAATAACAAATCTAGAAAGGATAATTGATTATCCTGTTTCAGGCAGGATAATCAATAGATTTTAAAATTATTAGATGCTTTAGAAACCAGCTTCCTTCAGAGAGCAGTGAGATGATATGTTGTTGACATACAGGATATTTACATTTCAAAATATCATCCCCCTGATTACTTATTACAAAAGGAAAATGATTGGTTTGCAAGAGAAACCTGGTCAACATCACCTTAATCAAATGATCAAACTTCACATGACATGAGATGAACTGATATTTTGTGCCTCCTGATGTGATAAAATGGTAGGAATATAATATCAACTATATGGTATTCTTGCCAAGAACACTTGACTCTAATCAGGAGGGGAAAAAATCGGGCAATTACAGATGTAGAACCTCTAGATTAAGCCAAATGGAAACTGAAGCATCATAGTGACAATCATGATGCAATTTGTGATCCTCAGTTGAAAATTAAAAAAATAATATCGCTCTGAAACACACTTGGACAATTGAAAACATTTGTATATGGGCTGTACATTAAGTAATATTGTATCAATATTAAATGTCTTGCATATAATGTATTGTGTTCATGTAGGAAAGTGTCTTAGGTGATACATGCTGAAGTATTTGGGGATAAATTCAGCATAATGACAAATTTCAAATGTTTCAAGAAAAAGTATATGTGTAGAAATACATATATGCACATATGAGAGGGGAATGAATGCAGCAAAATGTAAATAACTGGTGAATTTTGGTGAATAGAGCTGTTTTTTATACAACATTTTCAAATTTTCTGTAGGTTTGATTTTTACAGTAACAAGTTGAAGAAAAATTCCTTTATTGGGCCCATGGGCTTCTTGGTACCCTTTGGGCTTATTTTGTTTGTATTTCAAGATGTTGTGAATGTTTTCTTTACTTTTTTTTTTTTTTAATGTTTCTGGTTATCTATTTGGAAGTGTCTCCCTTGACATCCAGCTCTGAGTCTCTGGGCAGTGTGTTTTTTCAAATGCATATAAATAGAAGAACTTTAATGAAAGCAGTGTCATATGTTAATTACTATGGAGCACCAATTTATAGGAAAAACATTTGAAAATAAAATGGACACATAGTATCTGGTTTATAGATGGCACTCAATATGAGTGTGTTTTGTAAGCTTCTGCATACCATTAAAATACTACCTGATAGCACCAACAAAAGGCACAGATTACCCTTCGCAGGTCTGAGGGAGGGCCTGGAAATCTCTGAGTATAGGGCCTTGATCTGCATTTTAAACCGGTTTGCTACACTTTTTTTTTTTTTTTTTTTTTTGCTACATTCTTTTGAGCACTGCAGTTCATGTCCCTAGGGAGCCCTGACATGTCTTTAAGGGCTCCCTCCCTCTCAGGACTCAGTCTTATATCCTCCAGGAGAAGTTCCCTTCCCTTGCTTCCTCTTCCATCCTGGTATGTCTTTTACCATCTGCAGTGATTTTCATATAGATTTTCCTCTACTTATGACAGGGTTACATCCTGATAAACCCACTGAAGTTTGAAAATATCTTAAGTAAAAAATGCATTTAATAAACTTAACTTACCAAGCATCATGGCTTCATCTAGCCTACCTTAAACGTACTCAGAACATTTAACATTAGCCTACAGTTGGGCAAAATTAGCTAACACAAAGCCTATTTTATAATAAAGTACTGACTATCTCATGTAAGGTATTGAATACTGTACTGAAAGTGAAAAACAAAATGGTTGTAAGTGTATCAATTGTTTACCCTTGGAATTGTGCAGCTCAAAGACACTGCCCAGCATCACAAGAAAGTATCAGTATCATACCGTATATTGCTAGCCTGGGAAAAGATAAAAATTGGAAGTACGGTTTCTACTGAGTGTGTCTTGCTTTCACACCATCATAAAGTCAAAAGTCATAAGTCGAACCATCATCAGTAGAAGACCATACACTGGATTTTTCTCCCTTGGTTTCCTGCCTCTCCTCGTGAGCAGCAGATCCAAATTGCTCAGTGTACTTTCGGTGGAGGCACCCTACCCAGCCTCACACCTAACTTCTGCTGCTCATCCAGTATGTGGGACAGGATTTTTTACAACATGTAGATATTTTTAAGGTATCTCTGATTTTCCACCAAAAAAAAAAAGAAAAGAAAAAGTCTCTCTGAGATACTGGGAACGCTGGAGGAAATTCTGAGAATGTAAACCAGATTCATGCCTCCGGGGGTTAAGCAACCAGTCTACTGACGATAGAGGTTAAGGGTGCAGCCCCTGAACTTGGACTGCTCAGCCTTGAAGCCAGCCTCTGTGGCTTGAGAGCTATGTGACCTCTGGCTAGTGCTTTAACCTCCCTGAACATAGTTTTCTCTTATGCAAAAAGGGGATATCAGTACCTACCTCAAATGGTTGTATTAAAGGAACTTACATATATAAAGCACCTAGAAAAAATGCCACTAAGGGTTTACTCTCTTAATCATCATCGTTATCTTTCCATGGAACATCAGACCTGGATCAAATTCTGTTTTCAAGATATTAATGATGATCCTGTATAAAAGAACATCTTTCTCACTTTGTGTCTCTTATGAGTTCAGGTTTCCCTGGGACTCCTGCATGGTCATGCTACTCACATCCTGTGGCCTCCAGAGCGCTGGCAGAAATTGGAATCTGTTCTTCCTCCAGAGCGCTTGCCCATTCAGAGTGAAGAGGACTGCCTGCATGGATCTCCCTGAGCTGCTGCGATGGGGAGGCACCACCACCAACCCCAGGAAGAGGGATGGAGAAGAGGAACACCATAAGGGCAACGCTTCCCCCAAGATGATGCTGTGCAAGAAACATTTCTATCAATCACATTAAGATGATCTGTATTAGTAGAGAAAGAACTGTAAAATATTAAATAGTATTAAATGTCACCTGATTTTGTGTTAAATTGTAATACCCTGTTCAATGACAAAAAAATGCAGACCTTTGGGAATATGAAAATTTTATTCCCATATGTCTCAAAGGGGATAAATTTTGGATTTTTTTATGCATACATATTCTATTGATAGATTTTGATTTTGGAGCTTACTGCTGGAAGAATATGAAGACTAATATGTGATGGAAGTAAATAACATTACTCAGTTACTCTGAAGATGGAATATGAAGAAACATTATACACGTAGTGTTAGGAATTATAATTGACAGTATCTACAATGCAGTGACTGTCAGGAAGAACAGTAAACTATGATGTAACAATAAAACACTGATTTGCTCAGGTACTGTTTTGGGTGTTTATTATTTGACCTGTAATAATCATCCATTAATAAGGAATACATTCTCTCTTTGGGAAGGAAGGAAGCAATGGGGACTCAATTCTCTCAATATTTTCATATAGCCAAATCTTTCTTACTGGCCCTTTTTTAATCCAGAACTTCTCAGTGATCTCATGCCTATGCACATTGATGAGTAAACCTATTTGTCAATATTCAGATACTGTTTGGTAAAATGTTCTGAGAGAAATGGAAAAATCACTCCAGATCAAGTTTGATTTTTTTTCCCCTCCCAATGATTTTTCAGTGCTCATGTCTATAATTCTGAAATCACCTATTGAAAAGTGGAGTAATAGTGGCATAATAGATTTTATAATAGTATAGCTAAGGAGGTAAATTCCCTGCATGCAAGTCTATATGTATGAAGCTTTTCTTTTTTTCCTCCCATTGGTTGGAGGTTTGTGCTTATGGAAACTACATCTCTAGCTCAATCTCCTCTGTGTGCCTCGTCTCATTTTCTTTTGTTTCATCAGCAGATAAGATCCCAGACAAGGATTAGCCATCGTGCAAATGTGGATGCAAACTCATTAGCTGGCAGGAACAGAAAGAGCAACAGCAAAAAACATATGCAAAGTAAGAGTATATGTTACTAATAATAATTCATTAGCATCATAATAGCTAGTTCAACACACATCAATGAGTGCTTATATACTAAGGTTGGTCAAAATTATCATTTTATAAAAAATATATGCTTAATATCTCTCCGTGGGTCTATATTACCCTTATGAGTTCTTCATTTCCATCTCCCTCTCTTCCCCAACTTGAACTTCACACTTTGGCCTTTAACTGCAGATTACCAAATTCTCATTGCTATTTCAAGGCTTGAAACTTTTTTACCCCTCGGTGAAGTGCATCCCCTGGGATTATATGTAAAATGTTGAGTGCATAGAAGTATTAAACCTTTAGTTACTAGAACACAGGAAAGTTCGGGGACTATGGAAGACAGGATTGGGGGTGATAATGAGGCGGGACAGAGTAGAGAACAAATAAAGGGGTACCTGGATTAGCTGCTACTTACCCTGGTATGGAAGAATTTGGTATTTTAACAGTTCAGCAAATTGGCTATCAGCCTTACTACCTTATTGACTATTTGTGTCTTCCTATTCAAACTATTAATTCAAGATCGTAAATCTTCAGACAGGAGACAAATGCTCCTTCTATTTAATTTTGTATTCTCAGGCCATCTAGCATATCACCAGCAGAGTTAATTCTTGATGCTTGTTGAACAACTTAGCTCATAAGCTACCTCCTCAAAGATGAAACTCCAGGTAGAGTTTATAACTGTGTTCCCTAGTATGTACTTTCATGAGTGCCTCAATCACTGTCACTATTAACCAACCAAGAAAGAGTTCTTAATTGTCAACACTCCCAGGTCCAGCAAGAGGCAACAGACCCAGGAGCCCAGTCTTTCTGTGAAAAAGGCCTATTAGCTTATATTCATAGTTATGACCTGAGGGACAGGATTCTAATTAAACACACATATAAGGGCTGACTGGAATCCTTTCCAGAGACCTCAGAGGGCCGGCACTATCTTTGCACTCTCCCTCTGTCATGTTGCAGAGCACCAGTATCTCTCAGAGAAGAGCCCTATGCATGTCTGGTGCCCTGGTTTTTGTGACTGCCACCCATGGGACACCCTTTGATCACCGGCTCTGGTGGCCAGCAGGGCTGGCATTCATGTGTCCCATGGGACTACAATAATTGGAGAGTCACTTCTTGGCTGGCTACCATCCCCAGGGCACTGCACAGTCAGGAGACTGAAACCTGCACCCAGTCTTTCTGTGACAGAGGCCTATTTGCTTGACCTGGAACTTTATTCTGAGGGCAGGGATCTGGTTTAGCACACATCTAGGGGCCTACTGAGTTAAGAACAGCATGGACAGAGGTGGGTGGATGCCATATTTGTGCTCTCCCTCTGCCTCATTCCAGGTTACCAGCATGTCCCGGAAGACAGCTTGTCTGGCACCCTGATTTTTGTAACTGCCACCCAGAAGACTCCTCTAGATTTCCTGGCCCTGGTGGCCAGTGAGATTTATGCTTGTGACCCCACAGGACTACATGTATTTACGTACTTTAAAAGCTGCTGCCTGAGGGCCTGGCTTCCAAACCACTTGAAGCTAGGTACTGACAGATCCTCCCCTCCACTGACAGGTCTTGGCACACCCTCAACTACAAGGAGCCACTAAAAATAAAACAGGCTGCATGAGCAATCACAAAGGATTGACAGACAACCAAGAGCTAAGGCAGAGTAGAACAATAAGTTCCATCTCCTACACAAGGCCACTCCTTTAAGACTGGGAGAGATGGTTGTTTTATTTAGTGCATAGAAACCAACACAGAGAGTCGAGGAAAATGAAGAAATAGGAATATATTCCAAATGAAAGAACAAGATAAAACCTCAGAAAAAGTCAATAATGAAACAGATGAGTGATTTACCTGAAAAAAATTTCAAAATAGTGGTAATAAAGATGGTCACCAAACTTGGGAGAAGAAAGAATGAACCCAGTGAGAACTTCAACAAAGAGATAGAAAATATACAAAAGTGCCAAAGAGAAGTCACAGAGCTGAAGAATATAATAACTGAACTGAAAAATACACTAGAGGGATTTAACAGCAGACTAGATAAAACAAAAGAAAGGATCAATGGAATTGAAGACAGAGTGGTGGAACTCACACAATAGGAGCAGCAAAAAGAATAAAGAATGAAAAAAAGTAGAGATAGTTGAAGGGGCTTATGGGACAACATCAAGAAGACCAACATTTTCATTATAAGGGTCCCAGAAGGAGAAGAGAGAGGAGAAAACTCATTTGAATAATGCCTGAAAACTTTCCTAACCTGGGGAAGGAAACAGATATCCAGATCGAGAAAACCCAGAAAGTTCCAAAAAAGATGAACTCAAATAGACCCACATCAAGACACATTATAATTAAACTGTCAAAAGTTAAAGACAAGAAGAGAATCCAAGCAGCAAGAGACAAATAACTTATGTTATGCACAAGGCAACCCCCATAAGATCATCAGCAGATTTTTCAGCAGAAACTTTGTAGGCTAGAAGGGAGTGACACAGTATACTCAAAATGCTGAAAGAAAAAAAAAAAAAACAAAAACAACTTCCAATCAAGAATACTCCACCTGGCAAAGTTGTCGAAGGAGAGGTAAAGAGTTTTCCAGGCAAGCAAAAGATAAAGGAGTTCATTGTCACTAAACCAGCCTTACAAGAAAAGTTAAGGAGACTTCTTTAAGCTGAAATGAAATGGTGCTAATTAGTAACAGGAAAACATATGAAAGTATAAATATCATGGGAGAAGTTAAATATATAGTAAAATTCAGAATAATGTAAAGGTGGTGGCTGAATCACTTATAAAGCTAGTATGAAGGTTAAAAGACAATGGTAATAAAAATAACTATAGCTACAACAATTAGTTAAAGGATACACAAGATAACAAGATGTAAAATGTGACATCAAAACTATAAAACATGGGGGGGAATAAAAATATAAAAAGCTGTAGATTGCATTCGAACTTAACTTGTTTTATGTAAACCTCATGATAACCACAAAGCAAAAACCTAGATACATAAAAGGAAAATAGAAAAGAAACTAAGCACACCACTACAGAAAATCATCAAGTCACAAAGGAAGAGAGCAAGAGAAGAAGAAAGACACAGAGGAACTATGAAACATCCAGAAAACAATTAACAAAATGGGAATAAGTACAAACCTATCAATAATTATTTTAAATGTAAATGTCTTTTGATTGGAGAATTTAGTCCATAGAGTGGCTGAATGGATTAAAAAAAAAAGACCCATCTATAGGCTTCCTACAAGATACTAACTTGAGACGTAAGACACACTGAAAATTATAAGACATTGATGGGAAAAACTGATGAAGACACAAATAAATGGAAAGATATCCAGTGCTTATGGATTGGAAACATTAATATTGTTAAAATGTCTATACTACCCAAAGCAATCTATAGATTTAATGCAATCCCTATCAAAAGATGCATGGCATTTTTCACAGAACTAGAACAAATAGTCCCAAAATTCATATGGAACCATAAAAGAGCCTGAATTGCCAAAGCAACCTTGAGAAAAAAGAACAAAGCTGGAGGTTTCACACTTCCTGACTTCACACTATACTCAAAACTACAGTCATCAAAACAGTACAATACTGGCACAAAAAGAGACACATAGATCAGTGGAACATAATAGAAATCCCAGAAATAAACCTATTCACTTATGGTCAGTTAATCAATGGAGAAAAGACAGTCTCTTCAATAGGTGGTACTGGAAAAACTGGACAGTTACATGTAAAAAAATGAGATTAGAACATTGCTCCTATCAAACTTTCAATGGCATTTTTCACAGAAATAGATTGAAAAATCCTAAAATTTATAAAGAACCACAAAAGACCCTGAATATTCAAAAGCAATCTTGAGAAAGTACAAAGCTTGAGCCATCATCCTTCTTGACTTCAAACTATATATCAAAGCTATAGTAATCAAAACAGTATGGTACCAGCATAAAAAAGACACATAGATCAATGGAACAGAATAGACAGCCCAAAAATAAACCCATACATATATGGTCAATTAGTTTATGACTAAAGGAGCTAAGAATATACAATAGTTTCCAGGACAGTTTTTCAATAAATGGTGTTGGGAAAACTGGACAGCCACACGCAAAAGAATGAAACTGGACCACCATCTTACACCATACACAAAAGTTGCCTCAACATGGATTAAAAACTTAAATGTAATATCTGAAACCATTAAAAGAAAACATAGGTGGTAAGTTCCTTGACACTGGTCTTGGTGATGATTTTTTGGATTTGACACCAAAAGCAAAGGCAAACAAAGGAAAAATAAACAAGTGGGACTACATCAAACTAAAAGCTCTGCACAGCAAAGGAAACCATCAACAAAAGAGAAAGTCAACCTACCGAATGGGAGAAAATATTTGCAAATCATATATCTGATAAGGGCTTAATATCCAGAATATATTTTTTTAAAAACTCAACAGCAAAAATATCCAATTAAAAAATGGGCAAAGGCTCTGAATAGACATTTTTCCAAAGAAGACATACAGATGAACAACAGGTACAAGCACATATAAAGGGGCTCAACATCACAATCATCAGGGAAATGAAAATCAAAACCACAATGAGATATCACCTACCTCCAGTTAAAATGTCTACCAAAAAGAAAAGAAATAAATGTTGGCAAGGATGCAGAAAAAAGGGAACTCTTATGCACTGTTGGTGGGAATGTAAATTGGTGCAGCCGCTATGGAAAACAATATGTACATTCCTCAGAAAATTACAACTACCATATGATCCAGCAATTCTGCTTCTGGGTATTTAATCTGAAGGAAACAAAAATACTAACTCAAAAAGATATAGGCACCCCTATTTTTATTGCAGTATTATTACAATAGCCAAGACTTGGATACAACCTAAGTACCCACTAACAGATGGATAGAGAAAATGTGGTATATATATATCCAATGGAATATTATTCAACCATTTTGAAAAAGGAAATCTTGTCATTTATGGCAACATAAACCTTGAGGACATTATACTAAGTGAAATAATTCAGACAGGAAAAGACAAATATTGTATGATTTCACTTATATGTGAAAACCAAAAAAAAGAAAAAAAGGAAAAAACAAGCTCATAGATTCAGAGAACAGATTGGCAGTTGCCAGAGGTGGGGGCAGGCAGGCAGTGGTGAGGTGTAAAATGGATACAGGGTGTCAGAAGTACAAACTTTCAGTTATAAGTCATGGAGATGCAATGTACAGCATGGTGACTACAGCTAATGATACTGTATGGCATATATAAAAGTTGTTTCAGGGGCTTCCCTGGTGGCGCAGTGGTTGAGAGTCCGCCTGCTGATGCAGGGGACACGGGTTTGTGCCCCGGTCCGGGAAGATCCCACATGCCGCGGAACGGCTGGGCCCGTGAGCCATGGCCACTGAGCCTGCGCGTCCGGAGCCCGTGCTCCGCAACAGGAGAGGCCACAACAGTGAGAGGCCCATGTACCACAAAAAAAAAAAAAAAAGTTGTTTCAGAGAATAGATCTTAAAAGTTCTTATCACAAGAAAAAAATTATAACTATGTATGGTGGTGGATGTTAACTTATTGTGTTGATCATTTCATAATACATGGAAATACTGAGTCATCATGTTGCATACCTGATACCAATATAATGCTATATGTCAATTATACCTCAATTAAAAAAAATTTGGAGACACCCATTTCTCCAATTTGGGTTTTGATTTCTTGTTATCTTTTAAATTCTCTCCTCTCCTGCTAAATTTAAGAAGTGAAAGTGATCCAAACTATAAATTTCTCACCAAGAGCTGCCTTCCTACACTACCAGTTTTCCTTCTTAAACACATGAGAATAAAGCTCTTAAAAATTTATATTTTAAAAGTCAGAAATCTCTCGAGCATCTCTCTTACAACCGACTTCCAATAAACAAAATCCTCAGCAATGTCCTTATTTTGCCACCGTCACTCTTTCCTTCATTCGTATGGCAGAGGCTTTAAGCAGTTCACCAAAATCATTTACCTCTTTTTCCTAGAAATACCACTAAGTTATGTTCTCCAGGTTCCCCTGCAGTTAGTTATGACCATGTTTCTGAGTTCTTGCCAACTCAGATTATGATTAAAAATGATTAATGTATCTGGCGCATAAAACCTTTCATGGGCTCCTCCAGCCTCTTCCCATGACTTCCGGTGGGAGGCTTATGATTATAAGACCTTAAGGGTAACAGAAGCACATGATGGAAAATGTCTGGGTCCCTGAGTGACTATCTGAAAAAAGGCCAACACAACTGAAACATTTTCCCTGGACTGTTAAGTGAGCAAGAAACACATTTCTATTCTGTAAAGTCATTGAGATGTTGAAGTCTGTTCACACAACCACGTCTCCCTTAACTAACATAGGTTAATTAATAGAGATTCCTATAGTGAAGGATTCCTAGTATAGCTTAAAGGACTGTCTCTGAGTTAGCTCTTCTTTGAGTCAAGACTATCATGCCTCTCTTTCAAAGGTTAAGGTCTCTATCTCCAAAATTTGATAACAAATTTCATATGCATTTCAGTCTCAAAATCAGCTGATTACTTAATTTTTGATCTTCAAATAGGAAAGACAACATTACGAACCATTCTAGTATATTGACAGTTGGAAAGATTATAGAATGGAAACTTTCACCTGGCAGGGCAAAATGGGAAAGGTATCAAATTCACCTGGGAAAATATATCAAATCCAGGAGGAATTTGTTATGCTAAATAGTTTACACGATGACAGAGATTCAATTTGGGCTTTTACATTAGTTTGATCTTATTGACATTTAAGTTGAAGGTAGAGTAAGTTTTTCATTACTTTATATACTTTAAATCACAAGATTAGCAAGTCTTTAATCAGTCCTACTAACAAGGTGATATCCAATCCTCAGCTGCAAAGAGTCCAGATCCACCCACTAGCAAGATGGGAGTACATACAAAGAACCTGAGGACCCTAGTAAGAAGTTTCATATCCGAACATAGCATCCAAGGGCTGACAAGAAGTGAGGTCCCACTGACATTCTCCAATGCAGGCCTCTAGTTCTACTCTTTTCAGTCTTCTCACAAAACATATATCCTCTATTTTGGGTGAAACATTACTTCTTCAAGGAGAATGGGAGCCGTAAGCATACATATTTTCCCCTCAGATCATCCTTTTTGAACCCCATTCCTCCTTTTTGAAAGAACAAAATACTTCTCACCAATTTTCTCATATTGTTGCAGTTTCTGTGGTCTTTATACAGAGCTTTACTCTCTCTGGGCGATGTCATAGATAAAAACGCTGCCCAGACTCAAAACCACAAGCATGTCTCTATCCCTCTCCCAGTATATTTATCTAATTCATCTATTCACCTTCTTCGAAGATTACTTCATACCCTCTCCACTTTTACACCTTCTCCTAATGCTCTCCCTGAACTAATGATTTTGCTTCCAATTTAATGAGAATATATAAGGAATAAGAAGAGGACTTCATCAGTCTGCCATAACCATGTCTAACAGCCTATGTGTACCTGTATCCATGTATTCTGCTTCCTGACTGTCTGATAAACTAATTAAAATGCAGCTTTCCATTTCAGAAAATTGAATCCATGACTAGGAAGATAAATCTGAAAATATATTCAGACTACAGTACAAATTACTTTAAAAATGTATCTATAAGAATTCTCTTTTGTCTACTTTGTATTAGATCCAAGCCCTTCTACCTAGTCAAGGAAATTACTCTTGTAATTGACCCCCCTCTCTACATTACCAATTTTTCCTTTCTCCGCAGCATTCCCATCAGCATATAAATATGCTGTAATTTCTCCCACCTGACAACTCTTTCCCTTGACACATGCCCCCTTGTACTCTACTCACTCTCTTCAATCCCTTCTCCTTTTATAAAACAACTCCTCAAAAGAGTTGTCCACACTCTCTGTCTCTATTTCTTCCTTTCTGATTCCCTTTGAAACCAAATCCATTCAAGCTTTGACCCCTACCACTCAACTAGAACTCTTTGTGTTAAGGTCACCAGAGACCTCCAATATGCCAAAGACAATTCACAGCCTTCACTTAACTTGACCTTTCAACAACATTTGATATTGCTTTCCACTCCCACCCTTATATATTTTATTCACTTGCCTCCTGGGGATTGACTATCTCTTGGTATCCGTATAGTTCACTAACAATTCCTACTCAGTAGCCTTGGTAGGTTCCTTCTCACCTTGTCAACTTCTAACTATTAGCATCCTCTAGGGATCTTTCAACCTCTTCTGTCTATGATCATTCTATTGACGATCCCTGAGCCTTGGAGAGAAAAAGCTTTCTGCCCAGGCTGCTGTGAGCCCTGTAGCCATCTGAGAATCACAACTAGAAAAATACTGCATTGCAAGTATTTTCTCCCATTCCACTGATTACTTTTTCATTTTGTTGATTGCTTCCTTTGCTCTGCAGAAACTTTTTTTTTTTTTTTTTTTTTTTTTGAGGTACGCGGGCCTCTCACTGCTGTGGCCTCTCCCGTTGTGGAGCACAGGCTCCGGACATGCAGGCTCAGAGGCCATGGCTCACGGGCCCAGCTGCTCCGCGGCATGTGGGATCTTCCCAGACCGCAGCACGAACCCGCGTCCCCTGCATCAGCAGGCGGACTCTTAACCACTGCGCCACCAGGGAAGCCCCAGAAACTTTTTAGTTTGATGTAGTCCTACATGTTTCTAGCTTAATTATGGTAATCATTTCACAATGTATATCAAGTCATCACATTGTGCACCTTAAATATATACAACTTTTATTTGTCAATCATACCTTAATGAAGCTGGAAATAAATGAAGAGGAAAATACAGTTTTCACTTTTCAAAACTAAATATGAGTATCAAAATCACCTAGAAGGGCTTCCCTGGTGGTGCAGTGGTTAAGAGTCCACCTGCTGATGCAGGGGACGTGGGTTCGTGCCCCGGTCTGGGAAGATCCCACATGCCGCGGAGCGGCTGGGCCCGTGAGCCATGGCCGCTGAGCCTGCGCATCCAAAATCACCTGGAAAAATCTTCTCAAATCTTATGTCCAGAGAAAAGATCACTCCAAAATATTCATTGAGTGAAGAAACCTGAATTTCCTATTATATTTTTTATTTTAATTAAATGTAAAGCACCAAGCACCACTTATTTCTTTAGTGAGGTATCTTTTTTGTAGAATAGAAAAATGAGACTAATTCTACTCCCACTCCCACAACCATCAATATAATGACAATGGTGATAGACATATTCTGGCTATGTAGGAGGATGTAATTATTTTTAGGAAATATATGTGGAAATATATCAGGTTAAAGTATTCTACAAAAATGTTTAAATTCTTGAATATAAATGAGGGGCATATACGGACCCATTGCATTGTTCTTCCAATTTTTCTACAGGTTTGAAAGTTTTCAACATTTTAAAAATGAGAGAAGAAAAGGCTGAGTCAAGACGGCATACTAGGAGGACGTGGAATTTGCGTCTCCTCACAACAATGGCACCTACCAGACACCGGTGGGGGACCATGGTCACCTAAGGGAACAGGAGGAACCCCCAGCGATGGGGTAGGACGAAGGGCATGGGGGGAGTGAAGGGGGAGGAGAAGTGGAGGTGGGATGGGACTGGCATCCCTGAGGGGCAGCTGGGGGAAGGGAAGGGACCCCACACCTGAAGGGGGAAATTGGGGAGCCATTGGGAGGGCAGAGGATCAAAAGGGAGCATGGCCAGGTTTCTCCTGCCCACCTGGACTCCCAGGAACCTGTAGAGATCCCAGGCCTGATCCTCTGACCATCTAGGCCCCCTCCACCCACTCGGGTCCTGAGGGAGTGGGAGGGATGGAAGGGGGAGCAAAAGTAAAGGCTGGACCTCTGGGACCAGGATCCCTGAGGAATGACTGCAGAAGGGACGGAGTTCCCACACTCAGAGGGACCCACCCACGGTTAGGGGTCCAGCGGCGATGGGGAAGACCCTGGGGGATACAGTGGGGGAGGGGTGCAAAGGAACAGAAGGGAACAGGGCCAGTGCTTTCCCTGTCCACTTAGGCACAGGGAAGCCTGTTGGGCTCCCGGGCCTAATCCTCTGCCCTCGGAGCCTCCCTCCTGCCGCAGAGCCCAAGCCCCTCCCCTACATCCCCACACAGGGCCCTACCTCTACATTCGGAGACTCCCTCCAACGCACTGGGCCTAAACCCCACCCACACACCGTCACTCATGGTCCTACCTCCAAACTCTGGAACCCCACACTCCAGAGGCCCTCCTTTCCATGTGCTGCCTCTCCCATTCTCTGCAGGTCCTAAGAAAAGGCCCCGCACCACGCTCAAATGTCACCACCCCACCCACCTAGGTCCCACACCACCATAAACCCCACCCCTGCCTAAGTTCCACCCCAACCTAAACTCCGGCCCCATAGCCAAGGTTTTTTTTTTTTTTCTTTTTCTTTTCCTTTTTCCTCTTTCAGATTGGGGTTCTGTTTTACCTTCTTGATTCATTGTTGTTGATACTTTTATATTTTTATTTTTCCTAATTAATCTTTTATTTTTCTAATTTTATTTTATTCTTTATACCTTGTTAGTGATCTCTCCTTTTGGCTTGTTCCCTCTTTCCTTTTTTTTTCCTTTTTCAGTTGTGGTTTTATTTTACTTTGTTGCACTTTTTCCAATGACAGTTTTATTTATCCTAATATATTTTTTATCTTTCCAATTTTATTTTGTTTTTTATTCTTCGATATTTTACTGCTCCATTTTATTTTCTTTCCTCCTTTTTTTTTTTTTTTTTTAACTACAAAATGAAGCTTGCAGGACCTTGGTTCCCAGCGGGCAGGTAGGGCCCAAGCTCCTGTGGTGGGAGCTCCAAGTCCAAACCGCTGGGCTAACAGAGAACCTCAGACACCAGGGAATGTCAACTGGAGTGAGGGCCCCCAGAAGTCCTCATCTCAGCACCAAGACCCAGCTGTATCCAACTGCCTGCAAACGTCATGGCTGTACCTCTCAGGCCAAACAACGAGTAAGACAGGAATACAGCACCACCCATTAAAAAAAAAAAGAAAGAAACAACAAAGAACTACATTACAATTGAAGGAGAAAGGTAAAAACCTACAATACCAAATAAATGAAGACAAAATAGGCAATATACCTGAAAAAGAATTCAGAGTAATGACAGTAAAGATGATCCAAAATCTTGGAGACAGAATGGAGAAAATACAAGAAACGTTTAACAAGAATCTAGAAGAATTAAAGAGCAAACAAACAGTGATGAAAAACACAATTACTGAAATTAAAAAGACTCTAGAAGGAATCAATAGCAGAATAACTGAGGCAGAAGAACAGATAAGTGACCTGGAAGATAAAATCGTGGAAATAACTACCACAGAGCAGAATAAAGAAAAAAGAATGAAAAGAATTAAGGACAGTCTCAGATACCACTGGGACTACATTAAACACACCAACATTCAAATTATAGGGGTCCCAGAAGAAGAACAGAAAAACAAAGGGTCTGAGAAAATATTTGAAGACATTATACTTGAAAACTTCCCTAACATGGGAAAGGATATAGTCAATCCACTCCAGGAAGTACAGAGAGTACCATAAAGGATAAACCCAAAGAGGAACACACTGAGACACATATTAATCAAACTATGAACATTAAATACAAAGAAAAAATATTAAAAGTAGCAAGGGAAGAGCAACAAATAACATATAAGGAAATCCCCATGAGGTGAACAGCTGATTTCTCAGCAGAAACCCTGCAAGCCAGAAGGGAGTAGCAAAACGTATATAAAGTGATGAAAGGGAAAACCCTACAAAAAAGATTACCCTACCCAGCAAGGATCTCATTCAGATTTGATGGAGAAATTAAAACTTTTACAGACAAGCAAAACTTAAGAGAATTCAGCACTATCAAACCAGCTTTACAGCAAATGCTAAACGAACTTCTCTAGGCAGGAAACACAAGAGAAGGAAAAGACCTACAAAAATAAACCCAGAACAATTAAGAAAATGGTAATAGGAACATACATATCAATAATGACCTTAAATGTAAATGGATTGAATGTTCAAAACAAAAGACACAGACTGGCTGAATGGATACAAAAACAAGACCCATCTATAGGCTGTCTACAAGAGACCCACTTCAGACCTAGGGACACATACAGACTGAAAGTGAGGGAATGGATAAAGATATTCCACGCAAATGGAAATCAAAAGAAAGCTGGAGTAGCAATTCTCATATCAGACAAAATAGACTTTAAAATAAAGACTATTATGAAAGACAAAGGACAGTATATAATGATCTAGAGATCAATCCAAGAAGAAGATATAACAATTGTAAATATTTAGGTACCCAACGTAGGAGCACTGCAATACATAAGGCAAATGCTAACATCCATAAAAGGGGAAATCGAAAGCAAATACAATAATAAGAGTAGCGGATTTTAACACCCACTTTCACCAATGGACAGATCATCCAAAATGAAAACAAATAAGGAAACACAAGCTTTAAATGACACATTAAACAGGATAGACTTAATTGATATTTATAGGACATTCCATCCATAAACAACAGAATACACATTCTAGTCAAGTGCTCATGGAACATTCTCCAGGATAGATCATATCTTGGGTCACAATTCAAGCCTTGGTAAATTTAATAAAACTGAAATCATATGAGGTAACTTTTCCAACTACAATGCTATGAGACTAGATATCAATTACAGGAAAAAAACTGTAAAAAATACAAACAAATGGAGGCTAAACAGTACATTACTAAATAACCAAGAGATCACTGAAAAAATCAAAGAGGAAATCAAAAAATACCTAGAAAAAAATGACAATGAAAACACGATGACCCAAAAACTATGGGATGCAGCAAAATCAGTTCTAAGAGGGAGTTTATAGCAATACAATCCTACCTCAAGAAACAAGAAACATCTCAAATAAACAACCTACCCTTACACCTAAAGCAATTAGAGAAAGAAGAACAAAAAAACCCAAAGTTAGCAGAAGGAAAGAAATCATAAAGATCAGAAATAAGTGAAAAAGAAATGAAGGAAACTATAGCAAAGATCAATAAAACTAAAAGCTGGTTCTTTGAGAAGATAAACAAAATTGATAAATCATTAGCCAGACTCATCAAGAAAAAAAGGGAGAAGACTCAAATCAACAGAATTAGAAATGAAAGACGAGAAGTAACAACTGACAGTGCAGAAATACAAAGGATCATGAGAGATTACTACAAGCAATTGTATGCCAATAAAATGGACAACCTGGAAGAAATAGACAAATTCTTAGAAAAGCACAACCTTCTGACACTGACCCAGTAAGAAATAGAAAATATAAACAGACCAATCACAGCACTGAAATTGAGAGTGTGATTAAAAATCTTCCAACAAACAAAAGCCCAGGACCAGATGGCTTCACAGGCAAATTCTATCAGACATTTAGGGAAGAGCTAACACCTACCCTTCTCAAACTCTTACAAAATATAGCAGAGATTGGAACACTCTGCAACTCATTCTACGAGGCCACCATCACCGTGATACCAAAATCAGAAAGAGATATCACAAAAAAAGAAAACTACAGGCCAATATCTCTGATGAACATAGATGCAAATATCCTCAACAAAATACTAGCAAACAGAATCCAACAGCACATTAAAAGGATCATACACCATGATCAAGTCGGGTTTATCCCAGGAATGCAAGGATTCTTCAATATATGCAAATCAATCAATGTGATAAACCATATTAACAACTTGAAGGAGAAAAACCGTATGATCATCTCAATAGATGCAGAAAAAGGTTTTGACAAAATTCAACACCCATTTATGATAACAACTCTCCAGAAAGTAGGCATAGAGTGAACTTATCTCAACATAATAAAGGCTATATATGACAAACCCACAGCCAACATCATTCTCAATGGTGAAAAAGTGAAAACATTTCCTCTAAGTTCAGGAATAAGACAAGGTTGTCCATTTACCACTATTATCCAACATAATTTTGGAAGCTTTAGCCACAGCAATCAGAAAAGAAAAAGAAATAAAAGGAATCCAAACTGGAAAAGAAGAAGTAAAAGTGTCACTGTTTGCAGATGACATGATACTATACATAGAGAATCCTAAAGATGCCACCAGAAAACCATGAGGGCTAATCAATGAATTAGGTAGAGTAGCAGGATACATAATTAATGCCCAGAAATCTCTTGCATTCCTATACACTGATGATGAAAAATCTGAAAGAGAAATTACGGAAACACTCCCATTTCCCGTTGCAACAAAAAGAATAAAATACCTGGGAATAAACCTACCTAAGGAGACATAACACCTGTATGCAGAAAACCATAAGACACTGATGATCGAAATTAAAGATGATAGCAACAGCTGGAGAGATATACCACACTCTTGGATTGGAAGAATCAACATTGTGAAAATGACTATACTACCCAAAGCAATTTACAGATTCAATGCAATCCCTATCAAACTACCAATGTCATTTTTCATAGAATTACAACCAAAAAAATCACAATTTCTATGGAAAAACAAAAGACCCCGAATAGCCAAAGCCATCTTGAGAAAGAAAAATAGAGCTGGAGGAATCAGGCTCCCTGACTTCAGACTATACTAAAAATCTACAGTAATCAAGACAGTATAGTACTGGCACAAAAACAGAAATATAGATCAATGGAACAGGACAGAAACCCCAAATATAAACCCACGCACATATGGTTGTCTTATCTTTGAAAAAGGAGGCAAAAATATACAATGGAGAAAAGACAGCCTCTTCAATAAGTGGTGCTGGGAAAACTGGACAGCTGCATATAAAAGAATGAAATTAGAACACTCCCTAACACCACACACAAAAATAAACTCAACAGGGATTAAAGACCTAAATGTAAGGCCATTTACTATAAAACTCTTAGAGGAAAACAAAGGCAGAATATTCTATGACATAAATCACAGCAAGATCTTTTTTGACCTACCTCCTAGAGAAATGGAAATAAAAACAAAAATAAACAAATGGGACCTAATGAAACTTCAAGGATTTTGCATAGCAAAGGAAACCATAAACAAGACAAAGACAACTTTCAGAATGGGAGAAAATATTTGTAAATGAACCAACAGACAAGGATTAATCTCCAAAATATACAAGCAGCTCATGTAGCTCAATATCAAAAAAACAACACAATCCAAAAATGGGCAGAAGATCTAAATAGACATTTGTCCAAAGAGGATATACACGTTGCCAACAAACACATGAAAAAATGCTCAACATCACTGATAATTAGAGAAATACAAATCAAAACTACAATGAGGTATCACCTCACACTAGTCAGAATGTCCATCATCAAAAAATCTACAAACAATAAATGCTGGAGAGGGAGTGGAGAAAGGGAACCCTCTTGCACTGTTGGTGGGAATGTAAATTGATACAGCCACTATGGAGAACTGTATGGAGGCTCCTTAAAAAACTAAAAATAGAACTACCATATGACCCAGCAATCCCACTACTGGGCATATTCCCTGAGAAAACCATAATTCAAAAAGAGTCATGTACCACAATGTTCATTGCAGCACTATTTATAATAGCCAGGACATGGAAGCAGCCTAAGTGTCCATCGCAAACGAATGGATAAAGAAGATGTGGCACATATATACAATAGAATATTATTCAGCCATAAAAAGAAATGAAATTGAGTTATTTGTAGTGAGGTGGATGGACCTAGATTCTGTCATACAGAGTGAAGTAAGTCAGAAAGAGAAAACAAATACCCTATGCTAACACATATGTATGTAATCTAAAAATATATATATATTTGTGATGAACCTAGGGCCAGGACAGGAATAAAGACACAGACATAGAGAATGGATTTGAGGACATGGGGAGATGGAAAGGTAAGCTGGGATGAAGTGAGAGAGTAGCACTGCCATATATACACTACCAAATGTAAAACAGATAGCTATTGGGAAGCAGCTGCAAGGCACAGGGAGATCAGCTCAGTGCTTTGTGACCATGTAGAGGGGTGGGATAAGGAGGGTGGGAGGTATATGCAAGAGGGAGGGGATTTGGGGATATACATATGCATATAGCTGATTCACTTTGTTATACAGCAGAAACTAACACAACTCTGTAAAACAATTATACTGCAATAAAGATGTTAAAAAAAGAAACAAATGGGGAGAGCTTCAAGATGGCAGAAGAGTAAGACGCGATCACCTTCCAGAACACCCACTGAATGCTGGCAGAAGACCTAAGACTTCCCAAAAGGCAAGAAACTCCCCACGTACCTGGGTACGGCAAAAGAAAAAAGAAAAATCAGAGACAAAAAACAGGGGCAGGACTTGCACCTCAGGGAGGGAGCTGTGAAGGAGGAAAGGTTTCTACACATTAGGAAGCCCCTTCACGGGCAGAGACTGCTGGGGAGTCGGAGGAGGGAAGCTTCAAAGCCACGGAGGGGAGCGCAGCAACACGGGTGCGGAGGGCAAGGCAGAGAGATTCCCGCACAGAGGATCAGTGCCGACCAGCACTCACCAGCCCTAGAGGCTTGTCTGCTCACCCACAGGGTCGGGTCGGGGCTGGGAGCTGAGGCTCCGGCTTCGGAGTTCAGATCCCAGGGAGAGGACTGGGGTTGGCTGCATGAACACAGACTGAAGGGGGCTAGTGCGATACAGCTGGCCAGAGGGAGTCGGGGGGAAAAAGTCTGGAGCTGCTGAAGAGGCAAGAGACTTTTTCTTGCCTCTTTGTTTCCTGGTGTGCAAGGAGAGGGGATTAAGAACGCCGCTTAAAGGACCTTCGGAGACAGGCGCGAGCTGCGGCTATCAGCACAGACCCCAGAGACGGGCATGAGACGCTAAGGCTGCTGCTGCCACCACAAAGAAGCCTGTTTGCAACCACAGGTCACTATCCACACATCCCCTCCCAGGAGCCTATGCAGCCCGCCACTGCCAGGGTCCTGTGATGCAGTGACAACTTCCCCGAGAGAAAGCACGGCGCGCCTCAGGCTGGTGCAACGTCACGCCGGCCTCTGCCACCGCAGGGTCGCCCCGCATCCGTACCCCTCCCTCGCCCCAGCGTGAGTGAACCAGAACCCCGAAGCAGCTGCTTCTTTAACCCCGTCCTTTCTGAGTGAAGAACAGACGCCCTCAGGCGACCAACATGCAGAGGCATGGCCAAATCCAAAGCTGAACCCCAGGAGCTGTGTGAACAAAGAAAAGAAAGGGAAATCTCTCCCAGCAGCCTCAGGAGCAGCAGATTAAATCTCCATAATCAACTTGATGTACCCTGCATCTGTGGAACACCTGAATAGACAACGAATCATCCCAAATTGAGGAGGTGGACTTTGGGAGCAATGATATATATATTTTTTCCCCTTTTTCTCTTTTTGTGAGTGTGTATGTGTATGCTTCTGTGTGTGATTTTGTCTGTATAGCTTTGCTTTTACCATATGTCCTAGGGTTCTGTCTGCCCGTTGTTTTTTTTCTTTA
Source organism: Aethalodelphis obliquidens (assembly GCF_003676395.1). NCBI lineage: Eukaryota > Metazoa > Chordata > Mammalia > Artiodactyla > Delphinidae > Aethalodelphis > Aethalodelphis obliquidens. The sequence continues at coordinate 38,211,594 of NW_020837949.1, forward strand.
TTACTTAAAAAAAATTTTTTTCTTAATAATTATTTTTTATTTTAATAACTTTATTTTACTTTTCCTTTCTTCCTTTCTTTTTTTCCCTCCCTTTATTCTGAGCCATGCGGAGGACAGGCTCTTGGTGCTCCAGCCAGGCGTCAGGGCTGTGCCACTGAGGTTGGAGAGCCAAGTTTAGGACACTTATGCACAAGAGACCTCCCAGCTTCACGTAACATCAAATGACGAAAATCTCCCAGAGTTCTCCATCTCAACACCAAGAACCAGCTCTACTCAAAAACCAGCAAGATACAGTGCTGGACACCCTATGCCAAACAACTAGCAAGACAGGAACAAAACCCCATCCATTAGCACAGAGGCTCCCTAAAATCATAATAAGGCCACAGACACCCAAACACACACCGCAAGACATGGAACTGCCCAAAAGAAAGACAAGATCCAGACTCATCCACCAGAACATAGGCACTGGTCCCCTCCACCAGAAAGCCTACACAGCCCACTGAACCAAAAACAATGGGAACTATGAACCTGCAGCCTGCAAAAAGCAGACCCCAAACACAGTAAGTTAAGCAAAATGAGAAGACAGAGAAACACACAGCAGATAAAGGAGCAAGGCAAAAACCCACCAGTCCTAACAAATGAAGAAGAAAAGGGCAATCTACATGAAAAAGAATTCAGAATAATGATAGTGAAGATGATCCAAAATCTTGGAAATAGAATGGAGAAAATACAAGAAACGTTTAACAAGGATGTAGAAGAACTAAAGAGCAAACAGACAGAGATGAACAACACAATAAATGAAATTAAAAATTCTCTAGAAGGAATCAATAGCAGAATAACTGAGGTAGAAGAACGGATAAGTGACCTGGAATATAAAATAGTGGATATCACTACTGCAGAGCAGAATAAAGAAAAAAGAATGAAAAGAATTGAGGACAGTCTCAGAGACCTCTGGGACAACATTAAATGCACTAACATTCGAATTATAGGGGTCCCAGAAGAAGAAGAGAAAATGAAAGGGACTGAGAAAAGTATTTGAAAAGATTATAGTTGAAAACTTCCCTAATATGGGAAAGGAAATAATCAAGTCCAGGAAGCACAGAGTCCCATACAGGATAAATCCAAGGAGAAACACGCCAAGACACATATTAAACAAACTATCAAAAATTAAATACAAAGAAAAAATATTAAAAGCAGCAAGGGAAAAACAACAAATAACACATAAGGGAATCCCCATAAGGTTAACAGCTGATCTTTCAGCAGAAACTCTGCAGGCCAGGAAGGAGTGTCAGGACATATTTAAAGTGATGAAGGAGAAAAACCTACAACCAAGATTATTCTACCCAGCAAGGATCTCATTCAGATTTGACGGAGAAATTAAAATCTCTACAGACAAGCAAAAGCTAAGAGAATTCAGTACCACCAAACCAGCTTTACAACAAATACTAAAGGAACTTCTCTAGGCAGGGAACACAAGAGAAGGAAAAGACCTACAATACTACACCCAAAACAATTTAAAAAATGGTAATAGGAACATGCATATCGATAATTACCTTAAATGTAAATGGATTAAATGGTCCAACCAGAAAACAGAGATTGGCTGAATGGATCGAAAAACAAGACCCATATATATGCTATCTACAAGAGACCCACTTCAGACCAAGGGACACATACAGATTGAAAGTGAGGGGATGGTAAAAATATTCCATACAAATGGAAATCAAAAGAAAGCTGGGGGGCTTCCCTGGTGGCACAGTGGTTGAGAGTCTGCCTGCCGATGCAGGGGACACGGGTTTGTGCCCCGGTCTGAGAAGATCCCGCATGCCGCGGAGCGGCTGGGCCCGTGAGACTTGGCTGCTGAGCCTGCGCATCCAGAGCCTGTGCTCTGCAATGGAAGAGGCCACAACAGTGAGAGGCCCGTGTACCACCAAAAAAAAAAAAAGAAAGAAGAGTAGCAATTCTCATACGTATCAGACAAAATTGGCTTTAAAATAAAGCCTATTACAAGAGTCAAAGAAAGACATGACATAATGATCAAGGGATCAATCCAAGAAGAAGATATACATATTATAAATATTTATGCACCCAACATAGGAGCACCTCAATACAGCAAATACTAACAGCCATAAAAGGGGAAATGGACAGTAACACAATCATAGTAGGGGACTTTAACACCCCACTTTCACCAATGGACAGATCATCCAAAATGAAAATAAATAAGGAAACACAAGCTTTAAATGATACATTAAACAAAATGGACTTAATTGACATTTATAGGACAGTCCATCCAAAAACAACAGAATACACATTCTTCTCAAGTGCTCATGGAACATTCTCCAGGATAGATCATACCTTGGGTCACAATTCAAGCGTTGGTTAATTTAGGAAAACTGAAATCATATCAAGTATCTTTTCCGACAACAATGCTATGAGACTAGATATCAATTACAGGAAAAAATCTGTAAGAAATACAAACACATGGAGGCTAAATAACCCACTACTTAATAACCAAGAGATCACTTAAGAAATCAAAGAGGAAATCAAAAAATACCTAGAAAAAAATGACAATGAAAACACCAGGACCCAAAATCTATGGGATGCAGCAAAATCAGTTCTAAGAGGGAAATTTATAGCAACACAATCCTACCTTTAGAAACAAGAAACATCTCAAATAAACAACCTAACCTTACACCTAAAGCAATTAGAGAAAGAACAAAAAAACCCAAAGTTAGCAGAAGGAAAGAAATCATAAAGATCAGATCAGAAATAAATAAAATGAAGGAAACAATAGCAAAGATCAATAAAACTAAAAGCTGGTTCTTTCAGAAGATAAACAAAATTGATAAACCATTAGCCAGACTCATCAAGAAAAAAAGGGAGAAGAGTCAAATCAACAGAATTAGAAATGAGAAAGGAGAAGTAACAATTGACACTGCAGAAATACAAAGGATCATGAGAGATTACTACAAGCGTCTGTATGCCAATATAATGGACAACCTGGAAGAAATGGACAAATTCTTAGAAATACACAACTTTCTGAGACTGAAGCAGGAAGAAATAGAAAATATGAACAGACCAATCACAAGCACTGAAATTGAAACTGTGATTAAAAATCTTCCAACAAACAAAAGCTCCGGATCAGACAGCTTCACAGGCAAATTCTATCAAACATTTATACAAGAGCTAACATGTATCCTTCTCAAACTCTTCCAAAATACAGCAGAGGGAGGAACACTCCACAACTCATTCTGCTAGGCCACCATCACTCTGATACCAAAACCAGAGAAAGAGGTAACAAAGAAAGGAAACTACAGGCCAATATCAATGATGAACATAGATGCAAAAATCTTCAACAAAATACTAGCAAACAGAATCCAACAGCACATTAAAAGGATCATACACTACGATCAAGTGGGGTTTATCCCAGGAATGCAAGGATTCTTCAATATATGCAAATCAATCAACTTGATACACCATATTAACAAACTGAAGGAGAAAAACCATAGTTTCATCTCATAGGTGCAGAGAAAGCTTTTGACAAAATTCAACACCTATTTATGATAATAACCCTCCAGAAAGTAGGCATAGAGGGAACTTTCCTCAACATAATAAAGGCCATATAAGATAAACCCATAGCCAGCATCATCCTTAATGGTGAAAAACTGAAACCATTTCCACTAAGATCAGAAACAAGATAAGGTTGCCCACTCTCACCACTACTATTCAACACTGTTTTGGAAGTTTTAGCCACAGCAATCAGAAGAAAAAGAAATAAATGGAATTCAAATCGGAAAAGAAGAAATAAAGCTGTCACTGTTTGCAGATGACATGATACTATACATAGGGAATCCTAAAGAAGCTACCAGAAAACTACTAGAGCTACTAGTAGTAGTACTAAAACTACTAGATAGATCATCCAGAAAGAAAACCAATGAGGAGACATTGAACTTAAACTATACTTTAAACTATACTTTAAACTATACTTTAAACTATACTTAAACTATACTTTACATCCAATGTACCTAACAGATATATACAGAACATTTCAATGAAGGGCAGCAGAATATACATTCTTCTCAAGCACATATGGAACATTCTCCAGGATGGATCAGATATTGGGTTCAAAACAAGTATAAGCAAATTTTAAAAGACGGGGCTTCCCTGGTGGTGCAGTAGTTGAGAGTCCGCCTGCCGATGCAGGGAACACGGTTTCGTGCCCCAGTCTGAGAGGATCCCATATGCCACGGAGCAGCTGGGCCTGTGAGCCATGGCCGCTGAGCCTGTGCGTCTGGAGCCTGTGCTCCACAACGGGAGAGGCCACAACAGTGAGAGGCCCGCATACCGCAAAAAAAAAAAAAAAAAAAAAATTTTAAAAGACTGAAATCATATGAAGTACCTTTTCCAACGACAACGGTCAAATATGTGGAAATTAACACACTCCTGGAAACCAGTGGGTCAAAGATGAAATCAATGGCAAATTCAAAAATATCTTGAAACAAGTGAAAATGAAAACACAACATATCAAAACTTATGAGGTGAAGCATAAGCAGTGCTACGAGGGAAGTTTATAGCGATAAATGCCTACATTAAGAGAAAATGACCTCACTTATGTGGAATCTAACAAACTCATAGATACAGAGAACAAGTTGGGAGTTGCCAGATGCAAGGTGTGAAGGGTGGGTGATATGGGTGAAGGTGGTCAAAAGGGACAAACTGACAGTTATAAAATAAATAAGTCCTGGTGATGTAATGTGCAGTATGGTGACTATAGTTAATAATGCTGTATTATATATTTGAAAGTTGCTAAAGAATAGAGCTTAAAAGTTCTCATTAGAAGAAAAAAAATGTGTAACTATGTATAGTGATGAACGTTAAGTAGATTTATTGTGGTGATCATTTCACAATATATACAAATATTGAATCATTAGGTTGTGCCCCTGAAACTAATAGTATTATATGTCAATTATACTTTTTTAATTAAATTAAATTTAAAAATAAAAAAAGAGAGAAGCATGTTAGAATAGTAAGGATAAAGCAATAGCTCTCCACTTTACTGCTTTCCCTCTACACCTTCCTGGAAAAATGCATGAATAAAACCAGGACAATGATATTGTAATCTGTTTCAGTACAACCTCAGTGCTATTCTTTCAGCGATTAGTTTATATTTTGGCCTTTTCTTCTCCTTTTATAACAAGAAGTCTTTCCAAGTACTTTCATATATCACCTCCAAGAAAAACCAAAAGATAAAACAGGGAAATGGCTATTCATCATGAAAAAAAATAGTTTTTTAAAATAGCTTCCAGGATGCTTACTATTCATGACTCTATTTGGAATCCATATTTTACTTTCTCCTCTTGCCTGGTTGCCAATCATTTTTCTGTGGGTGGTTTGGGGCAGGTGGGGTGTTGGAATTCACATCCAAAGAATACAGTAGTGAGTAGGAGCAGGGGGGAAAAAAATAAGAACGTGGGAGAAGAGTAACAGATTAAGAAGTGTAGTCAGAAGGAAAGTGAATGATTTTGGCAACTTGTGGGACTATTTTTGCAATTTCTGAGACTAGAAATAGTGCCCTCACTCATAAGATCTCTTTCTGTCCTAAACTGTTTTAGTGTTCCTGAGGGCAAGGGGACATTAAAGGTGGTGTAGAGAAAGAGGCGTTGAAAAGATCTTGAGAGCAAAGGAAGATGAGAGGTTCTTAGAGAAAAAAAGGAGATGATGGTAATAGAAAGAAAGTTGGTGGTGGCTTTTTATTTTATTTTATTATGTATTTTTTTGGCCATGCCACACTTGCAGGATCTTAGTTCCCCAACCAGGGATTGAACCCAGGCCACAGTAGTGAAAGCACTAACTTCTAACCACTAAACCTCCAAAGGGAATTCCCGGTGGTGGCATTTTAAATAGGGAGTGGTGAGAACTAAAACCAGCATAATACCCTATTTCTGGGTTAAACAATACTAGGGCCAGAGGCATACTTTTTCATTCCTGTGAATGAAAGACTAAGCAAAGTAACCTATATGAAACACTGTTCTGGAAGTTAAGACTGTGACCCAACCAGACAGCTTTTTCACCAAGACTAATTTCGAGACTCTCATTTTGTCCACCAATCCAAAGCTATTATATCATACACTTTGTCTAGTCCAGATAAGTCTCCCTCCTTGTCAGATCCACCTTACACGGACACATCCCAGGTGCTGAATCCCAACAGATACCTTTTCCTAATTTCCCCATTTTCAGACATTATTACCAAAATTTTGACAGTGATAGTTTCCCTTACTGCAGTACATCTTTGTGTAATCAGGTTTTTCTGGTGGTCTTTTGAGAAATTGGCAATGAACACATGGAAGAGGATATTATAATTGTAGGAGATGAGAAGGTTTGGGGTTCTAGAAAGAAAAGGCATTTGAGTAGTTGTGAGATACAAAAAAAAGTGGGGAAATTATAGGGAAGAAAATTGGGAGTTTCTAAAAATATATATAGTCCTAATAGTGAAGAAAGCTTGAGATAATGTGAGGAGAGAACTGCGATAGAAAATGTTAATTCTTTTCTTGCTGCAAAAATTTGACAAAATAATGACTTCTTTTAAGATTCTCCATTAAAATTCCATCAGAAGATACCTCAAGAGCAGACTTTTGGCCCAATTCCTTTTATTACCTCATGAGGCCTATCACTTTTGGAATATACTAAAGAGTCAACCTAGCAAAGCAATACTTTTGTGGGACTCTCCGTGGTCTTTGCCCTACCTGCCTGTTCTGCCAGCTCTCAGGGACATTGTGTGCACAGCAATTACTCCACCTAATTAATGCCCAAACCTCCCAGATCATCATCTTTATACAAGGTACAAGTCAGGACTCCAAAATATTAAACGATTTACAGCTGTTTTATATTAATAGAAGGCATGCCCTAATGGACACCTAATAGTCTACATCTTCAATTGACAAGAAATGGAATACTGAAATACATAAAAATAAAAAATATTTTTAAATATGCAAATCATAGGCCAAACCCTGATCCCTACCAGTGAAGAACAAAAGTTATTTTCAAATGTCCAAGAAGTATTTTTAAAAGTTAGTCACACCACAGATTACAAAGAAAACATTGACAAATTCCAATTGGAAATTATGATAATCACATTTTCTGACAATAATTTAATACATCAGGCAATTAACAGAATTGCACATAAACACATACACATCAGGCAAATTGGAAACCTAAAAATCTAACCTTAAAGAAAAAAAAATCCCTAAACTCTTGGGTTGGTGAACTAAACTTGGGTTGGTGAACTCTTGGGTTGTCTGTTGGTGGCAAATACAGACAATTTAGAATATAATTAAAATAATATAATATATAATACATAAAAATTAATGAATATGGCCAGGGCGTGCTTAGAGAAAAAAATTTTAAATTCTGTTTATATTATTTAAAATAAAAGGTATGGAGGAAATTTACTAAGAATTTAATTCAAAACAAGAAGAAAAGTAAAATAAAGGTATAGGCTTAAATTAATGTACTGACAAGTAAAAAAGCAATACAATGGATAAATAAATACACTAGTTCTTTGAAGAGATTGACACAAGACAGACCTTTGACAAACGTGATCACAGTCATGACTGAATCCCCAGGCCTTGGTCCCGGTTCAGAGCCCTGAATTAACTAAAAATACAGGAAGAGGGAGAGAGAAAAATTTCAAGGGATGTTTCTTTCAAGCCTTCCCTGAAGGAGAGGCTTTCATGTAACTTTTAGTCCCTAAGTATAGCTTCCCAAGTTTCTCTTCCAGTACTGAGAGAAAAAAAATGAGGAAAAGAAGGTATAGTCCCTAACTCAATTTGGTTCAATGCCAAATTTGTCCTTGTATTTTTAAGCAGCAAATTACCTAAATCTTTTACCTCATTTGGAAGGGGATTCTATTTCTGATTATTGAACCATACTACGGGTGGAACCTAGAAACGCCTTGGAGAAATAGATGAAGAAGCAAGTGTTCTAACTGAATTTTAAAATTCCCTCTAAATACTATCAGGATTATACATGATGATTAATAGTATACTTTGTAATGAGAAAAAACATAATGAGAAAGGGACATAACCATGAGTATGAGATTATGACACATAACTCTATCTTGGTCATTTTTAAAAACAAGTAAGAAAAATAATCTGACAAAAAGAAACAAAAATAGCTCGAGAAAAGTGCTCATACTTTTGGTTAACCAAATAAAACTGCAACTTGAAATAATACTCTTCACAACAGTCTTATTTTCCCAACTCTTAAATTACTTTATTCTTTCCCAATTCTTACCCTTATTGCTACCTCCATCACAAATAATGAGTATAACATTATATTTTAACTTAAAATTGCCCAAGTACACTAACCCTAACCTATACACTAACCCTATCACGTACCCTAACCCTCTCCCGTACATTAACCCAAACCCTTACCCTAACCCTAACTCATAGCTGTACCCTAACCTGTACCCTAAACTCTACCCATTCCCTAACCCTAACCCTAAACCGTACCATAAACCTAACCCGTACGCTAACACTAACCCGTACCCTAACACATACCCTAACCCTAACCCGTAGCCATACCCTAAACTGTACCCTAACCCTATCCCGTACCCTAACCCTAAACCGTACCCTAACCCGTACCCTAATCCTAACTCATACCCTAACACTAACCCGTAATCTAACCCGTACTGAAAAAAAAAAAAAGAAAAAAAATTGCCCAAGTAAGGAGAGGAGCTGCTTATATATCACTATGGAAGCACAAACTATTACATTTCTAGAGGAGTATCAACCTCCTAAAATGTCAGCATGACCTTCAGCCTATAACATTAATTCTGTTGATTTATGCTACAAAAATAATCAAAATGTATACAAAGTTCTGTGCACATAAATTTCAGTGTCTAGAAGAGTACTTAGCTAACAGTATGTCTAGCACATTTTAATTAATAAATGATCATCAAAGTATTTTTGAATACTGTGAAAAATTGGAAACTACTTAAATGTCTAAATAAACGATGGCACATCTATGAGGTACACCAATGTGCATTCATTAGGATTCTTTTTATCTTTTAAAAATATTCAGTGGCTTTGGAAAAAGATCACAGTAAAGCTTTTAGCAGAAAAAGTGAAAGTAGTACATCACATACACAGCATGATGACAGGAGTCTATGTGAGAGTCCTCACATATAAATTTGGGTAGATATGTATCTATATGTAAATAATATCATCTCTGTTATACAATTATTGGTGGTTTTTTATTTACTTCTTTTTTATTTCTATATTTTCAACATCTTTTGGCATAAAAGTCCATTAGTTACAATCATATGTTAGCAATATATAGTATAAAGAATAAATTTAAAATTTTTTCTGATATTTACAATTGTGAGTAATTACTATTATATTTTATAGTGTACATAGTATTTTTTAGTATCTAGTTTAGTATCTCGTCCCTGGCCTGAAGGACTCACCATCTAATAAGGAAGAGAAATGTATAAATAGGTAACTATAGTAAAATACTTTATATTCTGTAATAGAGAAATATGTAGGATGCTATAAGAACATAAAGGAAGAAGAAACTACTCCATTAAAGATATTTCTAAAGCAGAGAGGGTCACACTGGAGCAGCAGTTTCAAGAGTTTATTTGCTGAGAGCCAGAGAGAAGGAATAAAACAGTGGGCTTAAGTAATACTCACCCAGTTGTTTGCCCTGAGGTAGAATGATTTAAGTGTTAATGAGTAGTTGAGTCAAGATCAAACCTATAATTAAAGAGTGATAATTGTGTGGCACAATACACATTGAGCATCAAACAGTAGATGGAAAAAATATTTAGGGGCAAGAAGTTGTTTCCCCAACCCAGCCCTAGATCATATAGGATGTATTTCTATACCATTATCTCCCCATGTAGGTGTTCACTCTCACTCATCTAAGCAGCCGTAGTGCTTTATCTATTCCTTTCACATGGCATTTATTTTTCAGCCTGAAATAAGCCATACCTAGCTAAGCTTTTTGAAATTTTATGTCTCGTTTTTGTATCTTCTAAAACACCTTCCCCAGCCTTGCATATAGAAGTGCTCAATAAATACTGATAGAATGAATCACTAATATAGAATACTGGAATTTGTAAAAAAAAAAATGTTATTCATTTAGATTTATGGTCTTTCTTTTCAGAGTTGAGAGGCTGACTGAAGAAGTAATGACAGAGTGGAAAATGAGACAAGCAGGAGGTAAGGTGAAAACAGATGCTAACACGGAAGGGAGGTGACCATGCTGAAAATGTTGACAGTCACAAGGAGAAAGATTCCATTTCCTTTCCATGATTCCCTTGGAGCAACTCCAAGATTTCTGTTCTAAATATATTAAGTCTCACTCAAAATGTATTGTGTATGTACGTATGCACAGTTACTGCAGGGATCTTTAGAGAGCAGAGCTTTTGTCACTAGTCCTCAGGCACCTCGACAGAGAGAATATTAAAAGACTCAAACTGGCCCAAATCCAGGGGAAAGTAGACAGACTGAAAAGATAAGGCAGGTAGTTAATCTTCTGGAAGGTACCACTAGTCAAGACAGGTTTGTTCACCCAGATTGCTGTCTCAAGTCTACTTTTGTTTGATTTGTTACCTTACCCACTGGGAAATCTGTGTCTTGACATTGAATTACAAAGCAAGGATGACCTGGGTCACTAAATAAGGCTAGTTAGTGAAAGGAAAAAGTCTTTTGTCAAACTTTATGCCAGAACTGAAATCTACGCAAAATTTGGCCCCATGTCTTTAAGCACATTTATTATGACCTGAAGAAAAGAGAAACCAATAAGGCAATGAGCCTTATTATTACAAAGCAATCTTTTTTTATCATCAGTCAATAATGACTCTAGATGGATAGCTCAGCCAGAAATTGTACTTACTGCAAAAATATATTATACGTATTACCATAAAGATGACATCTCAATTGTCAAAAACATTAAGCGCTACCTGGTGGATAGCACAGATATTACAAAATTCACAAATGGGTGAATGTTTCACATTTGTTCTCTGACGTGACTTTTCTTGGCTTGATATAAGCAAATGTAGTATTTTAATAGAATATCAGCTTGTAGGGCAAGGTTAAATATTTTTGTCATCTTCTAAAATATAGTTTACATGATTGATATAATGGCTTTGCTTCCTCTAAAAATGTGCACAAGATTTACATGTTGTACAACTGACATTGTGGTTTTCTTATCTACATCCTTATCAAATTTGCCCACCATTAGTAAATATGCAGCTTGAGGGATTGACTCCCAGGTCCAGAGGTAAGCTCCGATTCACTGAAGGCAGTCAGGATAATCTCATAGGCCTTGATAAAGTGTTTGGTTTAAGGATGTACAGACTTGGAAATTTCCTGTGCAAAGGCACTGATTGAGAAACGGATATGTGACTCGTTCTAGAACATTAAGACCCAAGGCTAGGTTTCCTGAGTTCTTCTAGAAAGGGTACTTTCTCACTCTTTAGAGAGTTTATCTAAGCAACTCTGTTTCCTCCTCTTAGCACCATGGGGTATGGTGATAAAGCCATAGGGAAACCTAATGGACAACCAAAGGACTACAGAGAAATGGAGCTAAAGCCATTGAATTTTTGCTGATACTAATAGTTGTCTGCCATTTAGACTTATGTTTACATGAGTAAATAATTCTGTTACTTGAAGCCAACCTCTTTTTGATACATGCTGAATATATGCCTATTTAAAAGAACTTAAGTATGTATTAGAGTTACTTAATAACTATCTGCCCAAGACAGAGTAACCAAGACTGATGGATGAATCTTGATTAGAAAGGAAGGGAGTAGAGAGTAGAGGAGAGGAAAGAAAGGGAGGATGGGGAAGGAAAGGAGGGAGGGAGGGAAGGAAAAGAGGTAGGAAGTGGGAGGGGAGAAGGAGGGAGGAAAGTGCTAGGTCATATAGTACGTTTTTAGGAAACTACCTTACTCTTTTTTGTTTTCACCAGCAATGTACAAGAGATACAGTTTTTCTGTGCCTTTGCCAGCATTTGGCACTATCGGTATTTTTTATTTTACCTGTTCTTACAGGTGTGTAGTGACAGCTCACAGTGATTCTAATTTTTGTTTCCCTAAAGGCAAGCAGTGTTGAACATCTTTTCATGTGTTTATCTGCCATCCATATATCTTCTTTGATGAAGTGTCTGTTCAGTTACTTCATCCATTTTCTAATTGAATTGTCTTCTTACTATTGCGCTTGTAGACCTCATTATATATTCCATATGCAAGCAATTTGCCTGATAGGTGATTTGCAGATTTTTTTTTCCCCAGTTGCCGATCAACTTTTCATCCTCTTTGCCTTTTCACACTCTTAACAGGATCTTTTGCAGACCAATCGTTTTTTTTTTTGTTTGTTTGTTTGTTTTAATTTCTATGGAGTTCAATTTATTCTTTTAATTTCATGGATCATGCATTTGGTGTCATGTCAGAGAAAGCTTTGCCTAATCCTAGGTCATGAATAATTAATTATTATTCATTTCCTCTTATTCCATAATATATTGAGCATTTCAATTTCTTCTTGCCTATTTTCCCTTTCCCTCCTCCATTTCTTAACCGCCTGGTTCTATCTCAGCCCTTGTATCAGACTATAGAGGCAGTATATCAACCCTGGGCAAAGTACTTGTCTTCATCTGGGTCCACTATAGCTCCTAATCTGTGCTTCAGAGTTTTCATTTAGGTGACGTATCTAGACCTACTTCTTGGTCAGGGTTTCCTCCCTTAGGTGGAAGACCAGGTGAAAGGTAGGCCTGTCTGAATACCCAGGGGTAGGATAATGGAGTGCAAGGCCAGGTGCCTCGTACACATATTTACCAGAGTGAGTATGTAACAGATGTAACATTCAAAGGGCAACCAAAATCCAACAAAGAATAGCTCAAAAGAAAGTCTCCAATTTTGAAAAGCTAGACTGAAAAGGAGAGCCAAAGAAAGAGGCTAAAATAGAGAAACCAGGGAGGCAAAGGAAATAGAATTGATACAGGCAGGGGGCACTGAAAATGTGGACTGATAGAAGCTAAGGTACTTCTATTAGCTTTAGAAATAAAGTTAATAATAATAGCTAATTCTTACAATTAGATTCACTCTGTGACAGGCACTGTTTTAAATGCTCTCTATCAGTAGTTCTCAAACTGTTCAAGGGAACCTTCATGTATCCCCAAGACCCTTTTAGGAATCTGCAAGTTCCAATCTATTTCCATAATAATAGTAATATATTATTTGGTGTTTTCAGTCTTTATTCTCTTGTGAGTGTTCAGTGGAGTTTTCCAGAGGCCACATGTTGTATAATATTGCAACAGATTGAAAGCAGAAGTAGATATGAGAATCCAGCTGCCTTCTATTAAAGCAGACAACAGAAAATATTTGAGAAAAATGTAAAATAATGCTACTGTCTCACAATTTTTTTCTTGTTTTGGCACAGAGAGCTAGGTAGGTAGGGAGCTAGTTATAACTGGGAAGGGAGAAACACAAGGGCTCTGCTGAGGAAACCCTTCCATGGATTTAATGGATTTAATTTATTTTAGCCAGATGAAAAGTTATAGTTAGTATCCAATATAAAGAGTGCTCTTTTAACTACATTGTAATTTCTCCCAGAATTTCTACATTTTCATCATAATGTGTTACACTCTCTATACCTCTGTGTTAGTTGTACTGTGGGGATACTGCAGTAAATGAGAGAGCAATCTAGACAGCATCCGCCAAGGGCATCATGATGCTACAAGATGATAGACGGCTAGCCTAGAGTTCCCGGGGCTAATTAGCAACAAAGCAGTGAAGTTCAGAGTTACTCATAGAGACTAGACAAGAACAGAAACACTAGCTATGGCAGAAAAAAGAAGGGGCAGATGTATGACAAAAAAAAATTCCTCCACCAAATATATTAAAGGAAACAGACCCTGGAAAGTGAGATGGCAGGCAATTAAATTATAAATGCAACTTTGTTGAAGCCCATGGGAAAAGAGTAGGCTATTGTCAAAGAATCCCTGAGGAACGTGAAAGGGAAAGGAAAGCCAGGCTATGCAATCCTAAGAAATAGACTCTTTAAAAAATTATTTAGTAAACCAATATTAAGCATGTGAAACAATTGTTCTTGATGCTAGTTCTATTTATATATTTCTCAAACTGGAACGTACCTAGAGTGATCTGGGACAAAAAACACAGCATAATATGACATACTTTTGGACTGTTAATTCTATCTGATGGAAAGTAATTTAAAGTGTGTATTTATATTGAAACAGTCATAACTATGTTATAAAGAGAACACAGAATTCAAATATATATTTTAAGATGGACAATTTGGCAAAGTCTTATCTTCTGTTACTCTTTCAGGAATTGGATAAGTCCCCAACTGGCTCATGCCATGCCCCCATCTCTATGACCAAAATTGCATTTCATTTATTATTACTGCCATTTTACTCAGTTTTCCATCTTGAAATGGAAATATACACTGAAATTTCAATGATATGGAAAAAGTATCAAGGGGAGATAGTTTTAAAAGATAGAAAATTGTCAAAAATGTCCATTATGTCCAAAGTTTGACCATTGATTTAATATGTTCCTTTTTATAAAGTTTAATACTCAATATATAGTATATCGCTGACCCTTCATCTTGGGGGAAAATATAAATGATTTTATATTTGGAAGTTAAGTAGAAACAAGAAAAATTATTTTATAGCTATATTCATGCAATAAATACAGCCTATAAAAAGCGTGATACATTTTGACTATGTGTTTCATCAGGAAAAAGAAATCCTACTGTGGTGATGTTGTGCTTTTCAAGGGGCTATTCAGTCCCATAGCATCAAGCTTAGTCTATAGCAATATTTAAACAGGAACTATTTCTTAACCACAGTAAGTAGTGAATCAGAGCTACACACTGTTAAAACTGAAAGAGGATTCAGAGATCATCAGTACTTTAGTACTGTGCTGGTTGAGCAGTGAAGCAAACCAAAGTGTCAGAAGCCATGTTCTTGAAGTAGTAAATAGTTAAGTGCATGGAGTAGTTAAAGAGCATACAATTTAGAGGGAGATAGGCTTTGGTTTTTATTCTGCTCCACCACTTACCTATGTAACACCAGAAAGTTATTTAACATTTCTAAATTTCAACTTCTACATTTCTAAATTGAGATAATAACTATACTGATGCTTGAAACAAGCTGTAATATAGTTTATGGGGATAATGCTGTAGAGTAAAGGTAGCATTTCTCTATTTAAAAAATCTATTAATTTGATTTTCAGTTCTAGAATTAAACTACAGAATATATTTAGTTATAGCATAGGCTTTGTTATAGTCATAAAATAGATTGGTAATGTCATCTATCTGAACAATGTTAAAATATTATCATGGTTAAAAAAACAGTGAGGTGTAGGATAAAAAGAAGAGGTGAAACATATGAGGGGTGTGAATCTCCTAATTTTACATATAGGGAACCAACATACATTGTCAAGTTTAGACTGTAACTTAAATAGTTTATGGTCCATATTCAATCTAAAGTTAAAAAAGATAACATATATGAATTATATATTCATATAGAAATGAGTCTTCAACTCTCATGGTTAAATTGAACCATATGAAATTCCAAATATTCAATCAGGAATAAAATAGTAATATAAAAAATGACAAAGTTTGGAAGAAGGGAAGGAGAGGTAATGTAAATATAATAAATTCCTCATCCTTAATTTTGATAAATAATCAATGGAGATACAAATATATTATTTAGTGTTAGAGGAGTGTAACCTTCAAAAACTAGAGAATAAAATTGGGAATAGGAATTAATGTGAAGGTAGAGGAGGCTTTTAGTTTTCAAAGTATACTTTCTACATTTTTATAACTTTTTTCCAAGTACATCTATCACTGTTATAATAATAATTTTCAAAAATAAATTACTCTCATAATTCATAATACCCTGAATGCATACTTACTGCTATAAGTATGAAGCTCTTAACTTTTAGAATATGCATTTTCAGAAATATGAAAGTATTTCCAAATTGTTCCCATAGTCATGTTTTCTACATATACTTTTACACAACAAAGTAATCTCCTTTTCAACTTTAACTGAAATTTTATTTCTTTTATTTGTCTTAATTTTCATAATGTTTTGAGGGAAGCTAGTCTTATAAAAGGACAGTTACACAAATTTCTCTTGTTTTATATATAAAACAAGATATTAAGCTAAGAATAATGATTCTAATCTACAGGAAAATTTGAATGTTGCTCTTTAAATTGTCTGAATTTATTGCCTTCCTAAGAAAACCACATTCTTTGAACTTGTCTCTTCCTCTTCACTTCCATTATCTGATTAGCATTTGACTTTTATTAATTTTTTTTATTTTTTGGAGTGGGGGAGAGATGGAAAAATGGGTTTTAATTTTAAAAATTTAATAAGTGGACTATTTTTTAGAGCAGTTTTAGGGTTACAGAAAAATTGAGTGGAAAGTACAGAGATTTTCCATATAGTCTCTCACCCTGCCACACACACATTTTCCCCTATTATTAACATCTTGCATTAGCATGATACATTTGTTACAGTTTATGAACCCATGAACTGGAATTACTTATTTTTTCATTTACATGTCTATACTTGGCTTCTATACCTCTACTGACTCATAGAAGTCAGTTTCTGCAGAAAGAAACTGTCTTTGATATTCTATGTGGCAGATACAACATTTATATCACACTCATGCTACATGCCTAGTGTAAGGCTCTACTCCACACAGTCATTCAGGGACCCTGGCTGGGGAAGGTTCTATTATCTTGAAGGTGTTTTATGTACAGTCTTGCTGCTCAAATTGTGCTCTGCAGACCTGTATCACTGATATCATTAGGAACTTTATAGAAATGCAGAGTCTTAGCCTCTACCTTGGACCCAAGGGATAATCTGCCTTTTGACAAGATGCCTAAGTGATCTGTATGCACATTAAAGTTTGAGAAGAGTGGGACCAGAAGACATGCTTGGATTCCTATGCCAGGGGAAGAGAGATGCAAAACCTAACATAGGCATTTAATTGCCTCAGCCCAGAAGTGACAAAATCACTTCCCTTCCAAGAGCACTGACCAGAACCAGATATACTTCGTCTCATCTAAGTGTAAGGAGGCTGGAGAATACAGGTGATATATTTGATGAGCTTCACTACGTTCACATAGTTTTAATATCCTAGACAGGTGTTTTGAATGATTATGGGTGAAAATCTCAGAATCCTGAATGTGAAGGCTATTCACTTAAACATATCAATTGCAAATTTATCTTTTCCTTTTTTGTTAATATGATTAAGTAATATAACTGCTTCACACTAAATAATGCAGTAAATTTAATTAATCCATGTGCTCAACTTAGATATTCTAGGAAAAATTCCAATTCTACCTTGTTCCTTTTTTATCATAAATACTGATTTTCATCATCAAAATTGATATATACGTGACACAATATTTACATTCCCTAAGAAGTTCCTGGATTGTTTATACACTTCACATTCTTTGAACAAACTGTAATAAAATCAGTTACAGTCCTTAGGCAATAAACTTGACATTGATGACCACTTTTTATTCAAAGCTAATCTTATAGCTCAATATTTTTACCTGAAGTTAACAGAGTCCTTACGTGTCACAAAGTGTCCACAACACAGTACCAGAGATGAAAAGGTAAACTTTAAATAACATACAGGGTCAAGAGCAGAGTCTAAGAATGAAAGAAGGCCAATTATTGTATATAAGAATGTAGGAATCTATAAACCTTCATAATCTGTGTCAAGGTCAGAAACCAAAGTGAAGGACAAGATAGTGGCATAGCAAGGGATGGAGATCTGAGCAAAAATTATAGGCCAGTTTGAATTTGTTTGGAATATGAAACCATAAGAATTATTTGGGGATATTTTTAAAGAGCTAGGACAAAATATCAAAGTCACTCATTCACTCAACAATATTTATTCTCCATTCTGCTATGAGGAATTTTGATGCCTCTCTCTAGTTTCCCTCATATTGTCGTTAGTTGTTGAATTTTTCTTATTCTTTGCATCTTTTGAAATAAAGCAAGTTAATATTAACCATACTATGTCAACTATTTAAAATTTCTTATAACAGATGAACAAATATAAAGTGCTCATCTCTCACCTCAAAAACTGGTCTTAATTACACAGGGCATGTAGAATCAGTGCCCTATTAAGGCACTGATTATTAAGTTGGGAAGCAGCACAGCATAACTGAAGTTCTACTGACATGAATTCAAATGCTGGCTCTGATACTTATCACTTTGGGCTAGTTACTTAACCTCTCTAGGCTTCATTTTCTTCATCTACTTACTGAGGATAAAAATATCTATTCCTCAGGTAGAAAGTGGGTGTAAAAATTTAGTGCAGGGCCTAACATGTAGTTAATATTCAAGAAATAATACCTATTATTATTTTGGAAAATAACTGTTTATCTCATCTCATATCCCACACAATGTAGGTGCCACCGCTGTGATGTTTCAGATTGAGATTTATCAAATCTCCATTAGAACATTTCCACTGACAGGGAGCTCGTTACCTTACAAGGCTGTCCAATCCATTCATGAACAACTCTAATTTTTAAAATATTTTTTTCTTACGCAAATCCCTTCTTATGTGGATCTGCCTTTTTACTATATATATATATATACACACACACATACATTTATACACAAATATATACATACATATATAGGTAATATAACCATACATATATTTAGCCTTACTAATGCCATCTGTAGTAATCCATTATTAAATGTATTTTAATTTGATGTCAAAAGTAATGGTGTCAGGAATGTTCTTTGTAAAAGGTTAGTTTATTAATACTATATGTCCCATATTACAAAGTCATCCTTTAAAGTATTTTTCCAAGGCTTAGCCCACAAGATGTTCAAACAAATGCTTAAGCCATTGATTGCTGCATAGAAAAGTGGCATTAGGTCACGTACACAACAAATTTCAAGCACTTAAAAGACCTTCAAGATGGCGGAGGAGTAAGACGTGGAGATCACCTTCCTCCCCACAAATACATCAAAAATACATCTACCTGTGGAACAACTCCTACAGAACACCTACTGAATGCTGGCAGAAGACCTCAGACTTCCCAAAAGGCAAGAAACTCCCCACGTACCTGGGTAGGGCAAAAGAAAAAAGAATAAACAGAGACAAAAGAATAGTGATGGGACCTGCACCTCTGGGAGGGAGCTGTGAAGGAGGAAAGGTTTCCACACTCTAGAAGCCCCTTTGCGGCAGAGACTGCGGGTAGCGGAGGGGGGAAGCTTCGGAGCCACAGAGGAGAGCACAGCAACAGGGGTGCAGAGGACAAAGCGGAGAGATTCCCGCACAGAGGATCGGTGCCGACCAGCACTCACCAGCCCGAGAGGCCTGTCTGCTCACCTGACGGGGCAGGCGGGGGCTGGGAGCTGAGGCTCGGGCTTCAGAGGTCAGATCCCAGGGAGAGGACTGGGGTTGGCTGCATAAAGACAGCCTGAAGGAGACTAGTGCACCACAGCTAGCCGGGAGTGAGTCCGGGAAAAAGTCTGGACCTGCCTAAGAGGCAAGAGACTACTGTTTCGGGTGAGCGAGGAGAGGAGATTCAGAGCACCACGTAAACGAGCTCCAGAGACGGGCGCATGCCGCGGCTATCAGCACAGACCCCAGAGACGAGCATGAAATGCTAAGGCTGCTACTGCAGCCACCAAGAAGCCTGTGTGCAAGCGCAGGTCACTATCCACACCTCCCCTCCCAGGAGCCTGTGCAGCCCACCACTGCCAGGGTCCCGTGATCCAGGGACAACTTCCCCGGGAGAACACATGGCAGGCCTCAGGCTGTTGCAACGTCATGCTGGCCTCTGCTGCAGCAGGCTCGCCCTGCATTCCATATCCACCCCTGCACTCCCCGGCCTGAGTGAGCTAGAGCCCCCTAATCAGTTGCTCCTTTAACCCTGTCCTGTCTGAGGAAAGAACAGACAACCTCAGGGGACCTACACGCAGAGGCGGGGCTAAATCCAAAGCTGAACCCCAGGAGCTGTGCAAACAGAGAAGAGAAAGGGAAATTTCTCCCAGCAGCCTCAGGAGCAGCAGATTAAATCTCCACAATCAACTTGATGTACCCTGCATCTGTGGAACACCTGAATAGACAATGAATCATCCCAAAATTGAGGTGGTGGACTTTGTGTGATTTTTGTCTGTATAGGTTGGCTTTTTTTTTTTTTGAGGTATGTGGGCCTCTCACTGTTGTGGCCTCTCCTGTTGCAGAGCACAGGCTCTGGACGCGCAAGCTCAGTGGCCATGGCTCACGGGCCCAGCCGCTCTGTGGCATGTGGGATCTTCCCAGACCAGGGCACAAACCCGTGTCCTCTGCATCGGCAGGCGGACTCTCAACCACTGTGCCACCAGGGAAGCCCCTATAATTGGCTTTTACCATTTGTCCTAGGGTTCTGTCTGGTTTTTTTCTCTTTCTTTAGTATAGTTTTTAGTGCTTGTTATCATTGGTGGATTTGTTTTTTGGTTTGGTTGCTCTCTTCTTTCTTTCTTTTTTTTATTACTTTCTAATACATTTTTATTTTTAATAATTTAAAAATTTTTTATTTTAATAACTATAATTTCTTTTCTTTTTTTCTTTCCTTCTTTCTTTCCTTCTCCTTTTCTTCTGAGGCATGTGGCTAACAGGGTCTTGGTGCTCTGGCCGGGTGTCAGGCTTATGCCTCTGAGGTGGGAAAGCCAAGTTAAGGACATTGGTGCACCAGAGACCTGCCGGCTCCACATAATATCAAACGGGGAAAGCTCTCTCAGAGATCTCCATCTCAAGGCTAAGACCCAGCTCTGCTCAATGATGGGCAAGTTACAGTGCTGAACACCCTATGCCAAACAACTAGCAAGATAGGAGCACAAACCCACCCATTAGTAGAGAGGCTGCCTTAAATCATAATAAGATCACAGACACACGAAAATATACCACAGGACTCGGTCCTGCCCACCAGAAAGACAAGATTCAGCCTCATCCACCAGAACACAGGCACTAGTCCCCTCCACCAGGAAGCCTACACAACCCACTGAACAAACATTAGCCACTGGGGGCAGACACCAAAACAATGGGAACTAAGAACCTGCAGCCTGAGAAAAGGAGACCCCAAACACAGTAAGTTAAGCAAAATGAGAAGACAGAGAAACACACAGCAGATGAAGGAGCAAGGTAAAAACCCACCAGACCAAACAAATGAAGAGGAAATAGGCAATCTACCTGAAAAAGAATTCAGAGTAATGATAGTAAAGATGATCCAAAATCTTGGAAATAGAATGGAGAAAATACAAGAAACATTTAAAAAGGACCTAGAAGAACTACAGAGCAAACAAACAATGATGAACACAATAAATGAAGTTAAAAATTCTCTAGAAGGAATCAATAGCAGAATAAGTGAGGCAGAAGAACGGATAAGTGACCTGGAAGACAAAATAGTGGAAATAAGTACTGCAGAGCAGAATAAAGAAAAAAGAATGAAAAGAATTGAGGACAGACTCAGAAACTTCTGGGACAACATTAAATGCACCAGCATTCAAATTACAGCGGTCCAAGAAGAAGAAGAGAAAAAGAAAGGGACTGAGAAAATATTTCAAGAGATAATAGTTGAAAACATCCCTAATATGGGAGAGGAAATAGTCAATCAAGTCCAGGAAGCACATAGAGTCCCATACAGGATAAATCCAAGGAGAAACATGGCAAGACACATTAATCAAACTACCAAAAATTAAATACAAAGAAAAAACAATAAAAGCAGCAAGGGAAAAACAACAAATAACATACAAGGGAATTCCCATAAGGTTAACAGCTGAACTCTCAGCAGAAACTCTTAAAGCCAGAAGGCAGTGGCAGGACATACTTAAAGTGATGAAACGGAAAAACTTACAACCAAGATTACTCTATACAGCAAGCATCTCATTCAGATTTGACAGAGAAATTAAAACCTTTACAGACAAGCAAAAACTAAGAGAATTCAGCACCACCAAACCAGCTTTACAACAAATGCTAAAGAAACTTCTCTAGGCAGGAAACACAAGAGAAGGAAAAGACCTACAATAACAAACCCAAAACAATTAAGAAAATGGTAATAGGAACATTCATTTCGATAATTATCTTAAATGAAAATGGATTAAATGCTCCAACCAAAAGACACAGACGGGCTGAATGGATACAAAAACAAGACCCATATATATGCTAACTACAAGAGACCCACTTCAGACCTAGGGACACATACAGACCGAAAGTGAGGGGATGGAAAAAATATTCCATGCAAATGGAAATCAAAACAAACCTAGAGCAGCAATTCTCATATCAGACAAAATTGACTTTAAACTAAAGACTTTTACAAGAGACAAAGAAGGACACGACATAATGATCAAGGGATCAATCCAAGAAGAAAATATAACAATTGTAAGTATTTATGCACCCAACATAGGAGCACCTCAATACACAAAGCAAATGCTAACAAGCATAAAAGGGGAAATGGACATTAACACAATAATAGTAGGGGACTTTAACACCCCACTTTCACCAATGGACAGATCATCCAAAATGAAAATAAATGAGGAAACAAAAGCTTTAAATGATACACTGAACAAGATGGACTTAGTTGATATTTATAGGACATTCCATCCAAAAACAATAGAATACACTTTCTCCTCAAGTGTTCATGGAACATTCTCCATGATAGATCACATCTTGGGTCACAAACCAAACTTTGGTAAATTTAAGAATACTGAAATCATATCAAGTATCTTTTCTGACCACAACACTATGAGACTAGATATCAATTACAGGAAAAAAGCTGTAAAAGATACAAACACATGGAGGCTAAACAATACACTACAAAATAACCAAGAGATCACTGAAGAAATCAAAGAGGAAATCAAAAAATACCTAGAAACAAATGACAATGAAAACACAACGACCCAAAACCTATGGGATGCAGCAAAAACAGTTTTAAGAAGGAAGTTTATAGCAATACAATCCTACCTCAAGAAAGAGGAAAAATCTCAAATAAACAACCTAACCTTACACCTAAAGCAATTAGAGAAAGAAGAACAAGAAAACCCCAAAGTCAGCAGAAGGAAAGAAATCATAAAGATGAGATCAGAAGTAAATGAAAAAGAAATGAAGGAAACAATAGCAAAGATCAATAAAACTAAAAGCTGGTTCTTTGAGAAGATAAACAAAATTGATAAACCATTAGCCAGACTCATCAAGAAAAAAAGGGAGAAGACTCAAATCAATAGAATTAGAAATGAAAACAGAAAAGTAACAACTGACACTACAGAGATACAAAGGATCATGAGAGATTACTATAAGCAAGTATATGCCAATAAAACGGACAAACTGGAAGAAATAGACAAATTCTTAGAAATACACAACCTTCCAAGACTGAACCAGGAAGAAAATGAAAATATAAACAGACCAATCACAAGAACTGAAATTGAAACTGTGATTAAAAATCTTCCAACAAAGTAAAGCTCAGGACCAGATGGCTTCACAGGTGAATTCTAACAAACATTTAGAGAAGAACTAACACGAATCCTTCTCAAACTCTTACAAAATAAAGCAGTGGGAGGAACATTCCCAAACTCGTTACACGCGGCCACCATCACCCTGATACCAAAACCAGACAAAGATGTCACAAAGAAAGAAAACTACAGGCCAATATCACTGATGAACATAGATGCAAAAATCCTCAACAAAATACTAGCAAACATAATCCAGCAGCACATTAAAAGGATCATAGACCATGATCAAGTGGGGTTTATCCCAAGAATGTAAGGATTCTTCAATATACACAAATCAATCAATGTGACACACCATATTAACAAACAGAAGGTGAATAACCATATGATCATCTCAATAGATGCAGAAAAAGATTTCAACAAAATTCAACACCCGTTTATGATAAAAGCCCTCCAGAAAGCAGGCATAGAAGGAACTTACCTCGACATAATAAAGGCCATATATGACAAACCCAGAGCCAACCTCATTCTCAATGGTGAAAAAGTGAAAACATTTCCTCTAAGATCAGGAACAAGACAAGGATGTCCACTCTCACCACTATTATTCAACATTATTTTGGAAGTTCTAGCCACAGCAAGGAAGGAAAAGAAATAAAAGGAATACAAATTGGAAAAGAAGAAGTAAAGCTGTCACTGTTTGCAGATGACATGATACTATACATAGAGAATCCTAAAGATGCTACCAGAAAACTACTAGAGCTAGTCAATGAATTTGGTAGAGTAGCAGGATACAAAATTAATGCACAGAAATCTCTTACATTCCTTTACAATGATATTGAAATATCTGAAAGAGAAATTAAGGAAACACTCCCATTTACCATTGCAACAAAAAGAATAAAATACCTAGGAATAAACCTACCTAAGGAGACCAAAGACCTGTATGAAGAAAACTATAAGACAGTGATGAAAGAAATTAAAGATGATACAAAGAGATGGAGAGATATACAACGCTCTTGGATTGGAAGAATCAACGTTGTGGAAATGACTATACTACCCAAGCAATCTAGAGATTCAATGCAATCCCTATCAAACTACCAATGGCATTTTTCACAGAACTACAACAAAAAATTTCACAATTTGTATGGAATACAGAAGACCCTGAATAGCCAAAGCCATCTTGAGACAGAAAAACGGAGCTGGAGGAATCAGGCTCTGTGACTTCAGACTATACTACAAATCTACAGTAATCAAGACAGTATGGTACTGGCACAAAAACAGAAATACAGATCAGTGGAACAGGACAGAAAGCCCAGAGATAAACCCACACACATATGGTCACCTTATCTTTGACAAAAAGAGGCAAGAATATACAATGGAGAAAAGATAACCTCTTCAATAAGTGGTGCTGGGAAAACTGGACAGCTGCATGTAAAAGAATGAAATTAGAACACTCCCTAACACCATACACAAAAATAAACTCAAAATGGATTAAAGACCTAAGTGTAAGGCCAGACACTATAAAACGCTTAGAGGAAAACATAGGCAGAACACTCTATGACAAAGATCACAGCAAGATCCTTTTTGAACCACCTCCTAGAGAAACGGAAATAAAAATAAACAAATGGGACCTAATGAAACTTAGAAGCTTTTGCACAGCAAAGGAAACCATAAACAAAACAAAAAGACAACCTTCCGAATGGAAGAAAATATTTGCAAATGAAACAACTGACAAAGGATTAATCTCAAAAATTTACAAGCAGCTCATGCAGCTCAGTATCAAAAGAACAGACGACCCAATCCAAAAATGGGCAAAAGACCTAAATAGACATTTCTACAAATAAGATATACAGATTGGCAGCAAACACATGAAAGTATGTTCAACATCACTAATCATTAGAGAAATCAAATCTACAATGAGGTATCACTTCACACCAGTCAGAATGGCCATCATCAAGAAATCTACAAACAATAAATGCTGGAGAGGGTGTGGAGAAAAGGGTGCCCTCTTGCACTGTTGGTGGGAATGTAAATTGATACAGCCACTATGGCGAACAGTATGGAGGTTCCTTAAAAAACTAAAAATAGAACTACCTTATGACCCAGCCATCCCACTACTGGGCATATACCCTGAGAGAACCGTAGTTCAAAAAGAGTCATGGACCACAATGTGTATTGCAGCTGTATTTACAATAGCCAGGACATGGAAGCAAGCCTAGTGTCCATCATCAGGTGAATTGATAAAGAAGATGTGGCACATATATACAGAGGAATATTATTCAGCCATAAAAAGAAATGAAACTGAGTTATTTTTAGTGAGGTGGATGGACCCAGAATCTGTCTGTCATACAAAGCAAAATAAGCCAGAAAGAGGAAAACAAATACCGTATGCTAACACATATATATGAATCTAAAAAAAAAAAAAAAAAAAAAGAAATGGTTCTGAAGAACCTAGGGGCAGGACAGGAATAAGGATGCAGATGTAGAGAATGGACTTTAGGACACAGGGAGGTAAGCTGGGACAAAGTGAGAGAGTGCCATGGATATATATACACTACCAAATGTAAAATAGCTAGCTAGTGGGAAGCAGCCACATAGAACAGGGAGATCAGCCCGGTGCTTTGTGACCACCTAGAGGGGTGGGATAGGGAGGGTGGGAGGGAGACGCAAGAGTGAGGAGATATGGGGATATATGTAAGTGTATAGCTGATTCACTTTGTTATAAAGCAGAAACTAACACACCATTGTAAAGCAATTACACTGCAATAAAGATGTTAAAAAAATTTTTTTCATGTACCTACTAGAAAAAGAAAAATGATGCACTTGTGAGAACTGTTCATACTTTGCTTCAACCTAGTTTCATATAATACAGGCTTGTCTTGAACAATCTCACATTTTGCAAAATTGAGCACTAAAAGTAACAAGACTCGTGGAAAAACAGAACTGGGTCTATACTGGAACTTTGTGACCAGAGCACTAACATAAACAGTAATACTCCTAATAAAGGATCCTAGTAAAGTTAAATCTCTACTAGCATCACTGTCAGAAAACTCTTTGCAATGTTTTACCTGTGCTTCCTTCTTCCAGATATAGATCCTAGAAGGCATACACTTATGCCTTCAGATAAGACTTTTCATAGAATTCTTTTCATCAGAATTTAAAGACTTTTAAAGTCTTTAAATTTAAAGACTTTAAAAGACTTTTCATCAGAATTCTTCTTTTACTACATTATTTTAATTCATGGTGAAATGTCTCCACATCTGTATTTCCCCAGACAGCTGAACATAGTGGAAAGCCTAGCAATTCTTGAAGAAAATAAAC
This sequence comes from Aethalodelphis obliquidens, assembly GCF_003676395.1. Classification (NCBI taxonomy): domain Eukaryota; kingdom Metazoa; phylum Chordata; class Mammalia; order Artiodactyla; family Delphinidae; genus Aethalodelphis; species Aethalodelphis obliquidens. The sequence continues at coordinate 38,238,405 of NW_020837949.1, forward strand.
AGCCACTTTTTGCTCTACAGGAAGGCACTTTGGAGATTTTCTGCTTTTTTTTTTTTAAGCTCTTTATGTATTGCAAAAGTGGTCTGTTTAATTTTGAGAAGCTTGCCACTGATTGCTTCAAAACAGTAACAGGCTGGACATAATTGTGCATGAACCAACATAACCTCCACATCATACTTATAGTATGTTTTAATTTACCAGTAGTGCATGAGGTGAATCAAATCAAAGAAAGACTGCAGAAGAACCAACTATAGTACCAGCTATTACAAACCCTGGGAATCTTATTTCTTCAGGTGCTTTTCAACAGTCAACAGAACAGAGACACAAAGTACAGCAGGGGTTCATGGGCTAATGGGCTCACTCACTCCTCCAAAATAATAGAATATACTTTAAAAGTCTTTGAGGTGAGTAGAGGACATTTTAAATTTTTATTTATTTAAAATTTACACACCACTTATTTCCAAAAATGACTTTTGGTAACTGCCAGAGAAGAAGGGACCCATGCCAAAGAGAATTTCATGCTCTTTTTGTTTGTCATAACATGTAAATCAGACATAATGTCTACCTAAGTTTTAGTGGCTCCAAATGGATTGAGAGCTTAGTGATTAAGAGCACGAATTTTGGACCCAAGCAAATCTAGGTTTGAATCTTGGCATGTCACTCACTAGCTGTGTGACATTAAATTAGTTCCCTTCTCCAAGCCGTTGTTCCTTTCTCTGTGAAATGAGGCTAATAACATCTGACAGATTTTCATGAGAGCTGGGTAAGATAGCTTATGTAAAGCAACACAACAAATGATAACTAAAAATCTTTTTTTTAAATTATTATTGTCTTTTGTCAAGAGTAGATCTTTTTCACTGCAATCATATATCTAAGCATTATCTATCTACATTTTATATGGTTTCAAAATTGTTAATTTACAGAAGAAATTTATTTTTAAGCTTCTATAGTCCCTATTTATTTTTGAAATGCTAGCCCAAACTTATAATATACCCTGGCATCCTTTAGTAGTACTGAAGGTCATTGAAATCACATCACAGTTATTGTGAATCCAGACAAGTGAAATGTCAAGAACTAAAAGTAATGCAGGGAACTCACTTTGTTTAGTCAATAAAAGTGATTGGACCTGGTTATCTTTCCTGCCTCTTTCATTAGCCCAGGAGACAGTTGGAGGTTATAATTTAAGCTGTTTCTAAAACAAGATAAAAGAACCTCTTTCTGAGTATTAATATTTTAACAGCCAGTTGATAAACCTAGCTATCTAAGTGCATGTTTGAGAAAAGTAAAAGGAACATGGATGTTGGTCGAACCTTTTTTTTTTTTTTTTTACTCTTGATTAGTTTCAAACTGAAGCTTTTAGTCATGATCCTGGTTTGTCTGTGAGTCAGGAAAACACATCATAACCTGAAAAAATATATATGCTCCATACTGGCCCGGTGCTAGATGGTGCCTCTTCAAATTGCTATCTGTCCTTCAGACTCTTGCTACTTAAATTGTCATCCCCAGACCAGCAGCAAGAATCACCTGGAGCTTGTTAGAAAGGCAAGATCTAGGATCCTACTCAGACATAGTGAATCAGAATCTGCATTTTAACAAGATCCTGGGCTGATTCCAATGCATTTAAAATTTGAGAAGGCCTGCTTTATTTGTGTCTCTAACTTCAGTGCCTTTTCCTTCCATTTATTCTCCTCCAAACAACATCCCAGAGTCCCCTACTAACACCTTGGTAATGTTTAATACAATTTCTACTATAGTCCAATATATGTAGTTCCCCCAAAATGCATGATTTTCAAAATCATGCTAAAGTTACAGGGTTACTGTTACTAAAGTACCGGAAAAATAGTGTTGGGAGATCATTCAAATTTTAATCTACTTGGTAACCAGAGGCTCTAACCAAAACCATAATTGGTACCTCCAGAGATAACTTGGACAGCTAGGCAGGCACTGAGCATGTTTGGAGGCTGCTTCAAGGACATTAAAAATTCACACAAAACAATAAAGTAGAAATGCTGGCTTACAGGTGCAGAGCCAATGCAAATGCAAGTGGTGCTCTGGACAGGAGGATGAACAAACTACCAAAAGGGGAAAGCTGGTTAAAGTATGGGTTCAGCTTTCTGGAGAGGAATCTCCAGTGTAAGAGCTCATTTTCCATTGTCTTAAAATATAGCCAAAAGGACCCCTATCTGTGTAATATCCAAGCTAATGGATTTTTCTTTTCCTGCAGAAGTTTCTAAGTATTGCTACACCAGCTCTTTGCCTAGAATTGGTCACATATGAACCAACCTAACTTCACTTTTATGTTGACATAATTCCCATGTTTATAAATGACATCAAGATCATAGTCATTCTACAAACAGGTATTCTGACACTATTATAGTCTTTCCTATAAGAGGAAAAACAAAATATTCCCCTGAACTAATTCTCACTCAGGTGTTAAGGACTCATTCTAGATGTATGTGAAAAGACCAATATACAATATTCAGAAACAAATTTTAGTGACGAAATTTCAGATATTTTAGAGAAGATGTATTTTAAAAGCGGTTCTTCTCAAAATCCTTTAAGCTACACAACACAAGCAAACACTTATACCCTCCTGTCACCTTCCTTCCTTCCCTCCTTTATTCTTTTCTGCCTACTTTCCTTCAACTGTCATCCAGGGAGCATCACTACATGCGTGGCATTGTGTTGGATGCTATAGATAAAAGACCTAATGGGAAGACCATTTTTAAGAAAAGTATTTAGAGATCAAGGAGAAAAACCACAAAAATTGATCAAAAGGATTATTTTTTGTGAAATAAATATCTGTACAGAAACATTAGAGGGAAACAAGTTATTTATCCTGAATAGATTACCAAGGGTTCACCTCATGAGCAACTACAAGTATTGGAAATACTATTTGATCAAGTAGGTTGTCCAGCAATTCTCAGGGATTCTGCAAAGAGAATAAAAAAGTGACTTAAACACTGAGAAAAGGGGATTTGATTAGGTGTTTAAAGGACTATCCTAAAATGAGAGATAAAAAATGTTGTAATGGGGCATAATGCTTGAAGTGTGGAAAGGTCAAAGCTGGCAAACTTAGAAGGAGGGTTATTACCCAACAAAAAATTTCATCCCATTTCTCCCAAATACATTTGATCTTGCTCTTCCAGGGCATTTGACAATAACTCACTCACGTGAAGGTGGGCAGTTATCATTTAGGCCATACAAAACTTATACGACAGTTTGGTCCACATGGGAATTCTGTCCTGATAAAGTAGAGGACAGCAATGCAATTCATTAGCACCTTAGTCCCTTGGTTGGTAGAACCTCCCCTTGTGTGTGACAGCAGCACTATTATCTTTATCATCACTGTCACCACCCCATCCATAGCAAACACTTATTACGGAATTCACTATGTGCCTGACATTCATTGCACTTAAGAGCTTAATTTGCATTCTCTGACCTAATCCTCACAAAGTAAGACTATCTCGTGCCAATGCTCACGTGGATTGGGAGGAAACTGTGCAAGTGAGATTATAATACCTCAAGTCTCACTAAAATCGGTTGGCTGAAATCCTGCTACCTTTAGGCATTCCAAATCCTGGCCTTTCGTCAAAGTTTCAGTTATGCAAGATGAAAAAGTCTGGAGATCTAACATACAGCAATGTGGCTACAGTTAACAATACAGTACTGTATCATTGAAATTTGCTAAGATCTTAAGTGTTCTTATCACCGCAAAAAAAGAAGGGAGGGAGGGAGGGATGGAGGGAGGGCAGAAAGAAGGAAGAAATTGGTACCTATGTTGGGTGATGAATATGTTAATTAGCTTAATTGTGGTTATTTTACAACGTACATGTAAATCAAAGCATCAAATTGTAACACTCAAATATATATTTTTTATTTTGTCAATTATATCTCACTAAAGCTGGGAGTGGGAAGGGGAAAGTAAGTAATTCCTGTTAGCCATAGGCTTTATAAGGATGAATATCAATCCCTGACCTGAATTTCTCTCATACTGCCTTATAGTTAAGACTTTCTCTAAAGGGATTGGCAATGTGATTTCCTAAAAGATTTCCAGGTAGAGAAATTTCAGAATCTCTTTTAGTTTTCAATTCTATTCCTCCCTCTAGAGAAGTGGGAAGTTGTCCTAGCTATTTTGCCTCACAAATTTGATTCATTTAATAAATTCTACTCTACAAAAACAAACAAAAAAACCAATTCTGGACTTGCGTTAATCATTTTAAGTATTTTAAAACCAATCTTATATAGGTAGATTTAAGGATACTTCTACCTTAATTTTGAATATATCATAGATATGTAACAAATTTACAAACTTTTATTGCTGACAGAATAGTTTTGCATCTTTATGGGTGAACAGAAGGCTTTCCCTCAAGGCGTTAAACTTGGTTACCCTGCTAAAATAGTGGAAAATACATTATTTTAACTGTTCTAGAGTCACAGGACACAAGACATGCATATTCCTGCTAGAATCCCAAATTCGGGTTGCAGCTTCTCCATCATATGTCTTGTCTCTTTCACAACAAACAACCACTTCTCCTCCTTCATATTGGGCCCTAGGCAATCTAGCACTTCTATTACCTGGGCTATAAATGCCCTTTACATAATTCCAAAGCATTATATGTTTTCTAGATTGCCACTTCAATCTCTTCTGCCAAAATTGGGAAAATGTAGAAAGTGTATAGCTAACTAGCATATACACACACACAAACACATTTGTGTTCTTCATTTATGTGTGTGTATGTGTGTGTACACACAAAGTATATGTGTTTGTCTATGTGTGTTTGTGGTGTGTGTTTTATATGCATGTATATAATATAGTGAGGGAGAGAATGAGACTAAGAAAAAATCAGAATAAGAGAAAGCAATTTCTAAATTCTGTATCCAATATATTATTTAACTCTAACCCATATAATGTTCAATAGCTTTGCATTATAGTTACACATGATTTTAATATCTTAACTACGAAGATGAATATCTTTCTAGTTTCACTATCGATCCCTTTGTTTACCCCAACAAAAATTAACTATCCTTAAGTGTTACCCATAATTACACTAGTCATTTTTATTCAGTGGAAGTTCTAATATATCAATGGGTTACACATTGCATTTTTGTATTTAATGAACAATGTTTATTAGCTTTAAATTTTTTCCAGCTTATATGCTGCCTGAATATTTTAATTAAGTCTTGCCAATGATTTTTTTTTCACCTATTAAGACTACAGAGCTGAAAGAGATTAGGTAGATTCACAGACTTTCTAAAAGTATGAATTATAGGATAGGTATCAGTATCATGCTTTCTCTTACGAAAGAAGGTACATATCCTATGCAAATGCTCCTATAAAAGATTAAAACACAAACATTAAAGTAAAAAAAATGAGCTTTGTAAGTTATACATTTTATTTTCTGTAATTTTTATAGCACACTTAATCTAGCAAATAATTCTTAAATAATGTTTGACTTCCTATTGGAGGTCATCGAGAGGATGTGACTGTTGGTTTGACCCGGATGTGAGCTGGACCCCAGCACCTGGAAGCTCCTCACCCCCTCCTCTGTTTTTGGAATGTATGTTCTGCTTGCTTACTGCTCCCAGGAGCTGCCCCCAGGATGCATCCTTGAGCTAGTGATGTGGTGATGAAACTCTCTGGACTGGGTATGTGACTGAACCTGGTTAAGGCCTCAACATAAACTTTTAAGACTGTGGTGGGCTGGCGTGGAGATCTACTTGTCTTGCAGCCTCATAAGTTCTCTTGCTTGTTAAACCTGCCAGCCACCAATCTAGAGTGGTCTGTCTCCCTCTTTGGTCTCTCCCTGCCTTCTGTGTCCAGGGGCCATTTTCAGATCATACCTGGAAGCTCCTGAGGAGATTGTGAAGTAACACTTTCAAAAAACCCAAGGTTTTCAGTAAGCCCTCAAATTATTTTTTTACAAATGTATTTAATTTAATCAACTTGGAAAATTTTCCAAAGGAATAAAATTCACTAATTTTGAGAAATAAAGCAGGACAAAATATACAGTTATATTTTCTCTAATCATTTGTAAATAAAGTATCAGGACAAGGCTGGGTCTTAATCTACCCATTTTTAATATGTTAGAGTTTTGATATAGAATAAAATGATTTACTTCCTTTCTGTTTTAATTTTTTTTCAAAGAAACATAGTTAAACAATAGGAAGAATTTAAGAGGTCAATTAATCCAACTTTTACCTCATGTTTAATGAATAACCTCTATAGCATCTCTTCAGGCAACAGATTCTGCTTGAAAATATTCAGTGAAAGAAAAATCACTTCTCTCTTGGATCTCTTGACTTGATAATTTTTGTAAGTTTTTTTTAAAGAGCAGTATTCAAATTCTATGAAGACTACTCCAAGAACCCAGATCTTTCTCATAAATAGTGAGAGACAAAAATGTTTAAGTTATAGAGCTTAAGCTTGAGTAGCAATGTTTTCTAGCCATCTAAGTTAGAAAGACGTTGAATCTGATGGAGAGAGCTTGGTCTGGCTTGGTGATGAGTACCTGAACCCTGTAACTGTAACTGTAACTGTATGTTACAGTAACCCTGTAACCCTGTAACTGTAACTGTATGTTACAGTTCTTTCATCTCTCAAACAGCCTTACTGTCATTTTGGGTTTATACAGACCAGACAAAAAATTTCTCATATCTTTTCTTAGATATTTAATCTCTATTTCCTTCAAAGCAGTGATCTGTACAACATGCAAACATCTTTCCTTCCATTCTCTAGTTCCAAAGCCTCAGTTCCTCAAATGCCATTTCAGCAAGAGACCACGTTTGTCTTTTCTTAGGTTCTCCTCCTTTCTCAGGCCCCTAGCCATGATGTTGTGATTATTCTGGGCACACGGACTCTTCCTTCTGTCCTCTTAACTCTTTCCATGACTTACTCCTTCCATAGGATAAATGATTGTCACATAGGATAAATGATCAGTTACATCAAATGGTAAACCTTCTTTGTCCTCCCTCAGGTCTGGTCTTTTCCTGAGCTGTGTCTCCTAACTCTGATGAAGAGAAATGTGTTCAGAAAGATTTATCCTGCCTTTCCTTAGAGTCTTTAGGCAAATACTTTTGACTTCCTTTTATTTCTATGTTTTCTGTTTAAACTCCCCCAAAGAAAGAACCAGGTTGGTTCAAATAGTGAGCTATCAGGAAAGCATGCCCTAATGAGGGAGATTCCTCATGTTACTACCTCATATGCCAGCCTCAAGACTGATCACTCTCGGCTCAGGGGTCCAGCCCTGGTCATAGCACCTGTAGCCCTCATGGTGAAGTTCATGTCATGGCTCACATGATGTGTATCATGTATCACATGCTCTGACTTATAAAGTTAATGAACCCCTCAGAATAAGGGAGAGGCCATGTAACTGGCCAGCGGTTTGTGTGGCTTATTGAATATAAACATAACCACCAATAAAACAAGACAAGGAACTATCAGGCAACTTGCACATGAATTGTTATATGTCATAAGAGTTTAGAGCAATAAGAATATATTGCTTATTAAGCAATAAGCAAGATATTCAGTCAAAAAATATTCTTAGGTGGAAAAAATGACAACACAGGAAAGAGCAGTAGGGTGCCAGCAAAGGCATGAAAGCAGGAATGAGCAAGACAAGTGTGGGTGGCTGGAGGGGTTTGGCTGGATTGATTAGTTACTATAAGGGATTACTAGGGCCCCAGGCATTCAGCTAATGGCTCTTATTCAAGCTTTAGTCGTCAACTAAAATGTACATCCTCACTCAGAATGGCCTTCTATGACTACCCATTCTAAAGGAGACTCATATGTTTTCCTTTATTATACCATTCTGTTTTTTTTCCTTGATAGCATTTATCGAATATTGAAAATTATTGATTTATTTTTTGTACTTATTTGTTTGGCATAGTGGTTAAGTATGTTGCTCTGGAGAGTGGTTGCCTTGATTTGAATACTGATTCTGCCACTCACAAGCTTTGTGACTTTGAACAACCTTCTTTGTATCTTAGTTTCCTCATCCATATAGTGGAAATAAAAATACTGTTCCCCATTGGGTCATTCTGAAAGCAAAAAAGTGATATATACTTTAAAAATATTTTATATGTTTATACATTTTTTAATATTTTTGAAAAATATAAACCCAATGTCTAATATATTGCTTGGCACATAGTACACACTCAAAATTTGAATGTGCTTCAAGCTGGGAATTGCTTATAAGAACTACTGGGACCTGGATAAACAGAACTGACAGAACTTTAGCTAAATGAACTCAGAAAAAACAGAGAGAAGACTCAAATCACTAAAATCAGAAATGAAAGTGGAGAATTACTACCAATTATACAGAAAGAAAAAGGATTTTAAGCAAGTACTGTGAAAAATTTTATGCCAGCAAATTGGATAACTTACACTAAACAAATTCCTAGAAACAGAATCTATTTAGACTAAATCACAAAGAAATAGAATATCTGAATAGATCTACAACTAATAGGGAGATTGAATCAGTTATCATACATTTCCCGACAAAGAAAAGCCCTGGACCTGATGGTTTCACTGGTGAATTCTACCAAAAATTTAAAGAAGAATTAACACCAGTACTTCTCATACTTTTCCAAAAAATTGAAGAGGAAGAAATAGTTTTTAACTCATTCTTTGAGGCCAGCACTACCCTAATACCAAAACCAGACAAAGGTACTGGTAGAAAAGAAAATTATAGACCAATACTCCTTTTGAAATTTTATATAAAAATCCTCAACAAAGTACTAGCAAACTGAAATCAGCAGCATATTAAAAGAATGATACACCAAGTGGGATTTATTCCTGGAATGAAAGGATGATTCAATTTACAAAACTCAATCAATGTAATACACCATATTAACAGAATGAAGGGAAAAAAACCACAAGATAATCTCAACTGATACAAAGAATTTGACAAAATTCAACATCCTTTCATGATAAAAAAAAAAAATCAACAAATTAGGAATAGAAAGAAATGACCTCATCATAATAAAAACCACATGTGAAAACCATGCAACAATCATCATCATATTCAATGATGAAAGACTGATAGCTTTTGCCCTAAGATTATGAATAAGGCAAGGATGCCCACTTTTGTCATTTCTATTCAAAAAAGTTCTGGAAGTTCCAGCCAGAGAGCCAAGAAAAAAAGTCATTCAAATCAGAAAGGAAGAAGTAAAATTACCTGTATTCACAGATGACATTATCATAAATGTAGAAAACTCTAAATATTCAGCAGAAAAAATGTTAAAGCTAATAAATGAATTCATCGAAGTAGGATACAAATACAGCACACAGAAACCAGCTGCATTTCTATATACTAACAATGAACAATTGAAAAGGAAATTAAGGAAATTCCATTTATAATGGCCTTGAAAAAAATTAAATATTTAGAAATTAACCAAGTAAGACTTTTACAATGAAAATTACAAAACACTGCTGAAAGTAATTAAAGAAGACATAAATAAATGGAAAGAAATTCCATGTTCACGGATAGGAAGATTTAATATTAATACTACCCAAAGTGATGTCAATACTACGCAAAGTAATCTACAGATTCAATGCAATCCCTATAAAAATTCCCATAACATTTTTTACAGAAAAACTCATCCTAAAATTCATATGTAATCTCAAGGGACCAAGACCATTCTATGGGGAAAGGAAAGCCTTTTCAACAAATGGTGCTGGGAAAAGTTGATATCCACATACAAAAGAGTGAGTTAGACCCTTACTTAATACCATATACAAAAATTAACTTAAAATGGATCAAAGACTTAAATATAAGAGTTAAAATGATAAAACTCTTTGAAGAAAACATAGGACAAAATCTTTGCAGCATTGGATTTGGCAGTGATTTATTGGATATGACACTAAAGAGATAGGCAACAGAAGAAAAAATAGACAAATTGGACAACAAAACTTTAAAAATTTTGTGCATCAAATGGCACTATCAACAGAGTGCCAGGCAATCTGCAGAATGGAAGAAAATATTTGCAAATCATACACATGGTAAGGGATTAATATCCCTTATCATATATAGAGAGAACTCCTAAAGCTCAATAACAAAAAAAAAAAACCCAATTCAAAAATGGATAAAAAACTTGAAGAAACATTTCTCCAGCGAAGATATACAAATGTCCAATAAACACATGAAAAGATGCTCAACGTCACTACTCGTTAGAAAAATGAAATATCAAAGCTGCAATGAAATACCATCTCAAACCCATTAGGATGGCTACTATATACTATATGAACAAACAGAAAATAACACATGTGAGCAAGGATGTGGTGAAATTAGAACCTCTGTGCACTGTTGGTGGAAATGTAAAATAGTATAGCCACGGTGGAAAAAGAACATGATTGTTCCTCGATGATTAAAAATAGAAATACAGCTTTTTGGATCCGCCATCTGCGGTGGCACCGCCGCCAATATGCAGATATTCGTGAAGACCCTGACGGGGAAGACCATCACTCTCGAGGTCAAACCCTCGGATACAATAGAAAATGTAAAGGCCAAGATCCAGGACAAGGAAGGAATTCCTCCTGACCACCAAAGACTGATCTTTGCTGGCAAGCAACGGGAAAATGGACGTACTCTGTCGGACTACAACATTCAAAAGGAGCCCACTCTTCATCTTGTGTTGAGACTTCGTGGTGGCGCTAAGAAAAGGAAGAAGTCTTACACCACTCCCAAGAAGAACAAGCATACGAGAAAGAAGGTTAAGCTGGCTGTCCTGAAATACTATAAGGCGGATGAGAATGGCAAAATCAGTCACCTTTGTCGGGAGTGCCCTTCAGATGAATGTGGTGCTGGAGTTTTTATGGCCAGCCACTTTGACAGACATTATTGTGGCAAATGTTGTCTGACCTATTGTTTCAACAAACCAGAAGACAAGTGATTGTATATTGGTTAATAAAAGACATGAACTAATGAACTAAAAAAATAATAATAATAAAAAAGAAATACAATATATTAGCAATCCCACTTCTGGGTATATGCCCAAAAGAACTAACATCTGGGTCTCAAAGAGATATTTGTATACCCATGTTCATAGCAGCAATATTCATAATAGCCAAAATGTGGAAGCAAACCAAGTGTTCACCTACAGATTATGGGTAAGTGAAATATGGTGTATATATGTATGCAATGGAAGATTATTCAACCTCAAGAAGGAAGAAACTTCTGATGTATGCTACAGGATGGATGAATCTTGTGAACGTTTTGCCAAATGAAATAAACCAGCCACAAAAAGACAAGTATTTTTTGATTCCACTATTATGAGGCGCTTAGAATGATTAAAATCATAGCGACAGAAAGTAGAATGGTAGTTTCCAGGGGCTGGGAGGAGAGGGGAACGGGGAGTTATTATTTACTAGGCATAGCGTTTCAGTTTTTCAGGATAAAATGTGTTCTGAAGATGGAAAGTGGTGACAGTAGCGCAACATTATTAATGTATTTAATATCACTGAAGTGTACACCTAAAAACGGTTAAGATGGTAAATTTTATATGTATTTTACCACACTAAAAGAAAATTGGAAAAAAATATGGTTGACCCTTGAACAACATGGATTTGAACTGCATGGATTCAATAGTAAATGTTTTTCAATTGTAAATACTACAGTATAACATGATCTGCGGTTGGTTGAATCTGTGGATGTGGAACTGTGTACATAGAGGAAACTCGGATACCAAAGGCTGGCTGTAAGTTTTATGAGGATTTTCAACTGCACAGAGGGTCGGCGTTCCTAACCCTTACGTTGTTCAAGAGTCAACTGTAGGTATTAAGTAACCCCAAGAGCAATAAGATATATTTAAATAACTAGGGAAAAAGAGACTACAGGGACCTGAATTTCACTCTGTTGAAATGAAATATGCAAATAACTTTTCTTTATGGCAAGGTACTGAAAATGCCACTATATTGAATGCTAGACAGAGTGTCATACTGAGAGCTGCTTCCAAGGACTAAGAGAGTGTGAGAGGAAGGTTAAATATACTAAAATCTTTGTTCCACTCAAATAGTAACACCAAACTCAGCTACTGCTGGGTAATATTTGTCCTAAGTGTTGATGAACAATGACACATTCGCTAGTAGAATATTAATATAATAGTTAAAATAGGGCTTCCCTGGTGGCGCAGTGGTTGAGAGTCCGCCTGCCGATGCAGGGGACACCGGTTCGTGCCCTGGTCTGGGAGGATCCCACATGCCGCGGAGCGGCTGGGCCCGTGAGCCACGGCCGCTGAGCCTGCGCGTCCGGAGCCTGTGCTCCGCAACGGGACAGGCCACAACAGTGAGAGGCCCGCGAAACAAAAAAAAAAAAAAAAAAAAAAAAAAAAGTTAAAATAACAATACTTATTCTGTCCTCTGTCCACACACAAACTTAAATTTTCTGACAGACTAGTTGCTCGCTTGCTCTCTTCTTCAAATTATAAATACTTAATATTTTAAGTTTAAAGTATCTGAGTTATATATATGATATATTACAGCTATATTACAATCACAGGCTCAATAGTATATTTTTAATTTAGAGGAACCAAAATAGTAAAAATGAGAGATTATAGAATTACTCTTAAAAATCATTAGTTCTTTGATGAATGAAGGTGGTAAAAAATGTAGTAGAGGTGTTAGGGGATTTGTTTTAATGGATAGAAAAGAGTTGTAATTTCTAAACAGATGGTGACGTGAACTTGAGTGTAATTTAAGAACTTAAAGTGTACTTTAATATGTTTTCAATAAATTTTAAACTGTTCTGAAAACATTCAGCTTACACTATTCACTTATTTAGAATATTTTATAGACCGACCATAGAGGTACATATCAGTTCAAGCTTCTGCCAAAAGAGTACAGATATTTAAATTGTTTGTTTGAGAACTGATGAGACTTCATGGCTGGTGCAGTATGAGCAGAAATTATGTTTATTATTGACCAAGAAGGCCCTCAGTTTAATGAAACTTAAACAAGCTTCTTCCTAACTCTAGGCCCCTGGCGATCCTGTTCTTAGAGCATTTACTTTAGAAGACTTGTCATTGTCAATTCTTTCTCTGCCCCTTTAAAAAATCTTCTTGCTATAACCCAGGAATGACTTTCCTAAGACCTTGGGGCCAACTCTTTGAAATGTAATCATCTAGAATATAGTGCCCTTATTTCCCAGTTTCTGTGGGAGGATAGAAGCCTAATTTAGATGGGCACCAATCAGTTAACACCGATGATCTAATCATAAAGGAACCATTTGCATATTCAATGTGCGGGACACATCCCATGGATCAATCCCCCTCCTTCCTGTCCTCCAGTGCTTAAAGACACTCACATCATTTGTTTCAGGGGAGTTGAGTTCAGCTTCTATGCCCAATTCCCAGAGCCAGAATAGTCTTCCTTGCTTGTTTAACTTTGTCCAGTGAAATTTTTGCATTGACACTGTGAAAGATATGGTCCCAAACAGACCAAAAAAATCGTTATCTGAACTGCAGTCATTACTACTGTCTAGTGATGAGCTAGCCTCAGGCATTCTCTTGTCAGTAAAAGCTTGTTTAAAAAGACCAACCTTATACAGCCTCCTCAAAAGTGAAAGGCTTAATTCAATTGAAAGAAGGAAGGTGGAATCTCCATTCCAGTTCCAGATCCCAGTAAGGGCTCCACAGGGGAGAAAGGGAAGCATGGGAAGCAGCTCTCTTCCTGAGTGCACAGACCAGAAAAGAGAGGAACTCACTACGTCAGAGACTCTAATTTTCTACTTTAGTCCAACATATTTCCAGTGAATAACAATCCACAGAATAATGAGTTTGAACTACCTCCTGCAGGGCCAAAAAAAAGAAATCCTTACTACCCAAGAAATAAATAATCTTCACATAAGACCTGAATCTTCAAAGGTAAGCACAATTATACAGAACTAAATATATTTTGAAGCAAAACCCTTTTTGTACTTTCTCATCACTTTTTCTGTGGGTGATAATTTACTGACATATAATGAGTAAAATAGATAAAAGAATATCAAGAGAAAATTGGGCAGGTTGTTCAGATAACAAAAGACAATTCTGCCTTTCATTTTTTCTTATTCCTCTGTAGACTATGGATTTACTAAAGCTACAGAATAGCCCTTGTTCTAGGAACTGCCTCTGCGGGTAGAGGGAAGTTGTGAATATATATGAACATAAAGGTACTGGTAAAATACATGAGGACAGAAGTTGTCAACTATTCCAATTATCCATGCTTTACGTTAGCCATTATTTTTTAAAACTACAGGAGAAAAAAGGTCTCATTAAAACAGAACTACTGTTGTCCTCTTATTAACTCAAGATAGAAATCACCCAATGGTGAATAATGGAAATTCATTATAAGAAAAGTATTCTGAAAAATTAAGCCGAAAACAACTTGATGTGAGTGAGAGGACGGCATGATTCAGTCAAGAATATGGAGTTATATTTAAAATTTCCATGCAGCTGGAGGCAAAATTTTAAGGTAAAACCATTTAGCTTTTATCTAACCTTCCACCCTTTCTACTGAGCCTCTTCTCTCCTCCTGCTGCATCTGGAAAGTCACAGCCCTGACCCCACTAGCTGGATATCTACACTTCATTTGGTACTTCTTATTGACTGTAGAACTCTCAAAAGCAAAAAATAAAATATCCAAAGTTTCCCTTTCCGGTCTTTGAAGGAGACTGTCTTATTTGGCGGGCACCCTTCCTGTGTACCTTAAATTTCCATAACTAGATCATCTCTGACTTCACCCATGTGTCATTAGATGTTTTATACAAAAATAAACAGCTTACAAGAGTGATTAACCCTAAAACTATTGATTAATCAGAAAACCATAATGATTATTGATAATATACTCTGGAACCCTGAGATGGTTATAACAATTAAAATGAAAGTAACAAATTTTAAAAGATAAAACTTCAATACCATGTAAACTTTTAATTGATTCCATTTTGAAAATAAACAAGCTAGTTTTCTCTTATGCTTAATCTACTTTGGGGAAGAAATATATAGGAAATAAAAGAATTTTCCTTGATTTTTAAAGACCTGAAGATTGAAAGAGGTAGCAAATAAAATTTCCCCTTGAATTACTCATAGTTTGAGGGACGATGGCAAATGCTCTACTATTTGAAGACAAGGTAGCAATGGAATTCTAAATGTTGATTAGTGCTTCTTGTTAAAAAGGACATCAGGTATAAACCTAAGATTTTGCTCCCAACCTTGCCATTTCTTCAAATTATGCTCGACTTTAATGTTGGGAAAATTATGCTATTTTGGAAAATTCAAATGAAAGAAAAGGTAGGGAAGGTACATATACAATCAAAAACATGTATCAGTTTACTTGGTGTGAAATATAACTAAAGCAAAGATTTATAATTGCATACATAAAAATTAGCTGAGTAGTTATTTGTTAACTGCTTACCAAAAATATCACAGGGAAAGGTTTTTAAAAAATAATTCATCACTACAGAATTGGCTGTCAGTGAATACAATAATCTCTTTCAGCAGAACAATGCACTTATTAAAAAGTATAATTTGCTGTTTCATCATACTTTCTATACACCTTGGATTTGAATGCTAATCATTCATGGTTTGCTGCTGTTGTTTGCAACACCTTTAACATTCATTACAAACTATACCGAGATTGTAAACACCTGTGTATTTCTGCATACATATGTATAGAAAATCAATATTGCTATGCTAAAGTGTTTGAAAAAGTATTACAACTATCTCAGCAGTTCTACCGATCCTTTGCTATTTTGATTTCCCTTTATGGTGTTTTTTATGTTTTTGCAATACAAGAAAATATATGGCCCCAGTTTACTAATCCTTCTTGTTGGGAGAAAGATAGTTCACCAAGTCAATTAAAGTTTCTTTTGGAAGGTATCTTCCAAAATGTAAAAAGTCTTTATCCAGATGCTAAAATGAGCAAATGAATAGTTAACAAAATTTAGCAGGTCCTTTCACAGAATCCCTCCTACACAGTCATTCTCAGGCTACAATAAAAAAGAGAGAGAGAGTTTTCTTGGAGACAATACTGAATACACCAACCAACATTCCTAAGTCTTTGAGTATTTTTCAAATGTTTTGGAAAATTATCATAGGAGTCTACGCAGCCTTCTTTCTGAGAGCAAAACATTGGCTAGCTCGCAAAGAACTTTGCCAACTTATGACTCTCTAAAGGAGGGGCATTCATTCATTCATTTGCTCATTCATGTTAATCTAAGAACTCTTGATTGAAATTTTAAGAGGACAGTGTGTACATCAGGTGAAAATAGACCCATTTTGGGATAAGAGCAGGAACCAAACTATTCTGAGGTTCTCCTCCACTTCTTACAGGACACTGACTACAGGTATTTGAATACCAATCTTCTAAAAATATATAGTACAACTCACATTTAAAATTTTTCTGCTTGGTTTAAGAGAAAGAGAATAGGACACTGTATCAAATGACTTCATTTTTCATTCCAGTAAAACTTATTACCAATGTGACTGTGGGTAAATCTTTTACCTACTGTTCACTGTCTCATCAGCAACATAAAGACAGCTTTGCCTATGCTGGGTAATTCCTGACATAGAGTTCACCCTCACAAATATTATTTTATTCTATATTTAAGGAAAAACAATATCAATGTATAATTCTAAGGCACACTTCCATTTTAACCTCGAAGTCTATTCAGAGTCAGGCAGAGCGTCTGTTTCTATTTGGGTTGATCAGGGATGAACCTAGATGTCAGAAACGTAATTTGCACAGTATCATACAGGATGTATGGTAAATAGCAGCACCTAGACTTGAACCCATTTTCCTGACATAAGCCTGGAACACTGCCATGATTCTGTTACTTAGTTAAATGGCCATATAATGGTGCTAATGGGGTTCTGTAAATCATCCCAAATCTAAATTATCTGCCTAGTTCTTTATTCTTTATGCACATCAAACAAGTGGCATATTCACTGTTTGGGGGCAGAACTACTTTCTCTACCTAAGCGACACTGACACTGCTATAGTGACTCTTTCAGTCTCATGATAGTTAGGTAAATATTCACATGTGTTCTCAGGAAAGCCCAGACAATTCAAGTCATACAAATGCAAATACTTCTGACTAGGGTATTAAATATTTTTTCAATAATTGTAAAGCCCTCTAAGAGAGGATGGAACTTGGAGGACATGAGGTGTTGGAAAGCAGGGTGCAAGATGGCCAGGAGCTCACCTTCCCAGAAAAGCCCGCCCAGCATGAGGTAAGGGGACACTGTCAACATCACAGGGAATTTATGGGGCAGCCTGGAGAGGCCCAACAGTGCGCAAGAACGTGGTGACCTGGGAGCTCACGAAGGACCATGTCTACTGTTAATCTTCCTTACATTATCCCGCTAATTTCTGCCATAACACTTATTACTATCTTTTCTTTAACGTTACGTATCCCTTTTCCAGCTACCAACTATAAGTCAAAAAAGGCGAGTATTATGTCTGTGGTTTTCTACCACTGACTCCTCGGTACCTGCGATAGTGGCTAGGTACAGAATAGGCACTAAAATATGTATTTATTGAATGAATGAATGGTGCCCAAAGCAATATTAGGAGCAACGTACACCAGTCAGAATGAGAGCACTGTTAGAGGATTCACAGCTATAACTAGAGGATGCTGAATGAGAAGCTGTGGTCCCTTATTTTGTTGATGGGAAATGTATATCCAATAATACCCAGTTGAGAAACATAGAAAATGAAAAGGATTTTTTAAATTGCAAATGAGATTTTCATTGTACCATAGGAACTATATTAGGTTAAAAGTTTCCTTGACCTGGCTTTATAGATGGGATAGCAGGATTAAACTATCTTAACCCTTTCATGCTTTTTTCATGAATGTTCTGTTATTTGACACATACAAACATTCTATTTCATCAGAAAAATAGAAGGTTACCAGTTATCTTTATACCTGTTCAGTTAAATGTTTGGAAGACATAAACAAGCTTCATTAATTCATATATTAAAATCCCATTATACTCAGTTTACCAGGTATTGTCATCAGCAGATACAACTACCAAATTTTCCTTTGTATTACATTTTTCTCTTTCCCCTGTGACAACAGTGTTGGTATAAAAAACTACAATCATTACCTAAATCACCTGTAGAAGTTCTAGGAATGAAAAATCCTTTTATCTGTGTGCTACAATTCTAAAATGTCTATAATCTGAATCTAACATTTTAAGAAACTCTTCCAACCACCTGAGCCCATGTTCTGTTTCTCCTTTGGTCCTAATTGAACAAACAAGACAGGATCTGTAAATCATACTTTGTAAAAGCTACTAAAGAAACAAGCCTTCTTCATCATTTTACCTTACCTATGACATTTTCAAACATTTGGTAGTAGAGTGTTCACCTCATCCCAAAACAGAGCCTGGCAGCAAGGCCCCTTTTCAGTTAAGCTAATGGGCTCTTATCAGAAAAGAAAGAATTAGGGAATTCAGTGGTGCTTCATGGGCCTGATATTCATGAAAGCTCTGTATGAGAGTGGATTAGATTACTACTTCATTTGAATTACAGAGTAATTAGACTTCTCCTTTTGGAAATATTTTCACATATGTGTTTAGAAATAGTTATTTTAATGGAAAGACCAAATTGCCATTTGAAGCCTCTCACTGGCACTCAGATGTCCATTTACTCATTATTTCATTCATTAATACATTGAGTGCCTACTATGTGCCAGGTACCATACTTGGGGCTAGGGTTTCATAGCTAAAACAAAAGTGAAAACAGAGTTTCTGTCCACAAAGCTCTTACTATATGGTGAAGAACTAGACAAATAAACCAGAAGTATAATAGAGTGTGGCAGTAAGTTGGAGATAAATAAGGTATAAAAGAGAATATGTGGATGGGTGACCTAACAGCCAGGACAGCAGGGTGTGAGGGTGGGGGATGTTAAGAAAATATTCCATGATAAGCTGATACACTGACTGAGTCTGGAAAGCCAAGTTTATGTGATTCAGGCAGAGAAAGAAAAAGCCTTCTAGATGCAGAGGACAGCATGCTCAAAGACACAGGGGAATGCAAAAACAGGTTGCTGCTGCTTCAGGTGAAGGTGGTTGGTGAAGAGTCAGGAAGGTGTTGCCCAGTGTTGACTTGAAAGAAGCCACACCATTAGGAAGATACCAGATTAGGATGCTACCACCTGCTGAGTCAGGAAGCTACCTCTACAGCTACTGGCTCCAGAACCATGCTGCTTCTGCTACAATCTGCTCCCTGCCCCCAAAATGGATGCCCCTTAACCCCAGGTTATTCAGTTATGAATCCAAGTCTTATTCAAGTGCATCTAATTTATACATAGAACTGTAGCTGCAAGGGAGTCTGGAAAATGTAAGTTTTAGCTTTCTATTTTTTATACTGTAGAATATATTTAGAATGAGTAGTGAATGACCCAAACCCAATTTGTGCCATAGATTTCAACTTAAAATCACAAGTCAAAATAACTATCCATTTTGAATAGCAATTTTAAGACTGGCCTAAAATTATCTACAAAAAATTTTTTTAAATAATATAAGTAATATAAAATACTAAATATTACAGACTCTCTAACATGAAAACAATTATATATTGCTTTTGAACTTCTTAAACATTCCTATTCTTAATTCTATATATTTCTTGGGTTGAAAAAGACTTGCTATTAGAGAGACATTTATCATCTCAACTCACCAAGCTGAGGACATACTCTGGACAATATTTAATAGCTGTTATATCATGAACTCCAGAATTTAAGGGGATGAGGATCCAATGGTCCAAATCACTGACTGTCAAGTATTTTATTATTTTTACATGATGTTAGGGCCTGTAACCCACACTCTGTCCACACCACATGCCGAGCTTCCTCTGATCTAGTTATTGCTTTATTACCTTCTCAATTATTTTTATGTTTGTCCTATTATAACCAAAGTTCTAGATATATTAAAATGCTAGTCAAGTAAAGTTTTAGCTCTCATGTCTTTGACCTGCAGTCAGCACTTCTAAGGTCACTCTTCTGACAAGTCAGGAAGAATTCTGAGAAATATCACTATTAAAGGAAAGGCAGTATTAGGGGACCCTGAAAATAAAGGAGGAGTAAACATGGGAAGAAAACTAAGAGTATAATGTCATGAGTGCAAAGGGAAGAAGAGTTTTGTTAGATGTGCTTGGAACAACAGAATTAAATGCCCAGGTTGAAAGAGAGAAAAGGATAAAAGAGTCCTCCCTGGATTTGGCAATTCAGAGATCAGTGGTGAGGAAAGCAGTTTCAGCAGAGTGTGCAGGGAGAGAGTTTGGCTTTGAAGCGGAAAAAGAGAGTGACAGCTGGACTCAAAACATAATTTTGACAGTGTTTTTGGTTTGGTTTGGCTTGATTTGATTTTAATGGGAGATCATGCAACATAATTAAATGACACAGAACACATTTTAAGAACCAATCCCAATATCTAGTCCAGTCTTGGAATGACCACACTATTTGGCATTTATATGTTGGGCTGACAAAAATAGCTGAAGTATTTCAGGCTTTAGGCTTGAAAGAACCAGTATCTCATTGTACTGGGTGTTGTGAGTACTTAGCAGAGTCAAAGATTTGCTGACTGTCCAGTCATTCTGTAGAGAAACCATCAGGGTCACACATACGTCAGGTGTGTCTGAGAATCTGTGGGGGTAATGTTGAATTATTACAAATAAAATCTGAAATTGATTTTTTTTGCTGGTAATTATAGTAAATTAAGGAAGTCTTAAGTTTGTAAGAAAATTCAGAAAATTCATAGAAAGTGAAAGTTTTTAAGAGACATAATAGGATTCACAGCTCATTATGGACCAGAGAGAGACAGACAGAGAGAAAGCTCTCCAGAGGGACCACTTCGAACAGTCAAAGGATGACAAAAATTCATCTATTTTAGATTTTAGCATATAATGAACAATTCATACATTCACTCTCATTTGCAAGGGAACTTCAATTCCAATATTATTCACATTAGCTTCATTGTCCTGGAGAGTTAAAGAAGATAATGGAATAAAAATGTTTAAGAGATTATTTAAAAGTTCCATGTGTAGTTACTTTTTATGCATAGTTCAGTTTTGTAGTTATCACTATTTTGTATACTTCATTTTATTTATAAAAATTAATGAGTTGAGAAGAAAAAGTTTTAAATCCCATGTAAAGCTATTCCTTATTAAACATTCTTAAAAATCATATGTAAGCCATACCATGATGGTATAACAGAAATATTTACCCTAAACATTTTGAAAATGAATAGCATGTTCTACATAAAAAAATTAATGGGGCTTCCCTGGTGGCGCAGTGGTTGAGAGTCCGCCTGCCGATGCAGGGGACACGGGTTCGTGCCCCGGTCCGGGAAGATCCCACATGCCGCAGAGCGGCTGGGCCCGTGAGCCATGGCCGCTGAGCCTGCGCGTCCGGAGCCTGTGCTCCGCAATGGGAGAGGCCACAACAGTGAGAGGCCCGCGTACCGGAAAAAAAAAAAAAAAAAAAAAAAAATTAATGGATTAAGCTTCACATACTTGAGTCAAACTTACAAAAAATTGGTCATCTTTGAATTAGTATTTAACTCCATTATTAATAAAGTTGCTAAAGTAATATATTACAAGTTGATAGGATTTTAATATTTTTAGAGATCTTAGATACTAAGTTCCTCACTCTTATTTACTCCTGAAGAAGCCAAGCTCATGATAGGTTTTTTTCACTCCCATTTTTTCATATCTTAATTAATTAATTGATTAAAATTGCCAGTAGGACTTCTTAAATTATTTTTTGACAAAAGATGTGTGTGTGGGGGGGTGGGTATGGAATATAGAGAAGGAGGGAGGGAAGAAGAGATAGGCATGAAGCTCAGAGGAAGAAAGAGGGGAAGACGGGGGAGAGACCCTCAGTATCATGTCCTAGCTAAGGGCATCTTCTCTGCTTGAGCATAATCCCAGGCCTAATCCACTACTCAAGGACATGGCTCTAGCAATTCTCCCTTCTCCCCTCTCTCTCCTGTAGCACCAAGATTTCTGTCTTCCATTGGCCACCAGTTCATAGCCATTACATGCATTTCTCTAATCTAAAAAAAGTAACAAACAAAACTCTACTGACTTCAATTCTTCTAGTCAAGACCTCTTTGTCTGCTCTCCTTTATAACAAAATTCTTCAAAGGAGTTCTCTACATTCATGATGCCAACACATCCTCTCCTCCAATTCCTTCTTAAACCTAGGCTTCTGCCCACAATTCCTCTGAAACTACTTGGTCAAGGTCACCAACGGCCTCCATGTTGCTAAATGCAAAATGTGTATGCTCAGTCCTTATTTCCAGATCTGTCAGCATCATTGGACACAGTTGATCACTCCTTCAAATGCTTCCTTCACTTGGTTTCCAGGACGCCACTCTGCTGAATGTCTTCCTTATATCACTGCTTTCCACTCTCCTTGGTAGGTTTCTCCTCATCTTTCCAACCTCTAAACATGGAGGAAGCACCCCTGGCTTCGGTCCTTAGACAATTTGTTTGCTTACACTCATTCATTTACATACCAGGTAGAGGTACATGAATCCTAAACAGATATCCCTAGACCTCAACCCTGAATTCCAGACTCACATATCTAACTGCCTTCTTGATAACTCCATCTGGACCTCTAGTAGGCATATCAAACTTAAAATGTCCTGAAACAAATTCAGGATCTTCATCTGATGAAGATCTTCATCTGATCTTCATCTTCAAACCTGTTCTTCCTACAGCCATTCAGTAGATGGTAACACCATTTTTCCAATTCTATAGACTGAAAACCTTGAGGTCATCCTTGACTCCTTTCTCTCACGATCCACATACAATCCTTCAGCAAGTCCTACCAGCTGTACTTCTAAAATATTTCTGGTCAAGCCTCACTACCTCCACTGCTAACCCCATGGTATACTGTCATTGCTAATCATTACTTCACCTGTATAATTGGAATAACCTCCCAGAATTTTTCTTGCTTCAACTCTTGCCCCCTGCCCCCAATATCAGTTCTTTACTTGGCGGCCAGAATGATCCTTTCAAAGTGTAAGTCAGCTCATGCTACTCCTCTGCTTAAAAGCCTCCAGTGGTTTTCCATCAATTTAGTGCCAAATCACCACAATGACTTAAAAGCTGTGCGTGGTCTGGTCCCCACTATTTCTCTGACCTCATTACCTACTTCTCTCCCTCTCCCTTACTTGTCTCCTGCTGTCCCTCAAACATTCCATCCATGATTCAGTCCTGAAATCCCTGCTATCACTGTTCCCTCAACTTGCAATGCTCTTTTTTTGGATGTCTACATGACCTGTTCCCTTACATCCTTTACACCTTTGCTCAAATATCCCTTCCATGAAGCCTTCCCTGATCATCCTATGGACAACTGCAAACCCACCCACAACCCAGCACTCTATTCCATCAACCTTGTTTTATGTTTATCCATAGTGTTTACTACCATTTAGAATACAAATTTCACTTTTACCTTTATTTGTGTTTTTTTCCGATAAAAGCAAACACTTTTATCCACTTTATCAACAGCCATAACCCTGGCACTCAGAACCAGGCCAGGCACATAGTGGGTACTCAGTATCTCTGTCTGACCTTGTATTTAACAACTTCTCAGTAACTGTGTAGAAAAAACATAAAAAACAAATATTTGAGGACAAAATAATAGGGTATTGTCTGGAGATTTTCTCTTTGTGAAGCTCTTCTGGGTTTACTCGACTTTTAAAATCCCTTGAGTTTCATCTGCCACTGATTAAAGTTAATAAAGAAGTAAAAGCACTGCCGGTTAATGCAGCATGTCATGATTCATTTGTGCATAGCCACTTTTTATTTAATGCTAAGAAGAGGATTCAAAAACACATTTGAAAAAATGAACAGAGTGAGCTGACATTTGTTTCTTATAGAGGCCAGTACCAAGTTCAGAGCCTGGCCAAGACAGTATTAAGGCTGAAAATTATCGTGTCTTCTACCTCAAGTATATGCATATTCTAAAAAATACTAAATTGTAAAATGAGGTTGTAAAAGCCAAACACAATGCTACTTTGTCCAATTATTCCTATTTCATATATATTTTTGAAACATCAATGCATTCTTTAAAACATATTCAGCACCTTTGCTGTTATGGACAGACTATTTGTTTCCCCCCAAAATTCATAGGTTATAACCCCACCCTCTGATGTGATGGTATTAGGAGATGGGGCCTTTGGGAGGTAATTAGGATTGGAAGAGGTCATAAGGGTTGAGACCTCATGAAAGGGATTAGGGCCCTTATACAAGTCACAAGAGAGCTTGCTTCCTCTCTCTGTTCTCCACCATGTGAGGATATAATAAGAGGTCAGCAGTCTGCAATCAGGAAAAGGGGTCTCAGCAGAACTTGACCATGCCAGCACTCTGACCTCAGACTTCTAGCCTCCAGAACTATAAGAAATAAATTTTTGTTGTTATTAAGCCACTCAGTCTATGGTACTTTGTTATAGCAGCCTGAACAGACTAAGACACTTGCTTTGCTATTGCCTTCAAGCACTTGCTTAGTCTACAATTCAACCCTAGATGCATCAGAAGAAACGTTTACTGAAAGAAAAAGTGAGTAACTATTAATCCAAATTGATTTTTTTTTAAATGCTGGGCTGAATCACTAAACAGAACCTTGCCAGATAAGAGTATATTTGAAAAATAAATGTTCTCTCTTTCTTCTCACTGTCATACCCTGAAGGAAATCTGGCCTGGCTCTAAGTACCAGCTACACTCCAGTGATTCCCAAATAATTCCTTCCAAATAATACCTTCTATCTCTGACACTGCTCTTGAGCTACGGGGTAATATATGCAATGGCCGAGGCGACATACTTTCTTGGCTCCTCAGTCTTAACTTCTCCAGCATTGAAATCTTCCTTTCATATCCCCCACCAGCCTCCAAACCTGCTCTCTATCCAGGCTTCTCCATCCCCCGGTAGCAACAATATTCACCTAGTCACTCAGGTCAAAAATTTTGAGCCTCCCTTCATCCTGTTTTTATCTCTATCCATTTCTTAAGCAAAGAATATACATCTTCATGTATGTCAAGCCTCCCTAAGGACGCTGTTACCACCCTAGTCCAAGATTCATGCTCACATTATTGCAGTGGCCTCCTAACTAGTCTCCCTGCTTCTGCCCTCCAGCCCCTAAACTCATTTCACATACAGCAACCTGAGAGGTCCTCTTACATGTAGATTATGAAACTCTCATCTTTAAATTCTCCAGTGGCTTCCCAGGGTCCTCACAATAAATTCCAAACTTCTTCCCTGAAAAAATTCCATGGTCTGGTCTCGGCCCAGCTCTCTGGCCTCAGCTCCAGCTCATTTCCCTCCTTGCTCACTCCACTAGAGCCCTATAGGCCTGTTTTAATTGCTCCTCTGACTTCAAGCTTGATGCTCTGTGGTGGCCTTTGCACTTGCTCTTGCCTCAGCCTTAGTGCTTATGCTCAGGTCCATTCGGCACTCTCCCTCTCACTTCCCTCTAGGTCTCTGCCCAAATGTTACCTTTGACCAAGATGGCTTTAAAATTCCCCTTAGTTTGACTAAACTTTACATGGGTTTCTTCCTGACTATAGACCCCTGACCTCCCTTTTCTTTGAGCATTTACTTTAGAAAACTTCCAACGTTAAATTCTTTCTCAGTCCCATTTGAGGTGTAAATCTTCCAACCTCTAGCCAGTCTTACAACTGAGGAATGTGTTTCTCAAGGACCTGGGAGCCACCCCTTTGATATGTAATCATCATGGAAGGTGGCGCCGCTATCGCCACTATCTTCCAGTCTCTGTGGGTGGACAGGAGCCTAATTTTTATAAGGGAAAATTAGCAAACAGAGATGGCCAAATCACTTGACCACCTACCCATAATATCCTCCAGTACTTTCCACTAGCTCACCCCAGTGCTTAAAAATTCTACTGCCTTTTGGGTCAGCAGAATTCACTCTGTTTCCTCTATTGCAATAGTCCTGACCCCACTGCAATAGTCTTGAATAAGGTCTCTCTTGCCTGTTTAATTCTGTCCTGTGCAATTTTTCTTTGACAGCTTCTCAGAGATTCTGCTCTGACCCCTACGTCTAGAATAGCCTATTCTCACCATCCTCCCCACACCTAAATCTAGTCCTTCCTGAAAGCTTGGGACTTTTTTCTGGTATTTTTGAACTACTTATACATCCTAATTGTACAGAGTTCTCTGCTTACATCAGGCTGTAATTAAAGTTCCTATCCCATGTTCACCTCTTTCCAAAATCTGAAGCTTTGAGAGCAAAGCCTGGAAGGGGGTAATATTCCCCAAAGGAGCTCAATCTTCTCTGTGGACAAGCAGTCCCATCTATTTTTTCTCTTTGAGGGATACACAAAGACATTCCCTCATTGTGTTTCGTCCTGTCAACCACTCCCTCAATTTCCAGGTAGGCTAGGAGAAGAAAACCCACTTCTCAGCTGACCGTTCATGGCCCTGGATCTCAGAGGGTGTGGAAAAGTTAATTCATCCTTTCATTCAGCAAACATTATGGAGTCATGGGCATATGATAGTAAACAAAAGCTGTGCTACCTCCTCTGACCTCAGAGCCATCATGGAACATCCATTCTCATGGTGAAGATATACTTACAGTTATCACGAGAAAGTAAAATGAAGATTATGAGAGAGGAACTAAAGGGGCAGTAGTAGAAGAAACTAATCAAGGAAGACTGAAACTTAAAAGATAAGTGGGAGCAAGCCAGTCAGGCAAGAATATATTACAAGAAAAGGGGACCATATGTCCAAACATAAGGGTAGAGGATGGGAGAGTAAGGGGGCATTTAATTCAGTACAGAGAAAGGGGGACTGATGAGAGATAAGGATGTTAGGGAGTCTGGGCTTTTGAGGACAATAGCGATGTTGAAAATTACAAGGATTTCTGCTGTTCAGAAAGATCATTCTGATTTGCAGTGGAGTATACATCAGAAGGGACCAAAACTGAAGCCAAGAATTTTATTTCCTAAATACTAAGGACAGTTTTAGGATTCCAGGCAAGATACGTTTGTGGCATGAGTTTGAAAATGGGATGTAGAGAAGTAAATGGATGAGTTAATTATATAAGATTTGGAATTTGGATGTGAGAAAACGGGGGAGAGGGAAGAGTTACAGTTGGTTTCCAGGTTACTCTTGGGCCTCCATTCACTGTTAGGAGTAATACTGGAAGAGTAATGTTCAGGAAAAGGTGTGAGGCCCACTTGTCCTGTTCAGGGCATTTAACCATGACCCGTGTCCTCTTGCTCCCCAGCACAGGTAGGCAACCACTCATAAATTTCAGGGTTGCAAACTACTGTGTTCAACTTTAGCTCAGGCTGTCAATTATATTTTATAAGCTACCTCCCAGTCATCTGTTATTGAGATCAGAGAAAAGGCTACAGTTGTTTTTTATTTTTTAACTTCTTTATTGGAGTATAATTGCTTTACAATGGTTAGTTTCTGCTGTGTAACAAAGTGAATCAGCTATACATATACATATATCCCCATATCCCCTCCCCTCTTGCATCTCCCTCCACCCTCCCTATCCCACCCCTCTAGGTGGTCACAAAGCACTGAGCTGATCTCCCTGTGCTATGTGGCTGCTTCCCACTAGCTATCTATTTTACATTTGGTAGTGTATATATGTCCATGCCACTCTAGGACGAAGTGAGGGCTACAGTTTTGATGCTTGAAATTGATGGGTAGGATCTTAATGGTTACGGCAAAAGTCTAAGGCATATCTGGTCACCTTTTGAAACTGAACCTTGATAGGAGGCCATAGAACCTCTGCCTTGTTAGCCTCTTGATAGTAAAGCGTAGATTTCAAGATGTGGCTTATAATTGCATTTCACATTTGTCTTTTTTCTCCTCCTTTCCTTTGTCTTTGGATGTGGATCTTAGAAATGCTATGGATGGAGAGAAAGGAAATAAGCTCCCATGGAGAAAAGACTAAAAGATGTCAGCAACTCTTTTCTCAGATAAGAGTGCACAGCAGGGAGTTGTTCTTTTCTATGCCTATAGCTGGTCAGGCAGCTACATTACACTTGACGGATACATTTCAGATGGATTATTTCCTTTTTGGAACACTGGACCTTTTTTCACATTGACTCACAACGGGCAAAAGGTTAGAAAATAGGAAGGGTACTAGTAATTGAATGTTCCTTTTAGAACATAGACAGGTCACAGGGGCTGAATGGCAGAAACAGGTTTTCATGCTGAGTCAACTTCCACAACCCAGGTTAAGTTGCTACTAAGGGATTTCTGATCAAATGAAAGTACTGGAGCTTTAGATTTAAAAAAAGATGCTTATTTACATTACAGTGATGAATGTCTGAGAGAATGATGTCTACATAATCAGTAAAAGCAAATAACAACAAAAGTCATCAAGTCACTGTGGGTACTTTATGGCACAGGGAGAGTTGCTGTGCTGGGAAGTTCCAAATCCAGCACAAACACTGAGTAAGCAAGAGACATCCAGTAAAATTCACTTAGTGCCTCATAATTTTTACACACAAATATATTAAGTTCATTTCCAGGATGAACAGAAGATAGACAAAGGAATAGAAATATTAATATATATAGGATCTCTGGAATTGAGCATATATATATTTCTGGGTTTTTATAATTTTCAGTCCATCGACAGAGGGATGGATAAAGAAGATGGGATACATATATACAATGGAATATTACTCATCCATTAAAGAGAATGAAATAATGCCATTTGCAGCAACATGGATGGACCTATAGATTGCCATAATCTAGGTGAAGTAAGTCTAACAGAGTGAAGTAAGTCAAACAGAGAAAGAGAAATATCATATGATATTGCTTACATGCAGAATCTAAAAAAGAAAAGATACAAATGAACTTATTTACAAAACAGAAACACACTCATACACTTAGACAATGAACTTATGGTTATGGGGGAGAGGGTGGGGGAAAGGGATAGCTAGGGAGTTTGGGATTGACATGTACACACTGCTATATTTAAAATGGATAACCACCAAGGACCTACTGTATAGCACAGAATACACTGCTCGATATTATATAACAACCTAAATGGGAAAAGAATTTGAAAAAGAATAGATACATGTATATGTATAAGTGAATCACTTTGCTGTATACCTGAAACTATCACAACATTGTTAATCAGCTATACTTGAATATAAAATAAAAAGTTAAAAAATAAAATAAAAATTTCAAAGATCTTTTTCTACCGGCCTTGGATTTAAACCACAGTAACTAATGTGGCTACTTTGGTCATGCTAAATTAAGGAACTTGCAAATTTCAAGAAAATAAAATCGTTCTACTTATGGTAATGCAACAGTTCAAAAGTCCTAATAAAAACAAATTTTGCTCGTCTGATGCCAGCTTATAATGATTTCTTGTGCTAGTTGTTTTCAAATAAAAATACATTAGTGAAAGAAAAACTCTGGAACTAAAATTGAATGCACTTCTATACATGTTTAATCTTTATTTGTAAACTGACCTTGAATAACATTAAGCAATAATCTAGAGTAGTCCAAAACTGAAACTCAGGTTATTGAACAAATCCAGAAAATCTAGGTACTATTCAGAAAAATGGTGCATAAATGGCTTTATGTTATCTGCCAATTATGTTTCCCTAATGAACCATCACAAGCATGTCCCACATAAACCCTCCATCGAGGCCCACCATAGCTGTTGGTGAGTATCTCTCATATCATCACCCCAGTAATTAAAGAAATATATATGTAGTCACCATCATCACTGAAGCCTTAGAACCCCAGCACTTTCTCCTCTCCTTTGAATTTGATTTCACCCCAAATTCAGTTTGTATATAACATACAGAAATCTGCTTTATTTTCAAGGTAAGAAATCCTGGGGCAGGCAAGACAGAATAAGAAGTCTGAATTTCGCGCACCTCTAGAGTAAACTGGCGGTTTCACCTCATATTCAGCTTGTAGAAATTTACCTGCTTTTCCAGGTGAGGAATCTGGGGGCAGGCCAGTTAGAGAGAGAAGTCTAAATTCTCATCATAGTGACCACAGCTAGGTCACCTGAGTTAATTCTGTTTACATGAATCTCTAATTCGTAAGGAAACCCAGTCTATTCTGACTGTTTAGTACAGACTGAGGCTGAAACTATTCTCAACAACTGACGTTTCTCCTCTGTGCTTTCCTGATGTACACACAGAGTGTGTGTGTACATGAGTGTAAGGTGTGTGTGTGTATAGCTATCTATACTCTAGGTCCCCTAGGTCAAATTACTTGAATATTTTCTCCAGCCCTTGCTGTTGAATAAACAATGGTCTCTTAATTCAGACTTACTCCTTTCTATTCCAGAGTATACCCAGTCACTTCCTTGAGCACACTTCTCCATATGCATCTACAATATCTGCTTCTTTAATGTTTACTAATTCCCCCCCAGCTTTACTGAAGTATAATTGACAAATAAAAGTTATATGCACTTATGATATACAACATGATGATTTGGTATACCTTTACACTGTGAAATGATTACCACAACCAAGCTAATTGGCACATTCATATCTCACATAGTTGTGGGTGTGTGTGGTGAGAACAGTAAAGATCTACTCTCTTAACAAACTTTAAGCATACAATACTCTGTTATTAACTATAGCCACCATGTTGCACATTAGGTCTGCAAAACATATTCACGTTATATCTGAATTATGTACCCTCTTACCAAAGTCTTCCCTAGTTAATTGCTATCAGTTATAAAACAACTTTATACAACCCATATTTAGACTCCTATAGCAATAGCTCCTCTAATAATAAAAACTGAGATGATGAAAACAGATATGCCTCTGAAAATGGGGAAATTCACCATAGTGACTATTTTATAAAGTTAAGCAAATCAATAATTTACCAAGGAAGGAATTTTCAGCAAATGAACCCTATCAGTGTTTAGAATCATTTAGCTACCATGGGCTAAATTACATAACCTGTAATTTTGAGTAAATTATGTTGCTATCTCCAGTTTCCTGGAACACAGAAAAGATACTCCATGTATATAGTTTTGGGAATGTTGCAAATGAGAATTTAGTTTTGTGGAATACATCTTGGTACAAAAAGGCCCTAACCTAGGATGAATGAACTGATTAAGGAAGAGCTAATGGAAAAAAGGGAGGTAGGGAGGAAGAGGGAGAAAGACAGGAGAGGAAGAAAGAGACAGGAAAGGAGGAAAGGAAGAAACGGAAGAAACGGAAGAAACGGAAGGAAGGAAGGAAGGAAGGAAGGAGATAGGAAGGGAGGGGAAAATAAGTGAGGGAGAGGGATAGAGAGAAGGGAGGGAGTGAAGAAAATATAAATTAAGAGAAACAGGAAAGTTAAATTGAAAACTACTATAAGAAAATACTTGAAAGTAAGAAAAATCTTTTATGGTGATTTGGTTCAGTTAGACAGGTAAGATTCAATAAGGAGCAATATGGTTGGTGTCCAAAGATACACTCAGGGGAATCAAGACCCATGAAGTCTGTGTTTAAATAGCTTTGCAGAAAAAAAAGTATGGAGAGATGGTTCTGAAGTTTTGTGAAGATGGATCATCTGGCCAACTTGGAAGTAAAACAGAAGCACAGTAAAAATTTGACCAGTGAATTAAGTAGCATTGATCCATTTTAAATAATGGGTCTGTGTATTAGTAAACTATTCTCTATATTGTTTGAACACTTTGGAAACATGAATTGTACTTTGCAATTGGATAGTTCAGGCTCAAGTCATTTGTCTCCAGTCATTAATGTGTAGATACATTACTAAGCCCTCTCACTTATCAGTCAGAGAAATAAATAAAGCAATATCAGATCAGTGTAGAGGAGGTGCAAGATATTAAACCACTTAAGTGAAAGATAATGAATAACATTTATTTTGAACAATACAGAGACTATGTCTTTAAATTCTATTTAAACTTGGAATACTAAAGAAACATAAGCTTTGAGAGTATAAAATGTAAGGAGATAAACACCTAGATAAATCATCACAAAAGAAAATACAACTCATAAAAGTCTTAAGGTCCCTCAAAATGTATTAACTCTATGATATGCCTTCTGCCATTCAATGTTTTAGTAGACATTATTTCTATCAGTATTTCATTAATCTTGAAGATTACAAGAGGAAATTTTCTGCAGAATATGTCCCCATCATGCACTCCTTTAAACATAAATGTTTCTTATGAATCCTTTTGAAATAATTTTTAATTTTGCATAGGCTAAATTATAGTCAATTAATTTCTAAAAGTGATTTTAGCTATATCTTTTAAGGTTCTAATGCTTTGATGTAAAAGTACCACAATATTTAGCTGTAGTTATACCTGAAAATTTTCAATTATAATACATGCTGATCATCGGATACTGTTTTACTAATAGTCTACTGAGTTTTCATCTTTTTCATGACTTTGGGAAAATTGAAGATTTCTTTAAAGAGAGAATGTGTATGCTCTTTTGCTTAAGTTCAGTCTGGCTATATTCCTGGAAAACTCTTGTGTCTTGCATAGGATTTGAATCTGGTTGTTCATGAATTTCTGTCACTGATATGAAGCTAACCAGTGTCAACCACTAGAACTAATCCATCACGTACAGTTGTCACAGCACAAAGAATGTCAATTATCTCTCACAAAGTAACTGCGATGGCAAAATCAATTCAAGAATGTGCAGCAAATTATCTTCTAAATATAGCATGAAAAGCTAGAGTCTGTGGCATTCTCAAAAGTTGCTTCCCTAAAGAAAAGCCAAATGGCAGTCTGTTAGACAACACACCAGACACAGAGATTTGAGACCTGAATAAAAGCCTTAAAAAACTAGGAAAATTCCATTGTATCTCAAATGGAAGAATCCAAGCATAATATAGAGGTGAAGAAAAGCAATAGCTCTCCGTTATGAGCTAATCTCTTTTTCTTGTTGGCCCACTGAAATAGGATTTACGTTAGTTTTCCAACTGAAGAGAGAGGAAGGAATGGTATCCACCTGGCATGATGTTCTTTTATTCCTGATTTATATCAAAAAATCCAATCTATCACATATGGGGTTTATGTGGATGAATTGTGACAGAATCTAAAACATAGCTTTAAGTGATGCTTTATGTAGAAGGTTAAGGTCAATTGCTTTCGATTAGCATTACAAAAGAAGTAAAATACTCATAAAACATCACTTAAAACGGGGATATTGTTATTTGCATACACCACTAAAGGCCAGATATTTACAACATTTATGTTAGAATTTAGATAATTTAGTCTGAATAAACAAGGGCAGCAGCATGACTTATTTGCTAATGTTTATTGAGCGCTTATTATATCAAGCACTGGACAAGGCAATGGTATACAGTCATGAACAAGCTAAAAAGAATTACTACCCTCATGGAGCTTACACTCTGTAGAATAAAATGTAACTCTTAAGAAACATAGCAGTAGACACCTCTTACGGGATTTCTCCCTCTTTGTGCTTTACATGTGGAGATGCCTACCTGACTATATTAACAATAAAAGGACCTTGTCCTGACAGTGTGTAATTACCCTAAGCATATTGCAATTATTTTGCAATGCCAAATAGAAAAAACAAGAAGGGAATTGTATGAAAGCCTCCTTTGAACAAAGAGGAATAACAGATTTTATTAACAGTTTCAAATGGAGAAAAAACTTGTGTTTAATTCTGTTTAGAGTTTAATGATCTCCACCTGACAATTAAAAGGGAGATCAAAATTAGAAATTCAATGAATATGTACAGTAGAAATTAAAGAAATTGCATTCCAAAACATATTTTATTTATTTTGACAAGTGTGATTTAGTTTCAATTAGTTAAGGTCATTTTAGTAGTACTGTGTTATTGATCTTGTAGAACATTTCACAAAATTGGCTAATTAATTCTTTCCTAGGAAATTAATGGCATTGATGAGCAATTTAATGGGAATGCCTGGGTTTTCAGATTAACAAAATAAGAAATATTAGTCTGTGCCAAACATCTATTTTATTTCTTAATCTGCCAATAAGTGAAAAAGGACACTGAACAGATTGATTTTTCTAGGAGGTGTGGTTTTTGGTGGAGGCAAGAAACTGCATAATCAGTAACTGGTTATTCCATACAAATGAACCACAAGTCAGTCAAAAAGTTATGACATTGCTGAATTATATGATGTATAAGGGGGTGGGAGTGGAAGGAGAAGTAGTCCTTGAACCTCATTGTCTAAGCCATTTTTAAGCGACAGAGCAAATAAATGGCACCCCAAGGGAGCAGTAGACACAGATGTATTAATCTTTCAGGCTTAGAATTAATGTTCTTAAGAACTATGTTTAAAGAATAAACAGGATCTTATGGTTTCCCAGTGACCGTTTAAGAAATTGACATTTAACCTCCTGACTCTGTGCTGCTAGGCCGTTGTTATAAAATCCAAAAAGATGCCACCATGCAATCCTCTCACTCAATACACTATTCTCTTGAGAGGCAAAGAGTTACAGACTGTACATGTCTGACCTTGGTATTTTGAACACTGCCAAGAGCAATATTCTCTTAAATTTTCTCCTCCTAATTAGTACAAGCTGTCTCTTGCTTTTTATCTCTCTACACTTAAGTGGAAATATGAGTCAAAAAAAGACAAATTGTTCTTTGCTCCTTTCCTAGCTGCCACCAAGACAAATGATGTTCCTATAGGTTATGGGAACACTTCAAGTAGCTAAGAGCCCTTTATTACTTTTTACTAGTACCATGTGTAATAAAGGGATGAAGAATTAGCAGTATGGCACATCACTTAGATAATGAGCACCTACTGAAATTTGAAGCATTAGATGTTCCTTAGTCAACGATTCTATTGTTAATTCCTTTATTTTTTTATATTTGGAGTAAAAGTAGTGAACAGAGGGATATATATAAGTATATATACACACACACATATAAATGCATGCATGGGGCTCTAAGTGTGGGTGTAGGTGTATATTCTGCTATGCAATTTGCAGGCGCAGATGTAAAGATAGTCTCAGGGATGATAAAAGGTAATGCCAATATCAAGAAGCATATTTATGCATATATATATATATAAAAAACTTACATGGTACATGGCATAAAAAAGGTTTCCAAATACATTGGCATGGGAGTTCTACATGACAAGAAGGATAATGGGTCTTAAGGGGTAGGTAACTCTGGGCCTTAAAGTATGGATAGATAATTCTTTGTCCATATGACAGGTAAGTTCACGCAGAAATCTGCCCCAGTACTCCCCATCCCTTGATTCTGCTCCAGAAAAAGAGAAAAGTGGAGAACACACTCAACCATATATATGTTTTATAGATGTGAAACAAAAGTAGCATGGAAAATATACACAAACACTGACAACAGTGTGAACTATGGAGGGGGATGATATGGAAGAATGCAACCAGAAGTGGTGGTTAAGGACCCTTTTACTCTTTCCACAATGATTTCTTTTCCTTTTGACAAGTAAAAATTTTGCAATAAAAGATGATAAATTAACTGTTTTTCACTATGAGTGGCAAGAATATGGATGCTTATTATATTACTAATTATTTTACTCTTTTATTTTTTTAAAGGATTGATGGAATTTCCATAGTTATACAGAAAGGGAATGGAGAAAGTCCACAGGACATATTGAAGAAATGGTCACTAATTCAGCAAGGTCATCAAGATATATAAATCAGAAAGTATCATTGTGGACTTTTTTTTTTACCAGAGTAAGAAATCTCGATTTTCTTCAATAAGCAGTAAGTAGCCTTATAAAGCTTTTGAAAAATATGACATAATAGTAGTTGTTTCTTAAGATACTAAACCTAACAAAAAATTCCTAAAAGGTTCAATTCTTGAAATCTGCATATATTCATCATGTGTTGATTTAACCCAATGCTTTTTCCTGGGCTAGAGAACCGAGAGAGGCAAAGGTAACAGGGGTTACTCTATTTGAATTATTCAGTGAGATGTTAATAAGGGACTGAACTAAGTGGCAGCAGGACACAATAGATGAAAGAGGTATAACTGATTGATTGGACTTAGCAAAGGGTTAGAGAGGAGCCGAGAACATCTCTTAAGTAATTGGTAATGTTAAGGGCAAAAAAGGAAATTGGAGTTTTTTTAAAAGATGAGAGATATTACAGCTTCTTTATCTGCCAATGGGAATGACAAGATAAGAAGAAAAAATGGGTGCTGCAGGAGAGAAGGGTCTCTTACAGGAGCCATGTCCTGTGGTAGGCAGAAAGGATGGAACCCAGTGCCTTTATCAAGGCCCTACCCTTAGATAGTGTCACTGGGAGTTCCTCCATCATCACTACACATGTAGATGGGTAGATTTGGAGATGTTCCTGTGCGACTGTTCCCTTCTGATTGTTTCTATGTTCAAATAGCATGCAAGTTTGATAGCTCAAAAAGAAGAGAATGGTAGAAATGGATGTTTGACAAAGAAGAAGAAGTGAAATAGTCATCTAGGAGAGTAAGAGACAATTTATGAAGGAAATGTAAAGGGTTGCTGGACAGAGCTAGGATCCAACTTGAGGATAATGCTCATTTACTGAAGATCAGGGAATATTGGTGTACACTTTTCTCCAGACATGAGTAGATGCAAAAGAGGCTAAAAATTGAATATGACCGGAGTTGGGTTTTGCAGGCATATAAGAAGATGCAATGGAAGGGGCCAAAGAATTGAAGATGTAAGCAACAGGCAAGTGTAAATATGAACTACAGAATCTAAGTTTGGATGAAGGAATATGAGAATTTTAAGGAGTTGAGAAAATGTTTGGCATGAAAACGCCATGTGACCACAGACTGAAGATCCCAGACAAGTGGATGAATTGTGTGGGGAAGGAAATAGCAGGAATGTGTTAGAAAGATATGAAGGATGGATTGGAGAGTGGGGTGTTTCAAACTGAGATTATGCAGGGAGAGCTATTACTAGTAATGACAAAGTCTAGGATTACCCCATGGGAGTGAGCAGCTGATATAAAGTAGGGAATGAGATTCTAGTCAAAAAGGAGAACAAGGAACTAAAAAGTCAGGAGGTTAACAGGATCATCTGCATGAATACAGAATCACCAAAAATTGTGACAAAGTACTAATGGAGTGAATCATGTGGTAAAATCTTCAAGAAATGAAGAAAAGTGATCTGGGGGTTTGTTAGATACAACAAGTCTGGGTAATGGGCAATCTCTTGGTAACAACTTCAAAAGAAATCAGGGGTTTTGGAGGAGGACAGAAGGAAAAAAAGGTCTTAAAGAAACAAGAGGAATCAGGAAATAACATTATCTAAACTCCAGACCCAGTAGTTCGAAGGGCATGAGAGAGAAAACCAACACTACTTGAAAAGACAACTCTTTAAGTCATCTCTAGGGAGAGCCAGAATGTAGCTGGAGAAAGAGGAGGAAGGCAATATTCTGAGAAGAGGTGAAGTATGAAGCGGACATCTCTGATGACTGACTGTATATTCCAGAGGGCGAAGAAGAAGGGTTTGGGATTGAGGAAGGTGGGAGATGTGGGCTAGTTAAAGGATATTCCAAGAATGAGCATCCATGTGATGAGATGACTTGAATATCTTGGGCTTCTTGTGTGACTGACAGAAATCCAGATATCGGGCATGGTGAGGTTAATGCTGGAATTTTCTAAGAGGGTGGTGGTGTCTTTCGTGCTGTGTGGGGAGGAAACCATCTGGACAGGAGCACATGTAACTAATCGTGTCACTTCTTCAGTTGCATCAAAATACACTGAGGTCGGGAATTGCTAGGAGCCCTGAACCAAGATGGCAGAGTAGAAGGATGTGCTCTCACTCCCTCTTGTGGGAACACCAGAATCACAACTAGCTGCTGGACGATCATCGACAGGAAGACACTGGAACTCACCAAAAAAGATACCCCACATCCAAAGACAAAGGAGAAGCCACGATGAGACAGTAGGAGGGGCGTGATCACAGTAAAATCAAATCCCATAACTGCTGGGTGGGTGACTCACAGACTGGAGAAAACTTATACCACAGAAGTCCACCCACTGGAGTGAAGGTTCTGAGCCCCACGTCAGGTTTCCCAACCTGGGGGTCCAGCAACAGGAGGAGGAATTCCTAGAGAATCAGACTTTGAAGCCTAGTGGAATTTGATTGCAGGGCTTCAACAGGACTGGGGGAAACAGAGACTCCACTCTTGGAGGGCACACACAAAGTAGTATATGCATCGGGACCCAGGGGAAGGAGCAGTGACCCCAGGGGAGACTGAACAAGACCTACCTGCTGGTGTTGGAGGGTCTCCTGCAGAGGCGTGGGTGGCTGTGGCTCACTGTGGGGAAAAGGACACTGGCAGCAGAAGTTCTGGGAAGTACTCCTTGGCATGAGCCCTCCCAGAGTCTGCCACTAGCCCCACCAAAGAGCCCAGGTAGTCTTCAGTGTTGGGTTGCCTCAGGCCAAACAACCAACAGGGAGGGAACCCAACCCCACCCATCAGCAGTCAAACGGATTAAAGTTTTACTGAGCTCTGCCCAACAGAGCAACAGTCAGCTCTACCCACCGCCAGTCCCTCCCATTAGGAAACTTGCACAAACCTCTTAGCTAGCCTCATCCACCAGAGGGCAGACAACAGAAGCAAGAAGAACTACAATACTGCAGCCTGTGGAACAAAAATCACATTCACAGAAAGACAGACAAGATGAAAAGGCAGAGGGCTATGTACCAGATGAAGGAACAAGATAAAACCCCAGAAAAACAACTAAATGAAGTGGAGATAGGCAACCTTCCAGAAAAGAATTCAGATTAATGATAGTGAAGATGATCCAGGACCTCGGAAAAAGAATGGAGGCAAAGATCGAGAAGCTGCAAGAAATGTTTAACAAAGACCTAGAAGAATTAAAGAAAAAACAGAGATGAACAATACAATAACTGAAATGAAAACTACACTAGAAGGAATCAATAGCAGAATAACTGAGGTAGAAAAATGGATAACTGACCTGGAAGACTGAATGGTGGAATTCACTGCTGTGGAACAAACTAAGAAAAAAGAATGAAAAGAAATTAAGACAGCCTAAGAGACATCTGGGACAATATTAAACACAACAACATTCGCATTATAGGGGTCCCAGAAGGAGAAGAGAGAGAGAAAGGACCTGAGAAAATATTTGAAGAGATGATAGTCAAAAACTTCCCTAACATGGGAAAGGAAACAGCCACCCAAGTCCAGGAAGCGCAGAGAGTCCCATACAGGGTAAACCCAAAGAGAAACACACCAAGACACACAGTAATCAAACTGACAAAAATTAAAGACAAAGAAAAATTATTGAAAGCAGCAAGGGAAAAATGACACATAACATACAAGGGAACTCCCATAAAGTTAACAGCTGATTTCTCAGCAGAAACTCTACAAGCCAGAAGGGAGTGGCATGATATACTTAAAGTGATGAAAGTGAAGAACTACAACCAAGATTACTCTACCCAGCAAGGATCTCATTCAGATTCGATGGAGAAATCAAAAGCTTTACAGACAAGCAAAAGCTAAGAGAATTCAGCACCACCAAACCAGCTCTAAAACAAATGCTAAAGGAACTTCTCTAAGTGGGAAACACAAGAGAAGAAAAGGACCTACAAAAACAAACCCAAAACAATTAAGAAAATGGTCATAGGAAAGTACATATCAATAATTACCATAAAACGTGAATGGATTAAATGCTCCAACCAAAAGACACAGGCTTGCTGAATGGATACAAAAACAAGACCCATATATATGCTGTCTGCAAGAGACCCACTTCAGACCTAGGGACACATACAGACTGAAAGTGAGGGGATGGAAAAAGATATTCCATGCAAATGGAAATCAGAAGAAAGCTGGAGTAGCAATACTCATATCAGATAAAATAGACTTTAAAATAAAGAATGTTACAAGAGACAAGGAAGGACACTACATAATGATCAAGGGATCAATCCAAGAAGAAGATATAACAATTATAAATATATATGCACCCAACATATGAGCACTTCAATACATAAGGCAACTGCTAACAGGTCTAAAAGAGGGAATCGACAGTAACACAATAATAGTGGGGGAATTTAACACCTCACTTACACCAATGGACAGATCATCCAAAATGAAAATAAATAAGGAAACACAAGTTTTTATGACAGAACAGATAGATTTAATTGATATTTATAGGACATTCCATCCATAAACAGATTACGCTTTCTCCTCAAGTGTGCAAAGAACATTTTCCAGGATAGATCACATCTTGGGTCACAAACAAGCCTCAGTAAATTTAAGTAAATTGAAATCATATCAAGCATCTTTTCTGACCACAACACTATGAGATTAGAAATGAATTACAGGGAAAAAACTTAAAAAACACAAACACATGGAGGTTGAACAATACGTTACTAAATACCCAAGAAATCAGGAAGAAATCAAAGAGGAAATCAAAAAATACCTAGAGACAAATGACAATGAAAACACGATGATCCAAAACCTTTGGGATGCAGCAAAAGCAGTTCTAAGAGGGAAGTTTATAGCAATAAAAGCCTACCTCAAGAAACAAGAAAAATCTCAAGTAAACAATCTAACCTTACACCTAAAGGAACTAGAGAAAGAAGAACAAACAAAACCCAAAGTTAGCAGAAGGAAGGAAATCATAAAGATCAGAGCAGAAATAAATGAAATAGAAACAAAGAAAACAATAGCAAAGATCAATAAACTGAAAACCTGGTTCTTTGAGAAGATAAACAAAACTGATAAACCATTAGCCAGACTAATCAAGAAAAAAGGGAGAAGACTCAAATCAATAAAATTAGAAATGAAAAAGGAGAAGTTACAACAGACACCACAGAAATACAAAGCATCCTAAGAGACTACTACAAGCAAGTCTATGCCAATAAAATGTACAACGTGGAAGAAATGGACAAATTTTTAGAAAGGTATAACCTTCCAATACTGAACCAGGAAGAAATAGAAAATATGAACAGACCAATCACGAGCACTGAAACTGAAACTGTGATTAAAAATCTTCGAACAAACAAAAGTCCAGGACCAGAGGGCTTCACAGGCAAATTCTATCAAACATTTAGAAAAGAGCCAACACCCATCCTTCTCAAACTCTTCCAAAAAATTGCAGAGCAAGGAACACTCCCAAACTCATTCTATGAAGCCACCATCACCCTGATACCAAAACCAGACAAAGATACTACAAAAAAAGAAAATTACAGACCAATATCACTGATGAATATAGATGCAAAAATCCTCAACAAAATACTAGCAAACAGAATCCAACAACACATTAAAAGGATCATACACCATGTTTAGGTGGGATTTATCCCAGGGATGCAAGGATTCTTCAATATACACAAATCAATCAATGTGATACACCATATGAACAAATTGAAGAAGAAAAGTCATATGATCATCTCAATAGATGCAGAAAAAGCTTCTGACAAAATTCAACACCCATTTATGATAAAAACTCTTCAGAAAGTGGGCATAGAGGGAAACTACCTCAACATAATTAAGGCTATATATGACAAACCCACAGCAAACATCATTCTCAATGGTGAAAAACTGAAAGTATTTCCTCTAAGATCAGGAACAGGTTAAGGATGTCCACTCTCACCACTGTTATTCAACATAATTTTGGAAGTCCTAGCCATGGCAATCACAGAAGAAATAAAAGAACAGAAATTGGAAAAGAAGAAGTAAAACTGTCACTGTTTGCTGATGACATGATACTATACATAGAGAATCCTAAAGATGCCACCAGAAAACTACTAGAGCTAGTCAATGAATTTGGTAGAGTTGCAGGATACAAAATTAATGCACAGAAATCTCTTGCATTCCTATACACTAATGATGAAAAATCTGAAAGAGAAATTATGGAAACACTCCCATTTACCACTGCAGCAAAAAAAATAAAATACCAAGGAAAAAACCTACCTAGGGAGACAAAAGACCTGTATGCAGAAAACTGTAAGACACTGATGAAAGAAATTAAAGGTGATACCAACAGATGGAGAGGTATACCATGTTCTTTGATTGGAAGAATCAATATTGTGAAAATGACTATACTACCCAAAGCAATCTACAGATTCAATGCAATTCCTATGAAATTACCAATGGCATTTTTTACGGAACTAGAACAAGAAATCTTAAAATTTTTATGGAGACACAAAAGGCCCCGAATAGCCAAAGCAGTCTTGAGGGAAAAAAACCGAGTTGGAGGAATGAGACTCCCTGACTTCAGACTATACTACAAAGCTACAGTAATCAAGACAATATGGTACTGGCACCAAAACAGAAACATAGATCAATGGAACAAGATAGAAAGCCCAGAGGTAAACCCAGGCACCTATGGTCAACTATTCTATGACAAAGGAGGCAAGGATATACAATGGAGAAAAGACAGCCTCTTCAATAAGTGTTGCTGGGAAAACTGGACAGCTACATGTAAAAGAATGAAATTAGAACACTCCTTTGTTTCTACCGAACACATTCCCACCAATTTTCCCCCTCACCCACTGTGCAAAGCTGCCTGGAGAGTTATGTGTATAAGGTGAGCTCATCAAACTTGGACAAAGGGAAAA
Source organism: Aethalodelphis obliquidens (assembly GCF_003676395.1). Classification (NCBI taxonomy): domain Eukaryota; kingdom Metazoa; phylum Chordata; class Mammalia; order Artiodactyla; family Delphinidae; genus Aethalodelphis; species Aethalodelphis obliquidens. Next base: position 38,280,867 of record NW_020837949.1, read on the forward strand.
AGAAAGGCTCTGTCCTGGAGAGAAGTTTTTGGCTCTATAAACAGAAACAGAAAGAAGAGGGCAGACTCTAGGCAATATCCTAGTGCCCAAAATAAGATAAGTGGACTAATAGAAGTCAGAAGAAAAATAAACAATGACAGGACAATGACACCAGACTGCGTGCCTCAGTTGTTAGTGGTGATGATAGCAGACAATTTAGAGGTAGGAATTTCTAAATCTCTTTTGGATTCCTCTAGTTTAGATAGTTTAAATAAGGCTTTTATCTTTTCTACTGGCATATTCATATAGGAACTACAAAAACTAGTGGTCGCTAATGGCTTTGATTTTGAAACTTTGAATCCTTTTGCAATGCGAAACTACACATTGACTACCAAAACCAAAACTTGGATGGCCACATGTGGTCTTTAAAAACGACTGAACATGTGAACACAAACGGTCTCTCTTTTCTCCTACTGTCAAGGCCTTAATCAGATAAACTGACATTACCTGAATTTTGACTTACTTTACAGAGCAAACCAATTCAATGAAAAAATGTTAACTAGCCATTCATCATAGATAGGACAGAAAGCCCAGATTAGGAGTAAGGAAAAGCAAGATGATCATTTCACATCCTTGAGGTCTCCAGGCATTCGTAGAGTACCTCCTACACTAGCAGGCCCAACGACATTCACAAAGTAAGCCCTTCTGAAGTCATCAGTGTGTACTCTCACCTCCCACTCGAGAGGTCTGTGTTTAGTGACAGTCATCTCATAAAAGCTCCTTAGGCAACATCGTGTGTGTCAAGGTTGATAAAACAATATTAACATTTGTGTTTCTTGACTCTCAAGTCTATATTGTCGATTTAAACATCCAAATGCTGTTGGTGCTTTCATCTTGTTATGTGCATTTACATATGTATATAAAAATACATCACACAGCATGACTAACCACTTCCTTCAGGTTCATGAGTATACATTTTCCAAAGACAAGTATTTTCAGCTCCTTGATGTTGCAAGTATCCTGAACAGATGTTATTCTGGAAATATGTGATTGCACCAACATCAGCAGTAGCGAGGAGAAAGTAGATGTGACTTCGGTATGCTTAATTTATCATAGTTTTAGCAATTTTCTGAGAAGCATTCTGCATTTGAAGCAAACTTCTATTAGATGGAGATTATTTTCCAGGTATTAATTCTGCTAAACTATTAGTTCCTTAATGGTTCTTTTAAAAAACTGAATAATTAATTTTAAAGGACTTTTTTGAATGTTCCCTCAAAATGTGTCCATATTCATTGTTATCTTTGTAAAACTGCCAAACCACTAGCATAAAACACATTGGTCTTTCATTGCATCGAATCATGAATCATTTTCCTTCCTTAAAGATTTAGGGGAACTCAGTGTGTAAATATTTTAAAATTATTTCCTGGAAGTTTCCTTGGCCTTCTAGCGATAACAGATTGCCCTTCTGGGTCAACCTCATTCCATCCATACGTCCTAGATAACATTAAAAAATACAATCTCTTTAATCCTCTCAGATTGTAAAAAAAAATCACTATCCTATGTCCAACACAACATGAGCATTTTCTCCTTAAACCACATCCACTAGTGGTAGTATGCCGTATCTTCACAAAGAAATAAATTTAAATGCAGCTTATCTGCATCCTTTGCTTCATTTCATTATCAAGACAGAAAATGTCAAAGCATATGTTCAGAGAAGCAAGCCATTAAACAAAGAGGTTTGCACATTGTTTTTCCTAGGTTTAAAATTACAAATCACGTAATAAGAATAGGTAAAAATATATAAACCTGTAACTTTATTAGATTCATTTAATTTGGTCACCTTTTCCAAAGTCAGCAGAAAGAAACCAAAAGATCACTGGCTGGAATCAGGGGACCTGGGTTCTGGTCAATGTTCTGATACTTGCTCTATGAACTTGGAAAGCTCATGCCTCAGTTTCCTTATTTGTAAGATGAGATAACAACACTTCTCCTGTGTACCACACAGAGTTGCTGTAAGAATCCATTTTTGTAGACACCTAGATACATAATTTATTAACAAACCTTTCGCAAACTGTGAAGTTAAATATGAGTGGGAATCATTATTGTTGCTACAATTATTATGTGCATAAGACACATGATGGAATCCAGAAAGTGAACTATCATTAGTACTTTGTTGTTCCATAAACTTTACTCTAATAGTTAAAAGGTTTATCCATGCATAAGTTTATAATATATTGTCATAATCAGAGTGTGAATATAACATCCATAAAATTGACTGCAAAGATTCACTACCTTTCTCCAATATGCCCAGCCCTTCTGCTCTTTTCTCCCTACCCTACACCAATAGGGTATGTACAAGACTTGTAGTTTTTTATTTATCATCACGACTGTACATTTTTTAAAGTCTTTCAAAACACTTAAAATGACCTCTAATTAATTGTTGCCAAGATGATAAGATTTTGATGCCTATGAGGCTTTGTTACAATTTATAATGCTTTGTATGTTGTTCACAGAAACAGTTAACAGGAGAGACGTGGGGAATTTATTCCTTGGGAATAGCCAAGGGTAGAATAAATATGCCTGGGACTGGGTTAGAGGTACTCAGAGCTAGAGCTTAGGTGAAAGATCCCCTCATTTGCATTGGCAGAACCAGAAAAAGAGTCATAGATAATAAATTACTTTCCTAGAGCTGCCATAACAAATCACCACAAGCTTCGTGGCCTAAAACAACATAAATGTATTCTCTCACAGTTCTGGAGGCCGGAAGTCTGAAATCAAGGTGTCAGCAGGTCCGTGTTCCTGCTCAAGGCTCTAGGGGAGGATCTTTCCTGGCTCCTTCCAGCTTGAGACGGCCCCTGGTGATCCTTGGCTTGTGGTAGCATGACCCCAGTCTCTGCCTCCGTCTTCACAGAGCCTTCTGCTCTGTATCTCTGTCTCAGTCCCCTTCAGTCCAAGCTAGCAGTGTTTCAACATTCTCAAAAACCTTGTAGGCCTACCATGTATGTCATGGGATCCACACCATTAGACGGGAGGTCCTCCACAGATCTTTTCTGGATAACCCCATCTCTATTACTTGTGCCTGCTGAATTGGTCAGTCAGACACCTGAGTCACATACCTAGTCTGTTCAGCAAAAGGTTTCCGAGCCATACCCTCAGGCTTCAGTTCAGAGCATGCTTTCCCAGCAATGAATTTCCTCATTTTAGCATCCTTTGCAACCTGGGTACCCTGAGAACTTCCCAAATCATCAAGTGCTGCTTCCTTTTTGATTAGCAGTTCCTTCTTCAATTCTTCTCTTTGCTTTTGCATTTTACTTGTTTTCCATCCAACAGTAGAATACAATTCAGCCATGTTCTCCGCCACTTTATAATGAGAATCACCTTTCTTCCAATAACATGTTCCTCATTTCCTACTGAATCGTTACCAGAAATAACTTTAACATTTATATTTATATCAGCATTCTGTTCACGACAATATATGTATCCTTTAAGACAAGACACTTTCTCTACTGTACTCTTCACTTCCTTCTGAGCCCTCATCAAAATAGCCTTTAATGTCATTATTTTCACTAATCAGATCTTCAGTGCAGTTTGGGCTTTTTCTATCATACACATCAAAGTTCTTCCAGCCTGTACCCATTATCCAATTCCAAAGCAACTCGCATACTTTTAGATGTTTTTTACAGCAGCAGCCTACTTCCTCGTACCAAACCTCTATTAGTTCCCTTGGAATCGTCTAACAAATTAACACAACTTTGTGGCTTAAAACAACAGAAATGGAATCTCTCACAGTTTTTAGAGCCAGAATTCCAAAATCAAGGTGTTGATAGGGCCACACTACCTCCAAAGCCTCTAGAGGTAAGTCCTCCTTTGCCTCTTCCAGCCTCTGTGTCTTGAGTGGCTCCTTGGCTTGGGACTGCATGACCCACACCCCCATATTCACAAGAACTTCCCTGTGTGTCTGTGGCCTCTCCCCTTCTTATAAGGATATCAGTCATTGGATTTAGGGTCTGCAGTCCTTAATGTAAAGGTCCTATTTCCAAATAAGGTCATACTGATAGGTGTTTGGTATTAGGACTTGGATATATCTAGTGGCTGAAATATAGAAACCAAGGTTCAGTTTGGGATTGACCTACTGAAGTAAGCTGTGACTGACCCTCACTTCTCTCCACCCAACTCTGATCATGTGGAGGAGGTACCTCCCTCAGGGCCACCATAGTACCCCCACATATGTGTCTTTATTACTGTACCCACAACATTATTTAATTATTATCTTTTGTATGTAGTATCTCCCACTAGACTCCAAACAGGATACAGCATCTTCAACAGTTCTCCTCTGTTCATGGGCAGAGCAATCACAGAACTGGAGAAGACTGACTTTATGACAAGCCATACATACAGCACACATTTTGGGATGACATCAATTCCTTAATCAATACTCTTTGATCATGGTTTCTCAATCAACTGTAATTTCTTATATTTATGCTCACACCCAGTCCTCATTTACTTCTCTTGTTCACAAGGATCTCATGAGAAACACATGAGATGTGTGTACACGTACATGTCCCTAATTGGCTAAGTTAGTAAATCCATTCCATAAGGGAAATAAGTTCAGGTTGACATGACTGCTCTCATTAGAACAACAGTTGAGTTCTCCACACTAGAGCAAAGTCCCTGGTGCCCTGGGGAGAAAGAAAGCAAAGAGAAAAAGGGTGGCTGTGTAGTCACAAGCCAACCTAGAGAATCTGTTCTCCTTTCAGTTAGAGGCAAGACAGGCTAAAATAGCTAATCCTCCTTATGATCACATCACAGAGGCAGAAAGTAAAGGCGTACCCCAGACAGGAAACTGCAGAAGGCATTATCACACATTGTTTGAGCACTTCCTTAACCTCTAGCTTGTCACAGGGCAGTGCCATAATTACAGTAGCAGGGATTGCCCAGGAAGTTTAAAAACAAATACTTGATGAAGACTATAAATAATGTGTAAACCTCATAATTATAGACATATTCCTTGAAATTAGTATAACACAGCATATAAGGGAGTGAAATTTTATTATTGTTAACAAAAGATGTAGAAAGATGAAGCAAAACTAAGATGAAAAAACTAGGAATAAGACAAGCACATCTTTTTACTCAGACCTGTCCAAGTATAGAGCCAGTTGTTCTGTGAGTAGGAATTAGAAGTTAATGCCCAAACATACATTAGATTATTTACATTTAAGTGTAGGATGTCATGATGGTTAATTTCATATATTAACTTGGAAGGTATTTTTAGATGAGATTAACATTTAAATCAATGAACTCTGAGTGGAGCAGATTGCCCTTCATAATGTGGGTGGGCCTCATTCAATCAGTTGAATGCCTATATAGAACTAAAAAATTGTCTTCCCTGAGTAAGAAGGAGTTTGTCAGCTGACTGCCTTCAGACTTCATGTGCACTGCTGGCTCTCCTGTATCTCCTACCTGTGAGCCCACACTGCAGGTCTTAGACTTGCCAGCCTCCAGAACTGTGAGAAAAAAATACTTGTTGTTTAAGCCACCCACTCTGTGGTATTTTGTTATGGCAGCCCAAGCAACCTAATAAGGCATCAAAGTGGGTGATTCTACTGCTGCTGCCAGCAGACCCTGGCTTCTCCTTTTCTTCTGCCTCCCAAAGCAAGTGCTTCTCATTGGTATTCTATTATCCAAAATTATATGGGGAAGGGGATTCCGAGCAAGCGAATTCCAGAATCGCTGGCAGTGATGCTGAGCTGACATCATAGTCCGGTACAATTGATTTCCTAAAAACCTAGAACGCTAGAATACCTAAAAAATTGAATGTCTACAAACCTGAAAATCTAGAACTCTAGACAAAATCTAAGCATCTGGATGTTTTCTTTCTTCTCTTGTCAAGGATAAAGATATATACATACTGTCCCTGCTATCTCTAAACGTAAAAAAAACAAATATTATATGGTATCACTTAAATGTGGAATCTAAAAAATAATACAAATGAATGCATATGCAAAATAGAAACAGACTCACAGATACAGAAAACAAACTAGTGGTTACCAAAGGGAGAGGGACGAGGGGAGGGACAAATTAGAGGTATGGGATTAAGAAATACAAACTACTATGTATAAAATTGATAAACTGTAAGGACATATTGTATAGCACTGGGAATTATAACCACTATCTTGTAATAACTTTTAATGGAGTATAATCTGTAAAAATACCGAATCGCTATGTTGTATTCCTGAAACTAATATACTATTGTAAATTAACTATACTTCAATTTAAAAAATAGACAAAAAAAATTAAAAAAAGTAAGTCCACCCATAGAGCCTCACCTTGGTCATGAACTACAAATATGTCTCCCTAATCATTATAAACCCTTCTTGCTCCCAACAACTATCCTGATTTCAAACCATAGATCTCTTTTGAAGTTTTGGAATGGAATTACAATATCCATTCTTTCATCCCATACTGTGTTTATAAGATCATTCAGATTGTAGCAAATAGCTATAGTTCATATATTTTCACTGCTATATAGTATTTTATTGTAAAAAATATCACAATTTACTTATCTATTCTACTGTCAATGGACTTTCAGATTGTTTCCAGTTTTTCATTGATAATAATTACTCTAAGAATATTCTTATACAAGTCTCTTGGGATCGATATACAGTGAACTTTAGAAGATACTCCCCAAAAGTTTTTCTAAAGCACTTGAAAATATTTTACTCCTAGCAGCACTATATGAGAGTTTTAAAATTTTGCTTTCCTGGTGGCTATTCTCTTTTCTTTTAACCACCACTTTATCATTTTCAGGCAATTTTGCAAACTCTTCTTTATCATGTCCATGGCTTAGCACAAAAATAAACTCCAACTATGATGCCAGATGGGAATATTTTTTAACCAGCTGTGACATATTTTAACGTTGGGAAATTTTCTTTTAAAAGTATTGATGTGAGACATAGTAAATCATGGAGTAGCTAGGAGAAACTTAGAAACCAATAACTCAGCATTACTTATTATGATGCAAATTAAGATTTTATTCACTGACAATCCACCATGTCCTACTTGATTAATAAGAGATTTTTGCCCCTTCTTACATATTCTTTGGGATTGCTTGATCTTTCTTTTATTAAAGATTCCTATCCTCTAATTTTCTGTTAAGATTTCATTCCCAAAGGGCTACTGTACTTCTCACTTAAAATATGTGTTGCTGAATATATTATTTTTGCTTGCAATTTTAATTTAATTGTTGTTATTATATATTGATATAACTTTTGCATCACTGTGTGTTTAAAAGGAAATTTTAATTATCATTGTACAGGGGTTGTGATCTTACTGAACACAAGGTGGTGATTAGCAGGCCTGGTAGCTACCATTTATTGAAGGCAGGTGTGCCCAGCACTGCACTAAGCACTTTACTTACCCTATCAGGATTCTCTCTCACAATACCATTAAGATGTTGATGCTATGTAAATCAGAGGTTTGTTTTTTCTGCATCTCTGTTTTCTTTCCTCACAAACATTATTGCTTTAAATTTTCCAGGAAAACAAATCCATTTATACTGAAAGAATTATTGAGCAATAGAGATTTTAGCAAAGGTGTCACTGATAAGACAGAGGAGAGTTTGGCTGCTTCACATACAGCCTCATTTGACTCACCTCTTCTCCTGATCTGTCTCATCCTGTATGTCCACTTCCAACCCTTCTTTCTCAATCTCCTGATTATGTAATGTAGCGTCTTTTTTCCACTGGCAACCTAGGCCCCCATTGTTGGACTTTCTTCTATGCCACAGTAATCTAAAAATCTCTTTGCACTAGCTACTAAGAAAATTAAAATTCTTCATTTTGTTATAGTCATAAATCTGTAATTTAACCATAAGTAAACTAAGGTGCAGAGATATAAAATTGCCTGCTCTAGGCTACTTAACTGGTAAGCGTCTGCTCCAGGAATCAAATCTAGGATGATATGACAGGCTACCTCCAAATTTACCAACATATTTTTGTTTGTTTTAAAATATGGATCTGAAACCTCCAGGAAATTTACTAAGCACATGAGTTCTCGGCTGATTTCACTTTCTAGTTCTTCACCAATCCTGAATCACTGTGTACCAATTTATGCATAAATGGTGCACTTTAATCTCCAAATAAAATGCATAATTAAAGGAGGCAAACTCTAATCCTAACTATACCACCCAAGGTAGGACAGACATGATTTGTGTACCACCAGGCAACAGCTATATATGAAAACTTAGAGTTGTCACTGCATATTTATATGATCAGCTGATGGGTGCAGGTTCTTGAAGTAAGTAGAGGCCAGATGATGCTCTGAATAGCAGGTAAATAATCAGACAATCCTAGGAAAATCCTTAGAGTCAGTTCTATGTGTTGGTGGAACTGTTCACCTCTTTCAAGCTATGATTTCATAGAGGCCACAAATCCAGTTTTCCTTTCTTCAGGATACTTCAGTAAAGGAGATGATGCCTTCATTCCACAAGTAGAGTTCAGGCTTAAACTTCAATAGCCACTGACAGGTGTGGTTCACTGACCGATCAAAATCACCTAGTCATAAACATAAAACATCAGATCCTTTCTGGAGAGCACATGGTATGAAAACAGGCAGTGTGACTGGGAAGCTGAGTATCCTAGACACTGTTTGTTTTGGTATCACATGGGTTAGAATAAATTTAAACCACAAAATCATAGTGTTAGTGTTGGAAAGGACCTTATGGTTCCACTAATCCAGTGATTTGTAATGAGCATGTGTCCATATCAAGGTAGGATGAATCCACATGTAGTATGGAAAAGCTCATTTAAAGTCATAAGTTCTTAGGCATTATTTTTTTATCATTCAAGCTTAGACAGTAAAACTGTCTAGAACTACAAGGTTGGTGGAGTAAATAAGCCCAAAGATAAATTGTATATTCTTTTTATTGGTGATTCCACAAAATAGAAGGTGTTACTTCTTTACAGAAGTGGAAGAAGTAGAGTGATCTCCAGAGCAGTGTACAATTTTATCAAATGGAGGCAAGGGTTTAAAGCAAAGATTAAGAAAGAATGTCATGTTTCATACTCCTCAGTCTACCGATGAAAAACTGAGGTTTGTAGATGCTTAAAAAAATTAAAAACTGGCTACTTTTCCACTCTACTAGCTTTTACTATGTAATAGATTACCACAGTGTAACAGTTTGAAACATTTCACATTTACTTTCTCACAGTTTCTGTAGGTCAGAAGTCTGGGTACATAAGCTGGGTTCTCTGCAAGGCTACCATCAAGATGTCAACCAGGGCTTGATTCTCATATGGAGGCTTGACTGGGGAAAGATATGTTTCTAAGTTTCTTCAGATTGCTTGTAAAATTCATCTCCTCATGGTTATAGGACTGATGCCCCCATTTTCTTGCTGGCTCTTAGCCAGGAGTTGTTCTTAGCTCCTGGAGGTTGCACATCATTCCTTGCCATATAGCCTTCTCACAACATGTTGGTTGACTTCAATCCAGCAAGGGAGAAAAGTCTCTCCAGTCAGCTAAAATAGTCTCAGATAATGAAACATAATCACAGAAGTAAAATCCCATCATCACCTTTGCTTTATTGACTTGGTTAGAAGCAAGACACAGGTCTCCCCTGCCACACACACACTCAAGAGCAGGGGGTTACAAGTGGTATGTATCATTGGGGGTTAAGTTAGGGTGTATATGTCATATCCTCAGATACTTTTAAGAATTTAGAGAAAAATCCAGATCTTCTTACTGCACATGATATTACAGACAACACTGCTAAGATAGGCAAAAGAATCATGGCTCTTCCCCCTGAGTTGTTACCACTGGCATTTGGAACGAGCAGGATCAAGCGCAAGGGAAAGAGATTTCCAAGTGAAGAGGAAAGATGTCATTGTATGGGAACTCAGTGCGTGTTAAACAACACAAATGCATGGGCATAAGCCACCCTTGTGCCACTCCAGGATACAGAGAAGTGCATGAAATGGTAAGATGTCCATATTCCAGAACTACTTTAAAGAACACTGGGACTACTGCAATGAAAGAAACAAGTTTTAATGTGATTGATTTAACAATTGTTTACTATCCTAAAACTAGAAGTCTGGGCAAATCTACTGCATATTTAATTTCCAAGTTCTGCACATGCCTCACTCTCGTAAAACATTGTGTGTATGTATACACACATAGATACACACACACATTTACTTTAAAGTAATAATGTCCCATAAGGTCATTGTCACGTAAAAGAAAATGGCTCTGATAGTCCTTCTTTCCTGGAATATCATTCCATTCCTTTTTGAAAACCCCGTCATTTTATCTGGTTGCACATCAAGATCCAAAATTACTTCCTCCAGAAACCTTTCTCTGCTAAATTCTGTTGAAAAATGAACTCAGAATATTCTATGTCTAAGGGATTTTAAAACACACCTGAAGGAGTCCTGGTGGCTGAAGGAAGTTTGATTTTTGGCTTCATTTGCCCATGTGCTAAAAAACAATACTCCCCTGAGAAATGGAACAGGCCTGACATAGGTTAGAAATGAAGTTGAAATTCTTAGAAATATGGACAAGAGGGAGGGAGTCCAAAATGAGTTGCATGTAGTCCAAAAGGTTAGCAAGACAATCCACTGGAGGATGGAAGAAGAAAATACTAAAATGTGTGTTCTTCAATATAAAAATATAAGAATTATGTTTTGCTAATATTTAATATTCAGATGGGCCCTGGTCTTTGTTACCCTACATGTTCAATAGTCCTAGGTTATCTGTATATCTGGAGCATCCTGAAGGAAAGGTAAGGGCGATTGACAGTTGATACCTCTATCTTTCACTTGCTTTTAGCATATTGTAATGCTTTGCAGTTTATTATATCGAGTTAAGAAGATGTAATTATGTTGTGTAATTCTAACTATACCAACCCTGTTGAAATGTCTGGGAAGTCTTAAAAGAATATCACTAAAGAACAATGTATAAGACACCTCTACTGTTGGGTACAGCTCTCTAAATACCACAGAAAAGGATACTGTGTTATTACCAGATCAGACAAAAAGACCAAGCTATGTAAATAATCTAGAAGCTTACTTAAAATATGGATCCATGTCCACCATTGCTAATGCTGTTCTTAATCCTATGTGTAATACATATTACACCTATAGGCACTAGTTAATGTAATTCAATGCCATCTTCCATTTGTATTATATTTTATATATATCAGGCTACCTTTATTCATATGGTCATTTAAAACTTATACGGAAATAAACTCAACTTAGAACCCCTCCTTTGACTCATTATAGCATACATTTTAAACCAGGATTTAAACCAAGAGTTTCAATACACAGAAATATATTTAGACTTGGAAGAGTCGGCAGGGTTGCCTTGGAGCTCCTTTGGCTTGTTTGCAGCCAGCAGAAAAGGGATCACAAAAAAGCGAATGCCTGTACAGTCCTCTTCATCATTTGTGACCTGGGATATTGAGCTCTTGGGATGTCAGAATTCCAGTTCATGAGGCAATCTATGACATTCTGGTCTAGCCAGATGAGGCTGAGACTTTTATCTAAAAGACTGGAAGGAGAGACCTTCAAGATGGCAGAGGAGTAGACATGGAGATCACCTTCCTCCCCACAAATATATCAGAAATACATCTACATGTGGAACAGCTCCTACAGAACACCTACTGAATGCTGGCAGAAGACCTCAGACTTCCCAAAGGGCAAGAAACTCCTCACATATGTGGGTAGGGCAAAAGAAAAAACAGAAACAAAGGAATAGGGATGGGACCTGCACCTCTGGGAGGGAGCTGTGAGGGAATAAAGGTTTCCACACACTAGGAAGCCCCTTCACTGGCAGAGACGGGGCTGGGGTGGGGAAGCTTTGGAGCCACAGAGGAGAGTGCAGCAACAGGGATGCGGAGAGCAAAGCGGAGAGATTCCCGCACAGAGGATCGGTGCCGACCAGCACTCACCAGCCTGAAAGGCTTGTCTGCTCACCCGCTGGGGCAGGTGGGGGCTGGGAGCTGAGCCTCCAGCTTTGGAGTTCAGATCCCAGGGAGAGGACTGGGGTTGGCTGTGTGAACACAGCCTGAAGTGGGCTAGTGCGCCACAGCTAGCCAGGAGAGAGTCCGGGAAAAAGTCTGGACCTGCCTAAGAGGAAAGAGACCATTGTTTCAGGATGTGCAAGGAGAGGGGATTCAGAGCGCCACCTAAATGAGCTCCAGAGATGGGTGTGAGCTGCGAATATCAGTGTGGACACCAGAGACAGGCACGAAATGCTAGGGCTGCTACTGCAGCCACCAAGAAGCCTGTGTGCAAGCACAGGTCACTATCCACACTTCCTCTCCTGGGGGCCTGTGCAGCCCGCCACTGCCAGGGTCCTGTGATCCAGGGACAACATCCCCAGGAGAGCACACGGCACGCCTCAGGCTGTGGCAATGTTATGCTGGCCTCTGCCACCGCAGGCTTGCCTTGCATTCCGTACCCCTCCCGCACCCTGGCCTGACTGAGCCACAGCCTCCTAATCAGCTGCTACTTTAATCCCTTCCTGTCTCAGTGAACAACAGACACCCTCAGGCGACCTACACGCAGAGGCAGGTCCAAATCCAAAGCTGAACCCCAGAAGCTATGCGAACAAAGAAGAGAAAGGAAATTTCTCCTAGAGATCAGGAGCAGCAGATTAAACCTCCACAATCAACTTGATGTACTGTGCATCTCTGGAATATCTGAATAGACAACGAATCTTCCCGAAATTGAGGTGATAGACTTTGTGTGATTTTGTCTGTATAGCTTTACTTTTACCATTTGCCCTAGGGTTCTGTCTGTCCATGTTTTTTTTTTCTTTTTTGTATAGTTTTTTAGTGCTTATTATCATTGGTGGATTTGTTTTTTGGTTTGGTTGCTCTCTTCTTTCTTTTTTTTAAAATTACTTTTCAATTTTTTATTTTTAATAATTATTTTTATTTTTTATTTTAATAACTTTATTTTATTTATTTCTTTTTTTCCTCCCTTTTCTTCTGAGCCGTGTGACTGACAGGGTCTTGGTACTCCGGCTGGGTGTCAGGCCTGTGCCTCTGAGGTGAGAAAGCCGAGTTCAGGACACTAGTCCACCAGAGACCTTCCGGTTCCATGTAATATTAAATGGTGAAAACTCTCCCAGAGATCTCCCTCTCATCACTAAGACCCAGCTCCACTCAATGACCAGCAAGCTACAGTGCTGGTCACCCTATGCCAAACAACTACCAAGACAGGAATACAACCCCACTCATTAGCAGAGAGGCTGCCTAAAATCATAATAAGGTCACAGACACCCAAAAACATACCACAGGACGCAGTCCTGCCCACCAGAAAGACAAGATCCAGCCCCACCCACCAGAACACAGGCACCAGTCCCCTCCACCAGGAAGCCTACACAACCCACTGAACCAACCTTAGCCACAGGGGGCAGACACCAAAAACAATGGGAACTAAGAACCTGCAGCCTGTGAAAAGGAGACCCCAAATACAGTGAGTTAAGAAAAATGAGAAGACAGAGAAACACACAGCAGATGAAGGAGGAAGGTAAAAAACCACCAGACCAAACAAATGAAGAGGAAATAGGCAATCTACCTGAAAAAGAATTCAGAGTAATGATAGTAAAGATGATCCAAAATCTTGGAAACAGAATGGAGAAAATACAAGAAAGGTTTAACAAGGACCTAGAAGAACTAAAGAGGAAATAAACAATGATGAACAACACAATAAATGAAATTAAAAATTCTCTAGAAGGAATCAATAGCAGAATAACTGAGGCAGAAGAACGGATAAGTGACTTGGAAGATAAAATAGTGGAAATAACTACCACAGAGCAGAATAAAGAAAAAAGAATGAAAAAAGAATTGAGACACAGTCTCAGAGACCCCTGGGACAACATTAAACGCACCAACATTCGAATTATAGGGGTCCCAGAAGAAGAAGAGAAAAAGAAAGGGACTCAGAAAATATATGAAGAGATTATAGTTGAAAACTTCCCTAATATGGGAAAGGAAATAGTTAATCAAGTCCAGGAAGCACAGAGAGTCCCATACAATATAAATCAAATGAGAAACGTGCCAAGACACATATTAATCAAACTATCAAAGATTAAATACAAAGAAAAAATATTAAAAGCAGCAAGGGAAAAACAACAAATAACACACAAGGGAATCCCCATAAGGTTAACAGCTGATCTTTCATCAGAAACTCTGCAAGCCAGAAGGGAGTGGCAGGACATATTTAAAGTGAGGAAGAACCAAAAACCAAGAATACTCTACGCAGCTAGGATCTCACGCAGATTGGACAGAGAAATTAAAATCTTTACAGAAAAGCAAAAGCTAAGAGAATTCAGCACCATCAAACCAGCTTTACAACAAATGCTAAATGAACTTCTCTAGGCAGGAAACACAAAAGAAGGAAAAGATCTACAGTAACAAACCCAAAACAATGTAGACAGTGGTAATAGGAACATACATATTGATAACTACCTTAAATGTAAATGGATTAAATGTTCCAACCAAAGGACATAGACTGGCTGAATGGATACAAAAACAAGACCCATATATATGCTGTCTAAATGAGACCCACTTCAGACATTGGGAAACATACAAACTGAAAGTGAGGGGATGGAAAAAGATATTCCATGCAAATGGAAATCAAAAGAAAGCTGGAGTAGCAAGCTCGTATCAGATGAAATAGACGTTAAAATAAAGACTATTACAAGAGACAAAGAAGGACACTACATAATGATCAAGGGATCAATACAAGAAGAAGATGTAACAATTGTAAATACTTATGCACCCAATATAGAAGCACCTCAGTACTTAAGGCAAATGCTAACAGCCATAAAAGGGGAAATCGACAGTAACACAATCATAGTAGGGGACTTTAACACCCCACTTTCACCAGTGGACAGATCATCCAAAATGAAAATAAACAAGGAAACACAAGCTTTAAATGATACATTAAACAAGATGGACTTAACTGATATTTATAGGACATTCCATCCAAAAAAAAACAGAATACACTTTCGTCTCAAGTGCTCATGGAACATTTTCCAGGATAGATCATATCTTGAGTCACAAATCGAGCCTTGGTAAATTTAAGAAAACTGGAATCATATCAAGTATCTTTTCCAACCACAATGCTATGAGACTAGATATCAATTACAGGAAAAAATCTGTAAAAAATACAAACACATGGAGGCTAAACAATACATTACTAAATAACGACGAGATCACTGAAGACATCAAAGATGAGATAAATAAATACCGAAAAAAAAATGACAATGAAAACATAATGACCCAAAACCTGTGGGACGCAGCAAAAACAGTTCTAAGAGGGAAGTTTATAGAAACACAATCCTACCTCAGGAAATAAGAAACATCTCAAATAAACAACTAACCTTACAACTAAAGCAATTAGAGAAGAATAAAAGAACCCCAAAGTTAGCAGAAGAAATCATAAAGATCGATCAGAAATAAATGAAAAAGAAATGAAGGAAACAATAGCAAAGATCAATAAAACTAAAAGCTGGTTCTTTGAGAAGATAAACAATATTCATAAACCGTTAGCCAGACGCATCAAGAAAAAAAGGGAGAAGACTCAAATCAATAGAATTAGAAATGAAAAAGGAGAACAACTGACACCACAGAAATACAAAGGATCATGAGAGATTACTACAAGCAACTATATGCCAATAAAATGGACAACCTGGAAGAAATGGACAAATTCTTAGAAAAGCACAACCTTCCGAGACTGAAGCAGGAAGAAATAGAAAATATAAACAGACCAATCACAAGCACTGAAATTGAGGCTGTGATTAAAAATCTTCCAACAAACACACACCCAGGACCAGATGTCTTCACAGATGAAATCTATCAAACATTTAGAGAAGAGCTAGCACCTATTCTTCTCAAACTCTTCCAAAATATAGCAGAGGGAGGAATGCTCCCCAACTCATTCTATGAGGCCACCATCACCCTGATACCAAAACTAGACAAAGATGCCACAAAGAAAGAAATCTACAGGTGAATATCTCTGATGAACATAGATGCAAAAATCCTCAACAGAATACTAGCAAACAGAATCCGTTAAAAGGATCATATACCATGATCAAGTGGGGTTTATCCCAGGAATGCAAGGATTCTTCAATATATGAAAATCAATGTGATACACCATATTAACAAACTGAAGGAGAAAAACCATATGATCATCTCAATAGATGCAGAAAAAGCTTTTGACAAAACTCAACACCCATTTATGATAAAAGTCCTCCAGAAAGTAGGCACAGAGGCAACATACCTCAACATAATAAAGGCCACTTATGACAAACCCACAGCCAACCTCGTTCTCAATGGTGAAAAGCTGAAACCATTTCCTCTAAGATCAGGAACAAGACAAGGTTTTCCACTCTCACCACTATTATTCAACATAGTTTTGGAATTTTTAGCCACAGCAATCAGAGGAGAGAAAGAAATAAAAGGAATCCAAATCTGAAGAGATGAAGTAAACCTGTCACTGTTTGCAGATGACATGATACTATACACAGAGAACCCTAAAGATGCTACCAGAAAACTACTAGAGCTAATCAATGAATTTGGTAAAGTAGCATTATACAAAATTAGTGCACAGAAATCTCTTGCATTCCTACACACTAATGATGAAAATTCTGAAAGAGAAATTAAGGAAACACTCCCATTTCCCATTGCAACAAAAAGAAAAAAATACCTAGGAATAAACCTACCTAAGGAGACAAAAGAGCTGTATGCAGACACCTATAAGACACTATGAAAGAAATTAAACATGATACCAACAGATGGAGAGATATACCATGTTTGTGGATTGGAAGAATCAACATTGTGAAAATGACTATACTACCCAAACCAATCTACAGATTCAGTGCAATCCCTATCACACTACCAATGTCACTTTTCACAGAACTACAACAAAAAATTTCACAATTTGTATGGAAACACAAAAGACCCTGAACAGCCAAAACAATCTTGAGAAAGCAAAATGGAGTTGGAGGAATCAGGCTCCCTGACTTCAGACTATGCTACAAAGCTACAGTAATCAAGACAGTATGGTACTGGCACAAAACTAGAAATATAGATCAGTGGAACAAGATACAAAGCCCAGAGATAAACCCACGAACGTATGGTCACCTTGTTTTTGATAAAGGAGGCAAGAATACACAATGGAGGAAAGACAGCCTCTGCAATAACTGGTGCTGGGAAAAGTGGACAGCTACATGTAAAAGAATGAAATTAGAACACTCCCTAACACCATACACAAAAATAAACTCAAAATGCATTAAAGACCATATGTAAGGTCAGATGCTAAAAAACTGTTAGAGGAGAACATAGGCAGAATACTCTATGACATCAATCAAGGAAAGATCCTTTTTGAACCACATCCTAGAGAAATGGAAATAAAAACACAAATAAACAAATGGGACCTATTGAAACTTAAAAGCTTTTGCATAGCAAAGAAACCATAAACAAGACAAAAAGACAACCCTCAGAATGGGAGAAAATACTTGCAAACAAAGCAACTGACAAAGGATTAATCTCCAAAATATACAAGCAGCTCATGCAGCTCAATATCAAAAAATAAACACCACAATCCAAAAATGGGCAGAAGACCTAAATAGACATTTCTACAAAGAAGATATACAGATTGCCAACAAACACATGAAAGAATGCTCAACATCACTAATCACTAGAGAAATGCCAATCAAAACTACAATGAGGTATCACCTCACACCAGTCAGAATGGCCATCATCAAAAATCTACAAACAATAAATGCTGGAGAGGGTGTGGAGAAAAGGGAACACTCTTGCACTGCTGGTGGGAATGTGAATTGGTTCAGCCACTATGGCGAACAGTATGGAGGTTCCTTAAAAAACTAAAAATAGAACTACCATATGACCCAGCATTCCCGCTACTGGGCATATACCCTGAGAAAATCATAATTCAAAAAGAGTCATTACCACAATATTCACTGAAGCTCTATTTACAATAGCCAGGACATGGAAGCAACCTAAGTGTCCATTGACAGATGAATGGATAAAGAAGATGTGGCACATATACACAATGGAATATTACTCAGCCATAAAAAGAAATGAAATTGAGTTATTTGTAGTGAGGTGGATGGACCTAGAGTCTGTCATACAGAGTGAAGTAAGTCAGAAAGAGAAAAACAAATACCGTATGCTAACACATATATATGGAACTGAAAAAAAAAAAGGTTCTGAAGAACCTAGGGGCAGGACAGGAATAAAGACGCAGATGTAGAGAATGGACATGAGGACATGGGGAGGGGGATGGGTAAACTGGGAAGAAGTAAGAGAGTGGCATGGACATATATACACTACCAAATGTAAAATAGATAGCTAGTGGGAAGCAGCCACATAGCACAGGGAGATCAACTCAGTGCTTTGTGACCACCTAGAGGGATGGGGTAGTGAGGGTGGGAGGGAGACGCAAGAGGGAGGAGATATGGGGATATATGTATATGTATAGCTGATTCACTTTGTTATAAAGCAGAAACTAACACACCATTGTAAAGCAATTATACTCCAATAAAGATGTTAAAAATAAAATAAAATAGAAAAAATATATATATACATTTAATAACTTTAATCACTTTGTTCAGTAAAAAGTGTCATTATTTAAATATTTTGGCAAGAGGAAAATGTCTTCAAACAGTCAAAAAATAAAATAAACATGACATTTAAAATGTTCTCATTTTTCTCATCTTCTGGATTTCTATTTTATGTGTGCTATAACGTACATAATATATTAGAACATAGTAATATGTATATAACTTAAAAAGAAATATAATAGCTTTATTAGAGCTGTGAACTCAAAATTTTGGAAACCCTTGGTTTAGATTCTTGCTTGTTACTTGAGTACCTACTCATAAAAGCTATTTTTTTTTTTTTTTTTTTGCTTCCTTAAATTGCTCAGGCACAATTTGTCAAACTATGTTCCTGTAAGTTAATCTTTTATTTGGGAAAAAAGAAGTTAAACAAATCAAATCATTTTTTTATAATGGAAACATCTCAAAACCTCCCATATGCTGACATGTCAAGTGAATTTCTGATAGGAGGTTTGAATGTACAGCATCTCCTAATTTTATTAATCCATCAAACGCTATTTTCATAAAGCATCTCACAGAATTGATGTTCCAAATAACAGATTTTAGAAGACACTGGAAAACATGCTTTGGTTTTATCCATCTATTTGTAGAGCTCAAATATTTCTGTAGCTCCAATCTTGATAAAAGTAAAGCTCACCTATGGAGCCTCTTCTATCTACTTCCTGTGTTAAACAAGCCTTCCTCAATCAACCACTCTGTGCCTACATTTCAACTCCTAACTGTCCCAATCCACCACCCTCATCCTTTACGTTCTCTATTCCCTGATTCCCTGATTCTCAGTCCCCTAGTATCTCATTTTTAGCAACTTTCCTTCCTCTACCACAGTCATCAGTTTATACCTAAAAACTGTCCTATCCCATCATGACCAGACTATGGCCAAAGTATTTATTATCTGATCAAGTAACTTACTATAATTATTTCTAGATGTTAAAGGCTTCTTTATAGATGTCCTTGTAAACCTCAGAACTAGAAGTAACACCTAAACTTAAACCAGTAGATTAAAGTAGAAGCGTGGAAACAAAGAGCAAGCCACCTAGGTAAGAGTTCAGAAAAGTGTCTACGGATAACCCAAGGATGCCGGAAACATATTTTTCCGTGGAGCTGGTTCTGTGGTATAGGTAGGGCCTACTAACCTAAAGACAGTTTTCTCTAAGAAACATGCATTTTAGTGGCGTCTTTAATAACGTAACTCGGAGTAATGTTGTCATGTAAGCCAATATGGTCGCATCAAGCGAGAAACGATGCTAGAGAGCCAAGCCTGGGGAGTGTGTTCTTTAAGGTTATTTCAAATCCCAGTAAAGAGACAGCTGCTTATTCAGTCTATGTGTATGGCTGGCTCTGGACTGCCACTTCAGTTCATTGTCACCTGTATCACATAGTTCATTTGCTCAAAATGAATTCTGTATCTGTGTTGGCTATCATCCAGATGGGTCTGTCAGCTGTAGTGACTCAGCAGCAACCCACAGCTCGGCTGGCGTAGGAGAGTCAGTTCTTAGTCAGGATGCATGGATGAAATCTCCCGGGCCACAGTTCTAGAAATCTCACATGAACTCAGAAAGGCTATGCCATCTGATGGTACAGCGAAGGGATAAGATTTACATCAACAGGACGAGTGAGTTGCCCCATAACTAGTGCATAGGCAATTGTTAATCACGGTACAAAATACAGTATCGCTAAATTAAAATATGGATTGAAATCAGAAAATAATTACAGCATTATTATGAATGTAGTAAACTCTTGTGGGTGAAATTTTAGAACATCACAAGGGGACCCAGCTGCCCAATCCCCATAAATGCCTTGAAAATGTACTCCTTACTGAATAATTTTGTAACAGGAGATAAAAAACAACTTTGAGTTTTTGGGCTGCACTACATTTTTTTTTTCTTGGTCAGCTCTATCCTGCTTTCTCAACTGATGGGAATTAATTTACAGCAGAAATGCTTGGTATACAACATTTCTTGTTGTGCCCTATAGTGTGCTTTGATATCAGAAACTCTGAATTTCACAGCTCTAGGGTCCCGTTCAGCTTGAGCCTGAAGAGTTTTTGAAAGAAACTTTCATTGGAGAAGTTTAAAGTAACACATGGAAAAAAGTGTTACCAATTTGAAACCTGGGAATTTCTCATGCCATTAAAAAAAAATGACAGATATGGCATTTCCTTTAATCTGTCTTCAATTATAAATAATCTTGATTTCAGAGAGATTGATTTTTTAAATGCGTATTTTAGGATTGATAAAACCTCTAAATACAATTGGCTGCAGATCAAAAGTGACTTAAGCTATCTTTATATTACACTATTTAAAACTGACATGCATTTGACTGGGATTATCAACCTATATCCCTTTTTATATCAAATATAAATGTGGCTTTTGTGTGTGTGCCCTATAGATGCTACCTCCAAAATACATCTCAATTCTGTTTACCTCTCCTCTTACCCACTGCTTCCACCCATGCCCAAGCTCAAGCCACGATCATCTCTAGCTTGGACTACTAGAATGGCTGCCCAGTTGGTCTTCCTGCTTTCATTCTTGCCCCAGCAACCCATTCACCATAAAGCAGACAACCTAAGTTGAATCCTTTCAATAACCTCCCATTACCCTTCCTGTTAAATCCGAACTCCTCACTATAGCCTACAAAGCTGTGAACAGACTTACACCAGCCAGTTCTCTTGCCTCCAATCTGTTCCTGAGTCACTCTCCCTTTCCATCTTGGCTCCATCGTTTTAACCTTCTTTCAGCTAATAGATCAGGTCAAGATTTTTTTCCTTCCTGAGGGCTTTAGGCTATGGGACTCCTTCTGCCTGGATGGCTTCTCCACTCCACCCTGCTGTCATCATTGTATTCTCTTGGTCTTTAAAATTTCACCTTAGATGTTATTCCTCAAGGAAGTTGTCTCTGCCATCCAATTTAAAATAAGTCATCTTCCATTATTCTCTCTCTCTCTCTCTTTCTCTCTCAGTCTCCTAATTTTCCTTCAGATCACTTCTTCATAATTGAGGATGATACAGTTATGTGTTTACTTGTTTATGGTATATCTTCTTCACTAGAGTTTAAGCCCCATATAAGTAGGGCTTGGTTTGACTTTGTTTAGATTCTGTACTCAGCATCTACCAGACTAGATTCTCAATAAACACTTACTGAATAAATGAAGAGTTTTATACCCTATTCTGCCCACATTTGCCACATACATCCTTCACTCCCACTTCTCACTTCTCTTCATTACTGAGCACATACTTAACACAGCCAGCCACTGTGCTGAGAAAGGTGTATGCATCAACTTATTTAAAAAAGCTAATCGATATGCCTTCTTTTTACTATGTGCTAATCTGCAATAAGGACTTAGGCCCAGAGCGGTTGGATAACTCGTGCATGTTCTCACATCTGTAAGTGATGGTCAAGCAGGCAGTCTCATATTACAGACTTGATTTTCTTAATCACTCGACTATGGAGCATCTTCTGTAATGGTAACTGTCCTCTTATTTGTTCTATGCCAGGGGTGCTCCCCAGGAGGCTCAGAATTAGCCTACAGGCTTACTGATGACCAGCACACTCAGAAGCGTCAATTATACATAAGTGATTATCTTGTTAGGTCTCCCTTAAGCCTCAATAAAAGGAACCTAAGTGGTGTTAGGCTTACATCACTTCTGTTTGGTCTCTGTAGTAGTGGTTGGTTTATGGATAAACTAGAGCACATCTGCCTGGCAGACCTGCCCAGAAGGTCTGGTCAACTCTAGCTATTTCTCAGATGTCTTTATTGATTTTTACATTGCTTCTGGCTTGTTTTCAGCACATCACTTTAGTGTCTTAAATTGACAGCCCTCTGACCTATTCAACTACTGAATTGTTGTTCAGAAATGTACTCTCTTGCCCTGCCTACACAACAGAGCTGAATTTCTACAGTGTTCTGATCAGCCTGACACGTTAAAGGGGTGATCATATAGATGTGGTGGAAGTTTCCATGGCCATGATTTAGTAATGCTTAGCAAAATGGGTCTCAGAATGAGGAATGTAGTGTTTTTTTTATCTTCTATCATTTTATTGCAACTATATTAAGTGACTTATTTAGTTCAATTACTAGGTGTTGAGTATGCTATCAGGCTAGTATAGTACGAAAATACAGTGTTATATGAAAAAATATATAGTTCTCTTAAACCCTGTGTAACCTTACAGGGAAAATGTTTCCTTTAAATAAACACCTTAGATAATCATCTATGACAGCATAAGGTCAAGTACTGGAATGAATGTTGCAAACAATGCAACTGGAATGAAAAGAAAGCATATGGCTATGGGCAGGAATTGATGGCGAAGGCTTTAGGAGCATGTAAGGATATCTGGTCTACCATGGGAAGCAGTGTGGTATAATGGTGAAGAGTATGGGCAGGAGCGGTCAGAGGGCCTAGATTCATATTTGGATTTCTCCATTCACAAACTGAATGGCCTTGGACAAGTTATTGGATTTCTATGGCACCAACTGAATTATTTGTAAATTGAGAACAATAACAGTATTTACCTTACAGAGTTGTGATCAGGATTAATGTGAATAATACATATATATACAAATTTAATTTAGTGGTGGGACACAGAACATAACATGTAACTGCCATTGGCTCGAAGTATGAAGGACGGATGGTAGTTGCATGAGAGGATGGGCTGGGAAAGAATTTTACGAAAGGAAATAGCACCAGCAAAGACCAGGAGCTGGAGATGAGCATGGCGCGAGCCCAGGAAGGAGCGTAGACCCGCCTCAGTGCAATCCACAATGGTCTAGTCCCTTCTATTGGATACTCTGTTCTACCCATTTGATTTTGGACAAAAAGCAAAGCTAATGCAATTGCAATTTACCAACACTTTCACCCTGTCTCCAAAGAGAATTCAATACCATTCTCTCTTTGAAGGGTTGATTTTCATCTGCACGGCACACTGCTCCATTACCATTCCTGCCAGTCTTCAAAGAGATGCTCTCACTTTCTTAATGCAGGTTGTTATCTCCTTGTCAAATGATGCCTCAGTGCAAGGAACATTCCCAAGTTACCATGAATACAGATACAACTTTCAGCTTTGGACTTTTGATAGTCTAGCAATTCAAAGGCAGGGCAAAGTGATATATATGCCTCTGCCTTTTACCCAGTCTATGGTACACAGAATTTTTTTTTTTTCATTTTCATGAGATTGTCTTTGTGTCCTTTGTGGCTTTTATCAGCAGCTACAGTGAGATGCTCGACAGAAAAGTTAGACTATATCTGAGCCCTTCCATAGAGGCAAGGATGAGAAACCTCAAGCTTGCCGCATAAAAGGGCAGGGCATGGGAAACTGAACTGCAACAAGCTAATCTCTTCATATTAGAAAACTGACTCCTTGTTTCTTTCTGAAAACAGCAGGAAAATTCTCCCTTCATTTCCGTGCAGTCTGTAACAGGGAAATACAATTAAATGGCCTATGAGAAAAACAGTGTTCTCAGAAAGATACTGTGACCACTTTACCCTTTTATCTGAGACGCTCATAATACCTTCAGAAAGTCACATGGCCAGCAGACCCTTCCAGCCAGGCTTTGCTTTAATCCCTTCTAATCCTCACAGCATCCCTGTTCTGTTGTTATTCTTCACTTTTGGTCCAAAGCACATAGAATGTGTAGAACCCTCTGTACAGTTTGTGTTCTCAGGTATTCCATACTCACTGCCCTGTACCACTAAGATACCCAATCATCCCACACTTGAGATATGACTAAGTGAAAAGAAGGAACGCTATAAACTGTGCTATTTTGATATGCAGAAGCTTAACAGAGAAAGAGGGAGAAAGGTTTAGTGGGTCCTGCTCATACAATCTGGGCTTCCTGGAGAAGCAATAGATGAGTTGTACAGGCAGAGGTCATTCTGCCACTTCTGGCTTAATATTCAAACGGAACACTGGCACATTTTGCCACATTAGACTTTGTCCATTTGATGGCAAAACATTCAGAGCAGAATGCAAACAAATCATCTCAACCTCTAGGGTTTTGGAGTTATGCTGACAAAATTCCTTGAGATTGGGTAAAATGCTTACTTTCCTTTGGGACATGCTGGCATCCCGCACAGAGGTAGAAACTCCTCTGATGGCTGAGCAGAGTGACAAATAGAGAGCATTCCCCGCCCCGCTTCAGCTTCTGACTGGCAAATGTCTACCTACAATGCATTTAGACTTAGAAGTCCTCGAGCAGCCAGTGCATAGACATGGTGGGTTCTATTTCCCCTTTTAGGTCCTAACAAGCCCTCAGCCCACGCAGGCTGTGTGATGCCACAACAGTGTCCACAGACCAGGACGTGCTCACAGACAAGCCAGATAGACAGTGGACCACCCTATCTTGTTGCCACTCTTGGGCACTGAAATCCCATTTTTAAGTAATTCCATTTTTAATAAAGCCAGACTGCCTTTTGATGATTTCTCTTTTTTGCTTTAAAATAAAATAACTTGCTTAGTAGCCTTCTCACGTACCCTTCCTGAGAGAATAGCGCAGACGGACCATGCAAATGAATATCTGGGGCATCTAAATACTGTGTTGGCGTCCATGCTTATCCAAATCCAATCTCTGCCGAGCCCCCACACTTCAAAATTCTGCAGCCAAAGAAGACTGGAAAATGTATAAATCATGATTTTGCTCCTGGGTACCTAGCCACAGTGATGAGGCGCTTAGCATCCTATCCCACCTGCATCCTAGAGGGCCATAAACTCTTCTGGTTTTTCTGAGGCTTCACTGAAAGTAGAGAAGATACTTTCACTGAAAGTAGAAGAAGATCCATATTTACTATTCAGGACTGAGAAGAAACACGCTGTAAGCCATCCCTTATGCTTCGCTGTCAGCACAGACTTGCAGGGGGAGCGTACTAGATTGGATTGCTTTAGAATGGCATCCAAAGCGATCCTCAAGGAAGAGGCCACAGACTGGTTAATACCTGCAGTGCTCTTGAAAGTTGTCTCAGAGTTCCTCACTGTTAGGAGTCCCGAGGTGATTGTAACTATGATGGTCACGGGTAACACGTGGAGAGGACAGAACTCATATGCGCCTTACATAGTCAACAGCCAAGCTCTTTGTTCTCAGTCAATTTCCCCCTATGCCTCAGGGTAGTCTACCAGTAGTCAGACATCATTTTTCTGATGTTGTGTAGGTACTGGAAGCATGCTAGGGGAAGAGCTGACATCTGGCAGCAGATCCTGTGGGACTTATAAAACTGACAGATGTCACATGTAAGAAGCATGCTTCGCACTTGACACCCAATGGTGTTACAAAAATGTCACTTTTAATGCAAACTGAAAACCAAAGTTTAGCATCCTTTAAGAAAATAAGTTGACATTCTAAGGCATCTCTCTTACAACTTCCTTAAGAATCTATGCTACATTCAAGTTGCAAATGACATTGAAATATTTGCTAGATATTGATTTCAGAGAGTAGTTCATAGAAAGCAGACTCTGGGTTTGACCTAATCTTTTAAAAATTGATCTTGGAGTTCCATGTCCTGTTTTAATCAGGAATTAGGGAACAGTTATTTTGGAAAGAAAAATTATTTAGTTTCTTAATAAGCAGTATGACACTTTTACTGTTCTCATCAGCCCTAAGGTTCTTCTTCTTGACACTCATGGGATAGCAATGTTGTCTCATGGATTCACAGCTGGGTACAAACAAGCTTCCATGATTCTAGAGAGCCACCTCTCCTTTAAACTTTCTGGTCAGCTCATGTGGGAAGGCCCAGAGCATAATTAACACTACTTAAAGAAGGTCTCTTGCCGTTCTGAAAACCCTCAGTCTCTGGAGAAAACAGAAGAGGCAGATCCCATAGGAAGTCTTTTCTTCTTCCTTCTAGTGTTAGCTGTGTCAGGCAGCAACTTGACAGTGGGGACCAATTGTGTAAAAGCACTAAGTATATACTCACATTTCTCATCTAAATCTACTTTCATTCATTAAAAATGTACTGAGGGCCTATTATGTGCTATGCATTAATTTTCAATGTTACAGCTAGAGGAATAAATGAAAAAAAACAAAAATCCTAGCCTTCTCTATTCCAGCAATGGAGATTGACATCAAGATAAATAAAATATGTATCTTGCTAAGTAATGGTAAGTGTTAGGGAGTCAAAGAAAAAAGCCAGATGTGTTGGGGTAGGAAAGGAGTATAGAAATTTTAGGTAGGATATACGGGAAGAATTGTTAAGAAGATAATTTCTGAGTAAATGCCTGAAGGAAGTAAGGTAACAAGCCATGGAATTATCTGGAGAAGGACCAGACAGATGAAAGGACTCCAGACAGATGAAATAGCAAGTGCAAAATCCCCTAAACATGGCATGTTCAGGAAAAAGCAAAAATGCCAGCGCATCCAGAGCATATGATGGCAGAGCAGGAGGAGAGGTCATTGGTCAGATCATATAGGGTCCTAGAGGCCATTGTAAGGACTTCTGCTTTTATGCTGAGTGAGATGGGAACCCAGGAGAGGCTTTTAAGCAAAGTAGTTACATCATCTTACTCATGTTATAATAGTATCACATAGGCTGATGTGCTGAAACCAAATTATATTAGAAGCAAGGATGGGAAGACAGGTAGGAAAGAGGCTACTGCAATAATACAGTCAAGAGGTGATGGGTTTTGACTGTTGAAGGTGTGGACTTTCAAGGCAGGGTTGGATTCTAGATATATATGCATATAGGCTGCTTTAGTCAAACTTAATACTTGGTTAAAACGAGGTCAAGCAAACAACTATCAGAAAACCTTTCAGACATTCATAGAATACACAGAATATATCACGTCCTCTGCAAACACATGTAGTAAAAAGATCTACATAAATTCATATACAGTATATTCTCCATACTTATTTATGTTCTCTACTCAGGTTGCATATTTCTTCTTAGTTATCCCATTACTAGAAACATCTTGAATAAACCAAATTTGATGACTTAAATTTTGAGCTCCTTTGGAAAAGCATATTTTATATATGCATAACTTTGGAATACATTTTCATACGTAAATGTAATTACTAAGTGGAAATCCACCATTGTCATTAGTACTTGTAGTCTTTCTAAAATTTCTAATGTGCCTGCCGTAATTTGTGGAAAACACTGTAAAACTCTGGTCCTCCTATGCCATACCTGTCTCAGAGGATTAGTTTTCAGTCCTAGACAAAATATTCGCAGCTCTTCATTTGGAAATCACCTTTTGCAGAAGTGAGCTCCCTGATGAAAGGTTGTGTTCCCTCTCTGGGGTAGCCCATATCCAATGGCTGGTCCATGCAGGGTACAAAGACATGGCTGCTCTGCCTTGACTCACAACTCTGAAGGGCCATGCCAGCTCCAGAGCTCTCTGTGGACTTGACTGTGGCCTATGCTGTAGCCTCATCACGTTCAACTTCTTCCTCTGCACATCCTGCCTTTCTCACTCCCTCACAGGTATTGTTCCTGAGAGCACTCACCCAATAAACTTACTGCATGCAAATCTCAGGCTCAGAGTCTATTTTCCTGGAACCCAAATTAAGACATCATGACCTTATTTATACAACTTTTATTTAATGAAATTGAATACTGAAGCCATGGATACAGCCAAGGTATCAGCCACCTAAATAAAATAAATACTCACCAAAGGGAATGAATGTTAACTATTACTATTTTAAATTTTAATTCTGATCTAATCCCCAAATTGCTTACTATTTCAGTCCATTATTTACCTTATGGAAAAGGCTTTTAAAATGAAAGACGAACTTCCAAGAGAAAACTCTTTGCCACTGTACAAAATGTATTTCCTACTCCACAAATTATAGAAAACACACATGAAGAATTCAAAAGATAGATGTCCTTAGAAGTCAGAAGTATATGACAATTACCTGAGCATACATATATCTTGGAAGGAGATTAAGACAGTCACGTTTGAAATTGTTATCTAAGTTCCTCAGACACTCAGCCATTAATGAAATGAGCTTTATACATATTAAAAAAATAAAGTTGTATCTATTCATAGGTGAATATGCTTAGAAGTGCTCTCTTGACTGGGGGTTCTTTCAAACACAAAGAAACATTGCCTGCCATTGGAGATATCTGTATGCCACTGTCAGTTCATCTCCCTGGAAACAGAAGAGAGGTTCATAATATAATGTATTCTGCTAATAGCAGTAACCCTGATAATATATGACATAGAGATAGCAATTTTAACTATGCACCACGAAACACTTTATGTATGCATTAATGAATTCCAGTAAAACTGAAATACAGTGAGTTGGAATTATTTCTTTTCTCCTTTGTTTGACTAACAGCATCTTGAGATCAGAGATTCTCTATCTCCTATTTTGGCTTTGGCTTGGGAGTGATTTTTGTTCTTTCTAATGTTTTTATAAAAACCAGATAAACAGATTGTTCTTTGGGGGGCTGAGAAATTACTGCATGGTCACAATAATTCACTGTAATGAGACACATAAGTAATCTGAGAATAATGATATGGGAACAGTTCAGTGTTGTTACAAGATTTCACTTGTCATACTTGGAGCTCTATCATTCCATTTTGTACTGTTAGAATTAGAAATAATTTAAAAAATCACCTATTTCAAGTTTTTTCAGAAGAAAAATATCAGGCCCAGTAAGATAAAGTTATTTGTCTCGAGGCCATAGAGGTATTTGTTGCAGAATTAAAGCTGGAAATTCAGGTCTCCTTCCTTTCAGGATGGTGAACTGAGTACAAATTTAGCTTTGTCCCCTCCCAACATACCACAAAGTGAAGGAAGACATATAAGAATCATAATTTCATAATTATGCTAGGACTCTAGAGAGGATATCATCAGCAGGACAGAAATGCTGAGGAATTTCTAGAAGATATAGATGGGCTTCTGTGTCTCTTAAACCTGTGTTCATGTCGAGTACATCTGTCTCTTTCCTGGCCCCATTCAGTGAACCCACCAAGAAGGACCTCCCTTATCCAAGGGGGTGGGGTTTTCCAGCTTATGTGTCTGCTACCTAGTAAATAAATTCACACAAGAGTGAGAAATAGCTCATTCTGCCAGTTTACTTAACAGTGAATCCAGGTTTACTAGGACAATTCAATGTACACGCCTGGAGTCACACTGCCCGGGTATGTAACTGGGACTCATAATTACACTTGCTCATAACTGAACATACTATTTGCATCCTTGGAGACTCAGTTTACTTATCTCTAAAGAATTAATAATAACAGCACTTATGTTCGCAGCTATTATTGTTTGTTATTTTTAATTATCCTTTTTTTTCTCCAAGTCTCAAGTATAAATAAACCTACTTTTAAAATACCAGATGGGCTCAGATTGATGCTGAAACCAGAGCAAAGCACTGCACATTCTAATATATGTGCAGGAGAGGATTGACAAAGGTGTGAGCTGTTCCTCCATATGAGGATGGTAAGAAACTCTGCATTTAGAAGCAATAAGTGTAAAGAACAGGAGTTTAAAAAATACAATGATGTTCAGAATAACTAATTAGAAAACTATCAATATCTTCTAGAAAGCTTGGACAATCAGGCCCTCCCCATCTCCACATGTTAAAAGAGCTGAATGTGGACTTTGTCTTCAGGATAAAGCCAAGGAAGCATTATCTAAATCAGAAGCTAATTTAACTAATCTGGGGTAGGACTTAGACAGCCAAATCTCTTAACAGCTCTCTAGGTGACTCTGGAGTTAAAGGCCATTTTTCTAAGCCAATGGTTCTCAAAGTGTGGGCCCTGGGATAGCAGCATCACCATCATTTGAGAACTTACTAGAAATGCAAATTGTTTGACCCAAAACAATGATGCTAAACCTGCTAAATCAGAAATTGTGTATGGAGCCCAGCAATATGTGTTTTAATAAGCGTTTTGGATAATTCTGATGCATGTTAGTTGGAGAACCACTGTTCTTAATGAAGTGGATGATGTAATTTAGAGGACCCTTAATGGCCTGGGGACTTGGGCCAGAGCCTAAAATTAGGGAATAGTATGATGTAACTCCAGACTTATATGATGGGAAAAAAGATGAGGGAGGGAAAGAGGAGGAAAAAGGATGAAAATTTAACTCTATTCAGGAGAAAAAATGATTTTGATAGCACCAAGTATTGTTAGTCAAAGTCAGCTTTCTCATTCATAAGAAATAAATGATGCCATCATAATTGGCTGTCTGACCAAAAAGACCCTTAAATATATATATTTCAAGATAGACTCAAAAGAATCAAATGATAAAAAAATGTATATCTGAATAAACAGTGTGGGAAGCAACCTCTTTAATAAGAAATCTGATTTAATCAAATAAAATGCACACATTCGACCACATGAACATTCTCAGCACCATTTTACAAAGAGTGACTGATTTATTTAAAAAATGATCATGGGGCAAAGGATACAAGCAGAAAAATCATAGAAAAAGAAATCCAAATGATTTCTATGAAATGATGCCCAATCCCAATGGTAGTCAGGGAAATGCCAATTGAACCCATATTCCACTTATCAGACTGACAAAAATTGATAACTGCAATAATACCCTGTATTGAAAAGATGCAGAGAAATTAACAGAATCAAATATTGTTGAGAAGGATGTAAATTTCACAGAAAAAACAAAAACAAAAAATTTTGGAAAATGTACATCTCTATTAAGATAGCGTAGAATAAAATATATGTGTTTACACCAAGAAATTCTGTTTTTGGTTATCTACTCTGTAGATTAAAAGTGCAAAAATGTAATAAGTGAAAGGTATTTTTACTATAGCATTGTATGTAGCAGCAATAAAGTAAAACTCTATCCATTAATAGGGGAATGGTAGATGTAAGTATTTTTTTTAATTTTTACTATGTACTATTACGCTACTATTCAAAATACGTATTTTAGATTGTATCTAGGACCAGGAGAATCATTAATGGTTGAATGATGCCTTTTTTGTTAAAATTAAATGCAAAAAATACTCCTGTGTATTTGTCTTTATGTAGTTAATAAGGGATTAAGTCACTTGGAATTATCATCTCTTCCTCTCCACGCACACACACACACACACACATGCACACACAAGACAGTCACATAGAAATTCAAGATGAAAATATAATAAAGTTGCCTTTAAAAATTGAAAATACATGGCTGGACTTAAAACTGAAAAGAGCTCCTTGAAAACTCAGGAGCTGGAAATAACAGAGATACACAGAGTAGTGATCAGAGGCTGCAGATAAATTGTTTACAGCTATTACAGGTACATACAAACCCTAATGCTGAGGGCTGTGGAAAAGGACATTTGAACAGCCCAAATCGCTCCCAGTGCTATAGCAGCTCTAGCAGCATGATAGAGAGAAACACAAAGGGCTAGTAAGAGGGACTTGATACAGGATTTGAAAAAGTCCACCAACTGACTCTGAGAATAAACTAAGCACCTTATGATTCACATAGGGCCATGGATTTAAAAAAAAAAAAAAAAAAAAGAATCAACCACAAGAAACTGAAATTACACACTAATTAACCAAGACCAAAAGCCAAGAAGTTAACATGAAAACAGGTCAGAAATCATGGAACCCATGGGGCCAGATAGAGGGAAATGGAAAACCACTGTCTAGGACTGACTTCACATTCAGACAATTTGCAAAGGAAAACAAAATAATAACAAAAATTCACTGAAGATAAGCACACAGTGTATAATAAGGAAGATAGTAATGTACAAAGAAGAAACAGGAACCCTGATTTCTATGCAACTGACAACACTGTGCAAAACATATAAGGCAAAAACTGATGGAATTACAGGGAGCAATTCAGTAATCCACCATCCAAGTAGAATATTTTAAATCATCTTTTAGAAACTGATAGGTTGAACATTTGTAAAGCTACTATAGCTATAGAAGATTTTAACAACACACATTAACACGCTGTATCTACTAGATATTTTAAACTCTACATTCAACTAATTTTCAAGTGCACATGAAAATGTTCAAAAGCTGACCAGTCACTAGTCCATAAAGAAAGTCTCAACAAATCCCCCAAAATAGCTCTTGTAAAGACCATACTGTATTATCACATAACAATTAAATCAGAAATAGCTAATATCAGAACTATTTAAAAATATATGTGTAACTAAAAGTCACACTACTACATAGTACCTGGGTTGACTAAATCATAATGAAAGTTATGAAAAACTGTATATTTAGAAAATAATAACAAATATCAAAATAGACCCCCAAATACATAGAAACCTGGTATATATAATAGAAATGGAACTAAACATCATGGGGAAATGTTAGATATTTAGTAAATGGCATAAGTAAATGGGATTTCCATATGGAAAACATTAGATCCTTATTGAAAACTATATTTTGAAATGAGATCCAGATATTTTGGAGACCTTAATGAACACACAAAAAAAAACCCTACAAAGAATAAGAAGCCTTTGAAACCATCAGAAGAAATTATAGAAGACTATCCTTATGACCTTGACATAGAAAAGAATTTCTTAAACAGGGCACAAACAGCATAATCAATGAAGGAAATATGTTGATAAATTTGAGAATACCAAAATTTTAAAATTCCGCATGAGAAGAGACCCCATAAACAAGTTTAAAAGACATGTTAAAAACCGCAAGAACAGTTGGCAATATATGTAACAGTTAAAAGATTTTCACTTAGAATATCAATGAACTACAAATCAGTAAGAAAAGGTCAAATCAATGGAGAAAGTATATGAAGCTGCAATTCACAGAAGAGGAAACCAAGTGGCCAATAAACTTCTAAAATGCTACACCCCCTTAGTAATGAGGGAAATGCAAAAAAAAAAAAAAAAAAACAGTAAAGAAATACCTCTAACTGCCAAAATTAAAAGTCTGAGTATATTAAATGCTAAGGAAGTGGTAGCCAACAGGAGCTCTCATACTCCAGGGGTAGGAGTGTCAAATTGAACCACTATTTTGCATAGCAACACACCAGAGCTGAGGATGGGGGCTAGGGTCTGTTGCAGTGGATGGTTAGTTATAGCTACCTATACACCTCACAAACCCATGCTCTTGCCTTTACAAAACAAGTGTAACACGTTTCTTTCTGTGTACCCTACAAACCTAATACCATACTCACAGGGAGCTCAATAAATCTTGTAGGTGCAGGTAAGGAGCCCTTCAAAGAACGCCAGCTGAGTCATTATTCCGGTCTACGGGCTCCCTCTTCAGCATTTTAAAATTAAATTAGGTTCTCAGTGTCCATCTATTTCTGGACATTTCAGTCAGCAGCCCCAACAATGTACATAAAACAAGGTGGTTTTGTCAAATGTGATAGAAAAGGACAGACAACTGGCAATTTATTTGTAACTCCACAGAGAATTTTTCACACATGCAACACAAATGCCAGAGTCCACACCCACTTCAAAAGCTCCCATCATATTTTGGTTTCCAGTCCAGAACTGGTTTGGTTGGCTACAAATTTTTCCTTTTTTTCTTTCTTTCTTTTTTTTTTTTTTTTGCAGTCCGCCAGCCTCTCACTGCTGTGGCCTCTCCTGTTGCAGAGCACAGGCTCCAGACACGCAGGCTCAGCGGCGTGGCTCACGGGCCCAGACGCTCCGCGGCATGTGGGATCTTCCTGGACCAGGGCATGAACCCATGTCCCCTGCATCGGCAGGCAGACTCTCAACCACTGCAACAGCAGGGAAGCCCCCGATTTTTCTTTTTTTTTTAAGATAAATTTATTTACTTATTTTTGGCTGCATTGGGTCTTCGTTGCTGCACATGGGCTTTCTTTACTTGCGTCAAGCGGTGGCTTCTCTTGTTGCAGAGCATAGGCTCTAGGTGCATGGGCTTCAGCAGTTGTGGTACGCAGGTTCAGTAGTTGTGGCTCAGGGGCCCTAGAGCGCAGGCTCAGTAGTTGTGGCGCATGAGCTTAGCTGCTCTGCAGCATGTGGGATCTTCCCAGACCAGGGCTGGAACCCATGTCCCCTGCATTGGCAGGCAGGTTCTTAACCACTGTGCCACCAGGGAGGCCCTACAAATTTTTCTTTTAAAAATTTCACTCAATCAGAATATGACTACCTACTATGTGAAGAAGCAATTCTTCATTACTACTTTCAGAATGCAAAGGAGATAAACATATGATTTAACTAATAATGGAAAATGAATAACCACTCAAAATATTTTTTTGAATTTCACTTAGGCAAAGAAAAATAGTCTAAGAAAATAGAGCAATCTAGGAGAACAAGGCTGTTAATATTAGCCTTAGGACTTCAGCAGATTTAAACACTTTACTTCTGTATGTTTAACATTTATAAAATAATAAGCATGAAACCTAGGTGCTGTTGGGTTAAGGTACTCCTAAGAGGCTAAGAACTAAGGGACCTGAATTTCTTCTCTTTTTGAAAAAACACAAAAAAATGTATGAGAAGAAATCAGCCTGTATATACCTCTTACACAGAATTGGTTAATGTTGTTATTTTGTTAAAGATTAACAATAACACGTAATAATAAAAGAAACAAAACATAATAAAGTAGAATTCTTGCTTGTATGACCCTGCAACACTTCCTTTCCCACCCTAAGGTTACTCCTCTGCTATCATTAATCAGGTGACTATATCTCCAGTACTTTTTTTTAACAATTTAATAATATACATATCCATAAATAACAGTGTGTTACTTTCTGAAACTCGCTTTTGTATTCCCTATTGTGTTTTTGAACTCCATGTATGTTGTCCTATACGTTCATCTTAACTTTTATACAGCACGCCATTGTT
Source organism: Aethalodelphis obliquidens (assembly GCF_003676395.1). Taxonomy (NCBI): domain Eukaryota; kingdom Metazoa; phylum Chordata; class Mammalia; order Artiodactyla; family Delphinidae; genus Aethalodelphis; species Aethalodelphis obliquidens. Next base: position 38,316,169 of record NW_020837949.1, read on the forward strand.
TGAATGTATTACCCTTTATCCATTACTATTGGTGGATACTTGGTTTATATCCAATTTTTCACATTACAAACATTTTACCTGTAAAAAATACTGAAGTGAACATCTTTGTATGACTTCTGGTAAACAGAAGGAATAATTTCTCTGTTAAAGAGCTAAAGGGTTAAGCATGAGTTCTGGGTTATTAGCATTTTCAGCTTTATTGGTTATTGCCAAAAACACTAAGGGAGTGGGAAGGTAGGCCTTCTCATACAGTACTGTGAGCAGTGAAAGTTGGTGCTGTTGCCTTCATGATAAGGAATTGGCAAAGGTCACCAAAATAAAAAATGCATATAAGCTTTGGCTGCAGAATTCTATGTCTGAAAATATATCTTCACAACATACTTGCTTATGAGTACATACATGTATATTTAGGACATCATTAAACATAGCTTTTTTTGTAATAGTGAATAATTAGAATAAATTTGATGCTCTTTTCATAGCATTTTTACAAGAAATACTATAAACAATTTTGAAGTCTACAGTCCAAACCTCCCTATACACACACACACACACTGAGCAGTTGGAAAAAACAAACAAACTAAGTTTTATGTCTGGTGCTAATTTCAACTGTCCCTTTAATTAGCTCAGGTCTTTAGCCCAATGTCTAGGATTTTAAATCACCCTCCCCTTACCTTCTCTTGCTGGTGATGATGTGTGGTATCTGTGGAACTTATTGTGTCCTCCCCGGGGGCTATGGGGAGGGAGTTTGTGTATGTGTAGTGACCTTTGGTACTACTGACCACCATAGGCATGTCTGTACTGTGTGTCCTGATGGCAGAATTCAAGGTATTGTCCCCCTTAATTTGATTGATCTTAATGATGACCATACATCAATGCTTCATGGTCCTGGAAAAAGAGTAGAAGCCTCCAGTTCTCTACACTTCCCCCTCTGTCTCCTCTGTCCTATACTGTATGTCATAGAAGCTTCTCCAGGTCAACTTGCCTCTATTCATGGCAGCTTCAAAGAAGCTCCACCATCTCTCAGTACAGCTACTCTCAGTCAGTGTTAGGGGACTATGGGAAAGTGTGGATCCCATACCCGGCCTGTAAGAACTGGGGACAACTCAGAACATCTCAGAAAGTCTGGCCTTTCTCCTGCCTAAGTTGACTGCACTAATGAATTTAATTGATGTGGTCACCCCCCAGGTTATTTCTGGAGGCCCCGTCTGTGACAATCTTCTTCTAAACATAAATTGGGATAAAAACTCCAGGCATTTTTCTCAAGAGAAACTCTCTGACACCCTAACTCAAAGTGTGAAGAAAAGGGACTGGGAGCCACATACTTGAAACCCCTTCTTCTGCTTTTCTCCCCATTCTCTTTGATGCAGCCTTTGGGTCCTGCTAGGGCTAGATTTTCTCTTCCTTTTCCTACTCTGCCTATTTCATGCCCTGGCCATCGCAAGCAAAAGGAATATCATCACTATACTATGCAAGACACCCTATAAATCTGAGTCCTTGTAAGTTGATTCTTAATAAATTTAGAATATTCTCTCTATATTAGTGCCTGGCTTTAAGCTTGGTGTTTTGTTGTCAAATTCTATTTTGGAAGTTAGAAGCTGAAAAGGTTCTCATTGATTGCTTGCTGCAACACTTTGTTCCACCCCCCCACCCCACACCCCCCCGCAAATACACACACCACCATCAAGATGGGCAGAAAGGGGCTTCCCTGGTGGCACAGTGGTTGAGAGTCTGCCTGCCGATGCTGGGGACACGGGTTCGTGCCCCGGTCCGGGAAGATCCCACATGCTGCGGAGTGGCTGGGACCGTGAGCCCTGGCCGCTGAGCCTGCGTGTCTGGAGCCTGTGCTCCACAGCGGGAGAGGCCATAACAGTGAGAGGCCCGTGTACCGCAAAAAAAAAAAAAAAAAAGTCGGGCAGAAGGATGCTTTAAGCTGACTGGAGAAGAGCATGTATGAACACAGGCAAACGAGAAAAGTATATTAACATGTGTCAACACATTACATTCACTCCCCATATACACATGTAACCGGATATTAAGTAGGAGTTTTTCTGTAATCCTAGGATTGCCTGCTAGGATCACAAACTGTGCACAGTGTCTCCAAATACCAAACTTTCCCAAGACAGACACCAATGAGCGGTGTCAGAAACCTCCCTCAGATATTACTGAGATAGCTGAGTAAGCTCCACTACTCCAACCACTTCACTAGCTCCCCTCCTCTACCATCCTGACACCTAGTCTATCGAAGGGGAAGAATAAGGAAGGGGGAGCAAAATAATTAATTGTTGGAGTTGGAAGAGTCATCAGGAGTGTAGGCTTTACGGGTAACTTGGAGCGTTCATCCCCTAAGTGAGGTCAGTCCGTTGTATCATTTCCCTCTTTCTGGCCCAGAGATAAAAGGCATTTCCATACAAATCCCTAGGGGCAGGAAGTACATGTTCCCCTGTCCCCATCTCAAACATGTCTTAAAGTCCTTTAACTGGGAAATGAGATGGGAGACTTCAACCAGAGAAGACAGTGGTCTATTTTTGTGTTTGCTTCTTGTTGTTTATTTGTTTTAATAATGGGAAATGATCAGCAAGTTTTGGAATCTACACAAGTTTTTGTTAAGGGGGTCAGTCACATAGTCTAGAAGATAGGTAATAATAGAAGAAAGATGAAAGTTTTCACATTCATGCTCTACTAAGTTTGGGCTACTTAACAGAATGGCTACATGTGCTTAAAAGTTAAGACTAGAAGTATATATACCAATATATTAACAGATATTATTTCTTGCTGATAAAATTAAGGGTGATTATTTTTAGTTTTATTTAATGCATTTGCAAATCTTTCATAAATTCCACAATAAACTTAAAAGTCAGAATAAAGCTCCACTCTTTCCAAATGAACAGATGAGTAGAATGTTACGAGGGTATCAGTCACTATTTCTAAGTTATATTACTTTCATACGAATTAGTCTTCTACTTAATTCTCAAGTTAAAGAACAATGGTAATCCCAATTGTCACTGTACATTTAGAAATTAGTATTTTCTGAACACCAAGGTAAAATGAAAAACCATACCCCTGATTAGAACCACAAGAAGAGAAATAAAAGAGTTACAACCCTTGCCCTCTACATCCTTGAGACCTGTATTTTAAGCTCTAAAATAATCCACCTGATGGGGGACCTGAGGCTCAACAGAGCTTCAACTAACTCTGGGCACAACTGCACTTTCCTATCTCCTCTCACTTTGGTCTCACTCCTACTGTCTTCAAAGCTTTATTTTGGGAATACCAGGTGCTGAATAAATGAATAAATGACTCATGCCATCCACATGGCAGCCAGCAGCCTCTAGTATCCCCTTCAGGAAGAAGGTTATTAATGCAATGTTGTCATGGAATTTGATCACTCCCTCAGATCTAAGTGCATTCTGTTTTCATAACCAAAAAGACCTTCCTTGATAGTCTTAACTATTGTAGACCAGAAAGTATTCAGTGAGGCCAAGTACAATTTTGATCATCTTAATTCCAAGGACACTAATTTCTTAATTATATTTAAAAAAAAAACTCAGTGTTTCCAGATGGATTATTCTTTATCAAATATTTTAATTTAGCAACTTTACCACTTTTAGTAGATCTTATACCACCATGCAGGGGGAAAAGGTTGGAGAAGCAAACTAGATTAATGACTGAATTATTGTTTTATCTTAAGCTGAAAAATCCTTCAGGCAAAGCTATTGAAAGCACAGGGCCAAATTAACATGTAATTTACTCTTTTCTTCTTCATTGGATATTAAGGTCTCTTTCTCATAGTTATTCTATAATAGCCAGTTCTGTGTCGTGAAAGGAAACAGCAGATTCCTTGTTCCTAATTCGACAGGACATAATTAAATGCTGGAAAGAAAATTCTCATAATTATTTTTAAAAGATATAAAGAAAGAAAACACAACTTTACTAGCAGTTTTATTGACTGGAAGAAATCTCTTCAATTAACCTCTTCTTCTATTGGCCACAACAATTTTCAGTTGGATTATTAGAAGAGTTTTTGCTTTGTATTAAAATTTTGAATCAAGAGGAGTCAGAAAGGAAAGTTTTCTTGGCACGGACCCGTACTGACCCCAGCCTGGGGAGAGTGAGTTAGCAGAAGCCCGCTTACCCCCTCTTCCTCTCCCACTCTCTGAACATACACTTGAAGGTGGCAGGACTCTGACAGAATTGTGCTGATCTCTGATGTGGATGTCCAGCCTGCTGCATTTCGTGCTGAGCCAAACCTCAAGCATGAGCTGCAGGTAACGAGTTTACTTCCTTAGGAGTTAAAGAAAGATACGTACATGGTCAGTTCATCGGAAGTAGTCTCCACAATGTCACAACTCAAAACCCCAGCCTGGAAAGCAGAGAGGCAGGGAAGCCTCTGAAACAGAAACCTCTCGTTGCCTCTTGGTCACTCAAAGTACCTGCTCTCAATTCTCCTGTCTCTGCTTTAAATGAGCATCAGAAAACCACAGTCCTGTTGAGGGAGAATGTCCCTGGTTCCTGTGAAACATCCCTCTCCCCTCGAGCCGGGTTTAATTGCAAACCTGAAGAAGTATTGTGACAGAGCCTCTGCATTTTTCTGATAAGGTACAGTTTTTCATTTCCCTCTGGCTTTATGATCCTCAAGGGTGGGGAAGTGCTGACAATGCAAGTCAATGACCAGAGGTGTTGACTCTCCAAGTGCTGATTTTTCTAAAGGAAGGCAGGCAGAGAAAACCTAGGAATTAACATTGTGGTGAGGAAGAAAGCGTGGCCATGGCAACGGATTTGGATACTTGAGGAGGAAGAGAGGCTTCAAGATGAGTCAGTAATATCTCTATCTAAGTAAGTGCAAATTAAAGAGAAAGATAAAAATGCTTTGTCACCATGACTACATTGCTGGGAAAGCCTTGGTGTTTACATCTGTCCTAAAGTTGGAGTACTAGTATTGCTGCTGCCGCTCTGCTACTACTTCTACTACTATGAATAGCAAAAATAATAATGGTGGGTACCATTTATAGAGTGTTGATTTCTATAACCGATTTTTTTAAAATTAATTTTTATTGGAGTATAGTCGACTTACAATGTTATGTTAGTTTCTGCTGTACAGCAAAGTTAATCAGTTATACATATATCCACTCTTTTTTAGAGTCTAGTCCCATATAGGTCATTACAGAGTACTGAGTCGAGTTCCCTGTGCTATACAGTAGGTCCTTTTTGGTTATCTATTTTATATATAAATATATTCCCAATCTCCCAATTTAACCCTCCCCACCCCTTCCTCCTTGGTAACCGTAAGTTTGTTTCCTACATCTGTGACTCTATTTCTGTTTTGTAAATAGGTTCATTTGTACCATTTTTTTAGATTCCACATATAAGCGATCTCATATGATATTTGTCTTTCTCTGACTTACTTCACTGTTATCATCTCAGTAGTTCTCACACATTGCTGATATAAGCACTATCACCAGCCCCATCTTCAAGAAAATGTGGCTTAGAAAGATTCAGTAACTTCCCAAAGGCCAATGAGCAAGTAAGTGGCAGAGGTAGCATCCAATGCTGTAACTAAGTCCAAGTCCTCTAGGCTATGCTGCCTCAGGCTCAGTGTCACCAGAATCATGTCGTACTTGGTCCTTCAGGCTTCTGAGAGGCAAAAGCCAACTAGCCAACCTCGTCTCTATTGAAAGCCTGCCACTACTGAATGAGCATGTTTCCCATAGTCCAACCACTCCCCTAAAGTGTGCCCTGCTTGTAACACTGCTTATGACAGCTATAATTAAACATTCAGTCAAGATTAGCAAACTTCATTTAAAACAAAGCCTTTTTGTCTTGCTACACTTTTATCACAAAGAACTCTCAGGCTTCTCTGAGATTTCTAACAACTCAACTGGTCCTCTGAAGGCTGTAGGAGGCTGACCGCAAAAATCTCTCCCTTCCAAGGTTTTAATAGCACTGAAATTACAACCCCGGCACAGTCTACTCCAGGACATAAAAAGCTGCTTCTCTCTCCAACAAAGTGCTGTCTTCAACAAAGTGATAAATAAAAGCAAAAACAAAAAATTCTGTCAAACCATGACAGAGTAAGCCAATTAAATTCTTTACTTTTTCAAGAGTGGAGTTTGGTAAATGGCACAATATTTATATGAAGTATTTTTCAAAGTTTAAAGTGCCAGATTATGTGTATCGTTTTAGGATTGTCTATTTCCAATTAAGACTAAGTAGCAAATATTTTGAGCACTCATGTGCAACACCCTACACTAGTTTCAGGGAGAAATACAACACATAAAATGTTGACTCTCCCTTCAAATATCTGTTCTAGTTTCGAACTCCCACAATTCAATAAGCTCCATAAAAAGTGGGTAAAATATTTGAAAAGACACTTCACGAAAGATTATACAAATAGGTAATAAGCACCTGAAAAGGTGCTGGACATTGTTAATCATCAGGGAAATGCAAATTACTAACACAACAAGATATGACTACACTTCTGTAAGGCCTTGTCTTACCTGGACAAGGCCAGGTAAGAATGTAGACCAACTGTATCTCTCCTATATTTCTAGTGGGAATATAAAATGGTATAACTACTTTAGAAAAGGGAGGTCTGAGTTTTATTAAAAAAAAAAAAAAAGTAAACATATATATGCCCTATGATCCAGCAATTTCATTTCTAGGTATTTACCCAAGAGACATTAAAATATATGCCGACCAAGAAATATGCACAAGAATGTTCAGAGCAGCTTAGTCATAATAGCCTGGCACTGAAAACAGCCACAAATTCTTCCATAGGAGAATGGATAAACAAACTGGAATATTCATATCAGGGAATACTATTCAGCAATAAAAAAGAATGAAATACTGATAATGTAACATAAATAAATCTCAAAATGTGCTGAAAGAATCCTTATACAAAAGAATATGTACATTCCTGTTTATTAAAAGGTCTAGAACAGATAAAACTAATCTGTAGTAGAAACAAATCAGAACAGCAGTTTCCTCTGAAACAGTGGCAGAGGGGATTGACTGAAAAGGAGCATGGGAGAACTTCCTGGGTTGATGGTAGTACGTGTTCTATATTTTAATAGGAGTTTGGGTTACAGAGCTGTATATTTGTCAAAAAGCAGCAAGTGTACACTTATGTGTTTTTCATTGCATGTAGACTTTATCTTAAAAAGCTATTACATTTAAAAAATTCTAGTTAAAAGATACTTACGCTGAAGTATTTAACAGGAGTTGAACTGATATCTTCAATTTACTTGAAGTGTACCAAGAAATAAAATGTACTAAGGATTAACAGAGGGAGAGATAAATGGATAGATATATGATAAAGCAGATGTACTAAAACAATGATAAAATAGTAAAAATCAATTTAATGGTGGATATATATATATATATATATATATATATGGTCACTGTAAAATTCTTTCAACTTTACCCCATATGTCTGAAAATACACGTAGTAAAATGTTGGAAAAAACATGCTTCATTCTTTCAGTCTTTACATGAAATGGTTAAAGAGAATGTGTGTAATGAGGAAGGAAAGAGAAAAAGTGGGCAGGAAACAACAGCCAGGTAGATATTATTTTCTATATATAGTTAATCTCCAGTCTCGTTCAACTGCTACACAGTCTTTGTCACACACTTAACAGATATTTATTGAGTTTCTACTATGTACCAGACTCTGTGCTAGAAGAATTCAGACACATTGATTTGATTGATTGGATTTTAAAAAGCTTAGAGTACAGTGGGCATCCAAAGCTTTGATATACATAAAACTTCTTAATAAGGCACTATCATTGTACAATTTTTTCTCAGTTTCTAAATTTGCAGTCTTTTTAATACTTGGGGAATGACCAAATGAACCAACAGCACTATGAGGCTGAAAGCACTTACATTATAAAAAATATACATAATTATTCTGTAATTTATTATAAAGCAAATATGCAGGACATTTGCTTAATTATTATTTTAATAGAGTACTTTGCCCATTTAGGGAGTTAAATTTAAAATATCATGATAAAATCATAATAATTATGACATTTAGGTAACCTCACCTAAACCTATAACTTCAAATAAAATCAATGACTCCCAAATGTGTATTTTTGGCCAACAGCTTGTTTCTGAGTTTCAGAAACTTGAAACCAATGCCCTGCTAGATATTTCTACCTAAGTATCCCTCAAGTATTTCAAATTCAAAAGGTTCATATATAAACACAATATTTTCTCTCACAGAGCTGCTTTACCCTCAGTACGTTTTAGATTAGTTATTCATCCCAGTCCCAAGAGTTAACCTAATCCCCTGCTTCATATTTATTCACTAATATCAAATACTATTTATTCTAGGTTCTAAAAAACTTTAAAAGTTTGTTTTCTCATAATAAAAATAATGCTATCAAATAAAATTCGGAAAGTACAGGAAAACAGCAAGAAATATAATCGCTTGTGATTTTACTATGTAATAGGTAAAATGCTATGTAATATTTCTACTACTCCTTTTCTTTCCTAAATATAGAGTTTTATAGGAGGTTTCTTTTTTCACTTAGTAATATATAATATAAATGATTCAGTACACTGCTTTTAAAAACTTAATGTTATATCATAACCTGTTTTCAATTATGCCATTTCGTCCTTGTAAACTCTATTTTTATTATTTTTCGTTTTTTATTTTTTTTTAACATCTTTACTGGAGTATAATTGCTTTACAATGCTGTGTTAGCTTCTGCTTTATAACAAAGTGAATCAGCTATACATATACATATATCCTTGTATCTCCTCCCTCTTGTGTCTCCCTCCCACCCTCCCTATCCCACCCCTCTAGGTGGTCACAAAGCACCGAGCTGATCTCCCTGTGCTATGCGGCTGCTTCCCATTAGCTATCTATTTTACATTTGGTAGTGTATATATGTCAGTGCTACTCCCTCATTTCATCACAGCTTACCCTTCTCCATCCCTGTGTCCTCAAGTCCATTCTCTATGCCTGCATCTTTATTCCTGTCCCGCCCCTAGGTTCATCAGAACCATTTTTCCTTTTCTTTTTTTTAGATTCCAGAACCAGTTTTTCTTTTCTTTTTTTTTAGATTCCATATATATTAAACTCTATTTTTAAATGCCTGCAAAATTCTTAATTACCTAATGTTCTAACTGTTACACTCTGTAATCTGGTTCACATAATTATTTTTTCTGCATTATTATAAAGGTTATTTTAACCAGTCTCCTCTAAAATCTATAATCTACATTGAGCTATAGTTAGCATTCAAATTCAAAAATGATTCACTTCCTTTCTTAAAAATCTATTGTGGGACCTCTGTATCCAGGATAGAAGGAAGGTACCTAATTAACTCTCCTGCTTGAAAAAATTAAAACACTCAACAAACTATGTAAAACACATTTAAAAACATTGGACATCATATAGCACAGAACAGTTATGCCTGAGATAGGAAAATCAAAGAGGTAATCCCTATGATTGCCCGACTTTATTGCTTGGGAAGAGTTTCCAGGCTGTGACCCAAGATAGGGAAACCCAAGCAAAATCTGGAGCTCTTACAGAATGGAGTAGATGGAGTTGAGAGTTCAGGGAGGTCAGTGTGACTGGAGTTTACAGAATAGAGTACTACAGAGAAGAGAGGTGCAAAGAGAGAACACTCTGGATATATGTAGAGGGACCCCCTTGAGTACTCATCAATGTTCTGATCAGCATACACATGGAAAGAAACTATCTGAGGCCAAGGAAAGAGTTGCCTGAAAAGATAACAGGGAAAAACGTCTTTGCAGCACAAACAGAGCTGGGAAAAATACAGTTCCCATGAGCCAGAATAGAATAACTGATAATTCTGAGTATCAGGTAAAGTAGAATTTTGTAGAAAATCCTACAAAATCTTACAAAAAAAGTAGGAAAGAAGAATTTTTGCCTCATAAGTGGGCAAAAGAAAAAAATGTTTGAGGAAACATTAATCTGGCCCTGCCCAACAAAGATTTAAATCAAGTTCCAAAAAGATTAAATGATTTCCATGTAATTTAACTATGACCCAGAACAAAGTTCAAGAACGTACTTTGTGAATGAAAATTCCTCGATAGTCAATAAAGTAAAATTACAATTTCTGTCATCTAATAAAAAATTACCAAACATACAAATAAACAGGAAAATATAACTTACACTGAAGAGAAAAATCAATAAATGAAAACCTGCATTATGCAGATGATAGAAATTTTAGGCAAGAACATTAAAACAGCTATTATGACTATATTCCATGTGTTCAGGACAGTAAAGGAAATAGTAAATATATTAAACAAAAATACAGATGATATGAAAAAGACTCAAACCTAATTTGTAGAGAGAAAAAGTACAACATCTGAGATGAAAATATACTGAATGGGATTAATAACAGATTAAAGACAACAAAAGAAAAGGTTAGTGAACTTAAAACTTAGCAATTGAAATTATTCAAAATAAAGCACAGAGAAAAATGAGTGATAAAAAATGAGCAGAGAATCTCTGAACTATGGAGTAACACCAAGCAGTCTAACATAGATGTAATGGGAGTCCCCAGAGGAAGTGGGGTGTGCATGCAGAAAAATATTGATAAAAATCATGGTAAAAATTTTTCCAAATTTGAGGAAAATGCAAACAAATACATTCAACAAGCTTAATGAACCCCAAGCATAAGAAATATAAAGAAAACAACATCAGGATATATAAGAACAAATTGTTTAAAACCAGTGAAAAATTTAAAAATCAAGAAGGCCAGGTTGGGGGAGGGAGAAGAAAACAAATTGTGTACAGAGAAATGAAGATGACAGATTTCTTATCAGAAATAATACTAACCAGAAGAGCACTAACAACATCTCTAAATTAGAGAAAGAAAAAAAATCTACCAATCTAGAATTCTTTAGCTAGAGAAAATGTATTTCAGAAATTAAAATAAAATGAAAAATTTTTCTAGATATACAAATTTCATGTAAGTCACTACCAGCAAACCCTCACTTAAGAAAAAAAAGTTAAAGAAATGTTTCAAGCAGAAGGAAAATGATGCTGGCTGGAAATCTGGATCTACATAAAGAAATGAAGAGCACTAGAAATGGTAGATATGTGAGCAAATGTAAGATAATCACTTTTCTTTGAAATATAAATGACCCAAGAAGAGAAAATAATAAAGTATTAAGAGATTAAAACATAGTAGACATAATTTATGGCAACAATAATAAAAAGACCAGGAGGAAGGAAATGGAGTAAAATATTATAAAATTCTTACATTATATGTGAATGGAATAATGTTCAAAGTTAGTCAGAATTAGACTATGTTATTTTAAAGATGTATACAATAAACCCAAAGCAACAACTAAAAAAAAAAAGAAAAGAAACAAGGTGATTTACCTTTTAAGAAAATAAAGGAGATTTAATGGAATCATAAATTATTCAATCCAAAAGAAGGAAGAAAATAATGAAAAGGAAACAAAAACATACGGGAAAACGAGAAAATAATAGCAAAATGGTAGATTTAAACCAAACCACATCAGAAGTCACATTAAATATGCATTATCTAAAACCCTAAATAAAAGTTAGAGATCATCAGATTGGATAATAAAACAAGATTCAACCATAGGCTATCTTCAAGAAATGTACTTAAAATATTAAGATATAATTTAAAATAAAATAATAGGAAAAGATATGTCAAGCTAACAGAAGTCAAAAGAAAGCTGGAATGATTAAAATATTATCAGACAATATGAATTTTACAGTAAAAAAAATATAACCAGTGTAGAAAAAAGAAAGTTTATTATTTCATATGGATGAAGGAATCAATTCGTTAAGAGGACCCAAGAAACTTAAATATTTGCAACTGATAACAGAACTTCAAAAGGCATGAAGCATAAACCAACACAACTACAAAGAGAAATAGACATATCCATATTTATAGTCACACATTTCAAAATCCATCTCTCAATTAATTGACAGAACAAGTAGACAGTCAGTAAGAATAAAATAAGTAAACAGCACTATCAACCAACCTGAGCAAACTGACATTTACAGAAATCTTCACCATCCTATAGCAAAATGCAAATTCTTGGATGCACTCACAGAAAATGTACTAAGATAGACCATATTCTAGGGCATAAAACAAATCTTAATAAATTTAAAATTATTCAAACCAAGCAAAACATATTTTCAAACCGAAATGTAATCAGATCAAAAAACAACAGTAGAAAAATATCTGAAAAAAAAAATCCCCCAAATTTGAAAACCGAACAACACATTCAAAATAACTCTGGGATCAAGGGAGAAATTAAGAGAAATTTCAACAATTATTCAATTGAATTAAAATGAAAACACAACATAACAAAATTTGTGAAAAGAAGCTAAAACAATAGAGAGGAATTTATAGCATTAAATGTCTACACGAGTGAAAGAAGATCTTAAATTAGTAGCTTCAGCATCACCCTAAGAAACTAGAAAAAGAAAACCAAATTAACTAGATAGTAAGCAGAAGAAAGGAAATAATAAAGAGAAGAAATCACTATATTGAAAATAAATCAATAAAACTAAAAGCTAGTTCTCTGAAAAAAATCAATAAAATTTGTAAACTTTCAACCAGAATAATGAGGAAAAAGAGAATAAACACATTATCACAAATTAAAGAGATGACATCATTACAGATTCTACAGATGTTAAAAAGATAATAAGGAAATAGTATAAACATAAGTACACAAAAAATTCAGTAAGCTGCATGAAATGAACCAATTCCTTGAAAGACACAAACTGCCAAAACTTACACAAGAAGAATGAAATAATCTGAACAGCCCTAAATAGCAGGTAAATTGAACTTCCAGCTTAAAAATTCTCACTAGGAAAATCCAGGTCCAGATAGCCTCAGTTGTGATGGATACCAAATTTTCAGGAAGAAATAATACCAAATTTATACAAATAGAGAATTGAAGAAGAGGAAATATTTTCAAATTTACTCTAAGATAACAACATGACCCTGATATCAAAACTAGACAAAGATGTTACAAGAAAATTACAACCCCAAATCTCTCATAAACATAGATGCAAAATTTAACATTTTAGCAGATCAAATTCAAAATATATAAAAAGTCTACTACATCATGCTCAAGTTGGGTTCATCTTGAAAGTACAAGCCTGGTTTAACATTTGAGAATCAATATATTTCACCACATCAACCAACTAAATAAAAAACCACAAAGGACTATCTCAATAGATGCAGAAAAAAACATTTGACAAAATCTAATGTCTATTCTTCATAAGAACTCTCAGGCAACTTGAAAAAAAAAAAAAGGTAAATTCCTCAACCTGATGAAAAGCCTCTAATATAAAAACGAACTAAAAATCAATCAATACTTTAACATTAAACTAAAAAAATTTAAAACTTTGGAAAGAAACACAGCAAAAAAATTTCATGACATTGGTTTAGGCAAAGACTTCTTAGATAGAACACCAAGAGCATAACCCATAAAAGAAAATATTAAAAAATTATACTCAAAATTAAGAAATTCTGCTCTTTCATAGATGCTGCTCAGAAAATAAAAAGTCACAAATTGGGAGAAAAGATTTGCAAATCACATTTCTGATACAGGACCTGTATCCAAAATATATAAAGAACTCTCTAAAATCAATAATAAGGAAAAGAAAAGCAAATGATCAAAAGATCTGAATGGAAACTTTACCAAAGATATGTCAATGGCAAATATGCAAAGGAAAAGATGTTCAACATCATTAGGCATTAGTGGAATGCAACTTAAAACCAAAATGATATACCACTACATATCCACTAAAATAGTTAAAATTTAAAAACCTGACTATACCAAGTGTTGGTGGAGATGTGAATCAACTAGAACTCTCACACACTGCTGGAGAAAATGTAAAAGGAAACACTTTAGAAAACAGATTGATAGTTTCTTAAAAACAAAGCACCTATCATACTGTCTATTTCATTCGTAGGTATTTACTCAAGGCAAATTAAACCATATTTGCACACAAATACTTGTGCAAAAATGGTTATAGCAGCTTTATTTATAATAGCAACAAAACAAAACAACACAAATTCCCATCAGTAGGTAAATGGATAAACAAATTGTGGCATATTCATACAGTATTATGCAACATAGATGAATACCAAAATAATTATGCTGAGTGAAAGTCTAGACCTAAAATGTACATACTCTATCATTTCTTTTATATATACTTCTAGAAAATGCAAACTAACCTACAGTGAGGAAACAGATTACAAAGTTACAAAGGGGCAGGAGGAGATTTTAGGGGTGATGAATATGTTCATTATTTTAATTTCATTGATGGTTTTATGAACATATAGATTCTTGAAAATTTTTTCAAATTTTACCTCTTAATGATGCATGGTTTTTTTATATAGGGGAGGGGAGGGGAGGGGAGGAGAAGGGGAGGAGAAGAGAGAATCGAATAGAATAGAACAGAACAGAGGGAGGGAGGAAGGGAGAGAGGAATGAAGAGAACGGGAAAGAAACAATCCCTAGTGCTTCCCCAGAGCTCTCAGACTAATACCTAAAGTCTTTAAATCATATTGGTGTCCTTTCATGAAGTGGCTTGTCTCCCTCTACAGTCTCCTTTATCACAACTCTATCTCCCATCTATTTCCAATTTCTTTCACCACATACTCTACATTCTAGTTTACATTACCTCAAAGCTTGTTATCCCCAGTGGTCCCTGAAAGTCTTCTTTGTTTTTCAATGATCAGTGTCATCTGCCCTTTCCCTGAGATGCTACTCCCAGGCTGAGTTAGTTGCTCCTGCAGTGCTCCCAGATCAACAATTCATAGCTCTAACAAAACATTCTTCACTCTGTTTGGTCACTGTTGACTTTTTGGTCTCCCTTTTGTTGAGAAAGCCCTGAAGAAAAAATTTTCTTGTGCACCCCATGTCTCTCAATATCTCATATAGTGCCTAGTACACAGTATGCACATAACATAATTTGTTGCATGAAGGAATAGACCTAATTATGTTAATGTATACTCCTTCCCAGTGGTGTCCTTTCAGTACCATAGCATATTACATAGCATAAAGTCATGAAGAGAGTCATAGCTATTTATCCCAACATTTATTTCTAGTATGGGGATAAAAGACAAAACATTAAAACAAATTCCAGATGTATGAGAACATTAAAAATGTTCACCACATCATAGCAAAACATCTCACCTCCAAGGTTTGTAACAGGCTACACAGCCTCGTTGAATGATCTGCCAAACAAATAGACATATAGGTAGCTTTTTAATAGGGATGCCCTGATTGACTTTTACCTATGTTTTCAACAAGCACAGCACTAACAATAAGACATAGTGGAGCAAGTTGCATGAGAAAGAGCTAACAAACTGCTTCTTTATTTTGAGTGCAGGGTACTTACTTGTGAACCCTTGAAACCTAAAATTTAGTCTGGCTCACAATTTTGCTGAGAGAAAGTGTATGACGATCAAGAAGTAAATGAATCTAGTTCTCAGAACAATCCCCAGTGGGAATTATAGAGGAGTGAGGGGAATTCTCTGGGATGAACAGATGTTTTTTCATCAGAATGTTTTTCTCTCTACTTTGACAGTGTTTATGAACTATTCGAAAAGTACGCATTTACTGTAAACAGGTATTTTGCTGCCCACTTATGCTTAGGAGCCACATTTCCTGGAATAGGCTGGAATGAACCCAGCTGTATTGTTTCTGCATGATCCCAAATGGAAGACCAATATGAAAGAAGTTCTGAAATGTCATTGGACTGGATGCTAAGTGTACTCCATTGTGAAATGAACCCTAGAGTCAGCCACTTAAGATATTGTTCTGTGTCATTTAGGTCAGACAGTAGATGGAGAAAAGAAAATGCAAGTGAAGAATTTTTTTAAGCCAAGCTTTTTAAATAAAGCTAAGAAAACTTGGGTGAGGATGTGTGAATTTCAGGCACTCTGGAAAGAGGTGCAAATTAAAATCTAGCTGGTAATTCCCTCCAGAACAGGTTGTTTCTTCCTCTTGAAAAACACAAAGAAGAAATCATGCACCAAGTAAAGCCACATCCCTTTAAAGCTTCTGTTAGTAGTAGGTTCATTTATTTTTCCCCTGAGCAAGCATCATGGGATTCAAATAAAAGGCTTGAGGCATGTTCGGTAGATGATAATAAATGATGAAGAATCTATCTAGTAAAGTTGCAGTGGAAAATCAGAATGGTAAGGTTACTTTTACAAACATTTATTTAATAAGGACATGCATAGAAACATGGAGGCAAAAAAGAGGTCGACAGGAAACAAGATATACCTAGGGGCACCTTTCAACATCTATTTCAAACTGATGGCAACTGGAGAAAAAAACAACAGCAAATGAAATCCTCATCAGTCAATCATAAGAAACATGAAATGTAGCAACATGAAAATATCACTCATCTTCTCCATACATAGAGATAAGGGGAAGTCCCCTTCGTAGAGTGTTATTTCCAGTCACGGTGATAAATCTGGAATAACTGAAAAGAAAACAGCAACCGTTCCAGTCTGAAACACAGCCCAATACATCCACTTGTTACCTATTTCTAAATAGTTTCCTTAAAAAAGAAGTTGATAGTAATTCAACCATTTCATCTCTTCCAGACATGATTAAAATATATAAAGAATTTAAATTGCCCTGTTATGGAAGATGTGTACATGTTCAGTTATATCACATTAAGCAGTAATGGGGTGTGTGTGTGTATCAATTACCGTTTCATTTTATTGTGGATCACCTTTGCTCCTGAATTTATGTGCCTCTTTTTTTTTTTTTTTTTTTTTTTTTTTGCGGTAAGCGAGCCTCTCACTGCTGTGGCCTCTCCCGCCGCGGAGCACAGGCTCCGGACGCGCAGGCTCAGCGGCCATGGCCCACGGGCCCAGCCGCTCCGCTGCACGTGGGATCCTCCCGGACCGGGGCACGAACCCGCGTCCCCTGCATCGGCAGGCGGACTCCCAACCACTGCGCCACCAGGGAAGCCCTATGTGCCTCTTAAATTATAGGAGAAAACATTGCAGAAATGACTCATGACATCAGGCATATTCTTAAACAACCAAGCTTAGAGGGCAGGTAAAAGATTCTAAATGCTCAAAGGCTTTTCTGCAGTATCAGTAGCAATTCCAGAAGCCTGTACTTTTTGTTTTTTTTTTTTGCAGTACGCGGGCCTCTCACTGCTGTGGCCTCTCCCGTTGTGGAGCACAGGCTCCGGACGCCCAGGCTCAGCGGCCATAGCTCACAGGCCCAGCCACTCCGCAGCATGTGGGATCTTCCCGGACCGGGCCACGAACCCGTGTCCCCTGCATCGGCAGGTGGACTCTCAACCAGTGCGTCACCAGGTAAGCCCAAGCCTGTACTTTTTGAAATAGTTATTCTTCAACCCAAAAGGTCATGAAGTGCCAAATTCTGAAACAGCAGCATCTTAAAATATTTTTTTTTAAAAGGATAGTCTCCTCTTTAGTGGCACTATGCATAGAAACTAGTTTTTCTTTCACCCAACATAATGGGCTTGAGGCGGGCGAGGGACAGAAGACAGAAGAGTCTTCAATAGCTACCATGCTCAGGGCATGAGATCCAGCACTGTGCAGACATGATCTACTTTAATATTTGGAACATCCTGAGTCAAGTGTGATCACCATTTTATGGCTGAGTACTGAGGTTAAGTCACTCTAGCCCAAGTTGACCCACTTGGTAAACAGTGGGCTGGAAGTAAAACCCAGTCAGCCTGACCCCAAAGCCAAGGTTCTTAACTCTACACCAATCAGTTAAATTCTGGGTCCTGTTTATGTTTCCAGTGTGGTTTTATTCTAACAAGTTAACCATCAGATCAACTTCTACAGAAAGTCCTTCCTTACAGTTCCCAGACTGCATGTCTCTGCAGTCCCACATGCCAAGCAAATTTTAATCAGAATATTGAGCACATTAAATTAAATTATGCAATAAATCCTCTCTGGAATGTAAGCCCCTTGAAGGTTGGAACCACAGTCTCTTCTGTATCCTAAGAACTTAGTGGAGTATCAGCAATGTAGGAGATGCTCAACAAATATTTGGTGAATTATAATGGAACAGAGAGCTGATTAGATCAACAATTTCCAAACTCTGCTCCATGGAACTCTAGAAATTCTTCAGAGCACACCACCTGTGGGGAGGGGGATTGAATTGCAGGAAGAGAGTGCTGACTGGGCAAGAGTCCTGGTCTCCTCCATCAACAGAATCACAGGTACCCGATTTCCACTGGAGTGCTTCTTCCTCAATCTTTTTTTCTCTTGAACTTCCACATAACATTTTATTTTAACAAAGGAAGGTATGGCTTAAAAAATGTTTAAAACTATTGGATTAGATGGTCACACTTTCACTTCCAAATTTATATCATTGCTTTCTACTTTCCTCTTTTTTTTTTTTTTTTTTTTTTGAGGTATGCGGACCTCTCACTGCTGTGGCCTCTCCCGTTGCGGAGCACAGGCTCTGGACGTGCAGGCTCAGCGGCCATGGCTCACGAGCCCAGCCGCTCCACGGCATGTGGGATCTTCCCGGACTGGGGCATGAACCTGCGTCCCCTGCATCGGCCGGCGGACTCTCAACCACTGCGCCACCAGGGAAGCCCCTCTACTTTCCTCTTAAAAGTCCATTCCTAGAATCCAAGTCATCAAAAGTATGCCAAGCACATATGTAACTGAAGTTGCTGTGGGAAACCTGTGTTGGTGGCTGTGGTGTACTTCATTTGTGTAATGTGTTCCAGAATCTCATGGAAGAAAATCGTGGAATAATCCAACATGTCAAACTCATGATGACATTTCCCCATGTGGTCCTTTGGGAAAGATTTCCTCATCTGATTTTCAGGAGTGTTGAAAGGCCATCATGACTGAGAGAAGGCATGAGTCACCCCAAGTCTGGGGTTAGGCATTGTGAGTTTTCTTACCAATCACGGAGAACAATAAACTTTATTAGAGATTATTCTCTGAGGAGGTATCTCCTAGGATCCTTTGTTATTGAAGGAGGTTGAAATCACCTCCCAAGGGAATAGTCTTCAGAAGCAGCTATCCCTGTATATTCATAAAGAGCATAGAGGGGAAAGAAAAAACCTAGCAGTAGCTAGTGGATCATGTGGAAACTTTTACCTTCTTCTAATGTTAGTCACTTGTAAGTAGGCAGAACTGATCAACCATAAAGGCAAGGAAAGCCCAGAACATGGTTGGAGTTAGACCAGGGGTTCAAACTGGAGTTCTTTTGCCCATATGCTAATCTCAGTTTCACTGGCAGTGGGAGTCCCCACTCCTCCCCCGAAGTCTTATGTCTGTGGCATATTAGGAGGCAAGACTGAGGCAAATGAAGTGAACAGTAATTAGAGGCAAAGTCAGTTGTGGCTGCATCCACTCCACAAGATCAGAGGCTGGGGAGTTCATTAAAAAGTATTTAACACAGAAAAAGAATATAGTCACAAAGGGGAAATGTTTGAGTCAGTGTTCTTAGGAGTGCTTCTGAGCACGGGACACCCGTTGATTCACCCACAGAGTCAATAAACAATGCTGTTTCATATCTGTGGTTTTTGCTTGTTATCAGAGCTGCCTGAAGGGAGCCAAGGACAGGCTAAATGAGACGCTCAGTCTTCTGGGGCCTCGTACATACCCATTTGTCCTGAGACTGAGCGACCCCCATGCCTGAAGTTTGGTTGTTCTTGCTGTTCTGACTCTCCCTCTGGGGAAGCTGGGGTCGGGCACTCCCCAGAGGGGAGTGTTTAGTGAAGAATCATCCATGACATGCTTTTATCTTTGACTTTGCTCCAGGACAGAGGGGCAGTATCATCCACGTTTTGCAAAAGAGTCATCATACAGAGGTTAGCTGACCCACCAAGCTCCCACAAGGTAAGTGATAAGCTGGGATTTGAATTTGTTTTGACTCCAGGCCTCAGGTCTCTGATGACTTTGAAATAGTCTCTTCTGATGCCACATTGCCTCTCTCTTGACCTAGGTTGTGCCAGGTGTCGCAACAAGTCTTGTAATAACACTAATAGGTGGGTGGGAATTATTATTAAATCTTTTCTGGAAAGTGAAGAAACACAAAGTTTAAGGATTTGCCTGACACTCAGAGTCACAGGGCTAGAATGAATTATAAAAAAATCTTGACATCTTCCAGTAGGCCATGAATTTTATATTCTAACCCATAAGTCAGCTAGGTTATTAGGGTCAACTTTATTCTCTCCTTTTGAATTAGAAAAACTTAACACAGTAAAGATGTAAAAGTCTTAAATATGGTGATGCCTCTAGAAGGTGTGGGAAGCTACCAGAGCCAAGAGATATATAGGCCCACCTTCAAAGAGTGGATATCTTTGTGGAAATGATTTGTGCTAATGGAATACAAGCAAGCACACACTGGCAAACTCATGCCAGCAGAAGGTGAACAGTATAATATGGCATAGTGGTTGAGAGCAAGGGCTGCAGAATTATCCAGACTGGAGCCCAGGTCCTGGTTCTGCCGTTTACTCACTGACCTTGAGAAAGTTACTTTAATTTTTTCATCTTATGAAAACTTCATGGGACTGCTAACAAGAATGAACTAAGTAAATGATGTAAAACCTTGGCATAGTGCCCAGTACATAATAAGAGCTGTATAAAATGCCAGCTATTATTATTGATGTTGCTATTATTGTATTTGCAACCACGTTTCAACATCACACTTTATTTCTTTCCTAGCAAAAACAAGTTTTGCCTATTCAACCCTTTCTTATGATGCCATCAGATACAGCAGGGATCTTAAATGTATTTACAAATGATCGCTTCTCACTAGAGAACTCTAAATATAACACTAATGAATTAGTAAGTTAGGCACATTATATATACTTGCATGTGCCAAAGATTCTAGGAAAAGAGGAAATTTAACAAGGAATTTAAAAAAATTGATTACTAATGCTAATTTTCTTAGGAGTGATAATGGCTATGTGGCCATGAAGGAGAATGTCTTCAATCTTAGGAGATATACATTGAAGTATTTAGGGATGAGGGATGTCTGTAACCTGCTCTCACAATACAGTTCTCAATGGGACCTTCATTTCTGCACATCTTGAGAGCCTGAGAACTAACAAGGTTTTCTTCTGCACTATCTTTTCAAGGATGTTTGTATAGTGAACAGCCTTGAAAGACACACAGTGTTTCCCTTTGGGACAAAAGTTAAGCAGATTTGAAGTCCTCTTATAAAAGTCTGATACTCCTCAGCTGTGACACAAACCTATTCTGCACCCGGCATCCACTTGGACCCATGCTGCATCACTCCCGTGGGACTTGGGGACAAGGGAACCAATGTGAACATAAAGCTCATGGTACCTGCTGCACTGTGAGTTATAACATTTTGTTTTGTGACCCAGAAGTCACAGGTCTTATTTCAACACAATATCGATAGAACTCGAGCAGACTACCTTGGTTTTCAAATACAGTAAAAAATCTCTTCACAGCCCTTAACCTCTGTTTTCACATATTTAAGCACGTAAAATAACATGTATGTCTATGTGTTTACTGTTGTAAAAGTCAAGGGATTAATTACCTGTCTTACGAACATAGGTGTATTAACCTCATCTACAAATCACTGAACTCTACACTTCAGTGCATGGTCCCAAGTGAAAGCTGAAAGAAACCAGGTGTTCCCTGGAGCTGGGTGGGCATGCAGGCATCAAGTGCCTCTTTCAGGGATCTCCTGCTGTTGCTTCAGATATGAAAGTAAGAGAAAATGTACTCAAAAGGGCTTCAGGGAACCTGAAGCAGCATATACGTCTGGCTCAATACTTAGAAAATAGATAAATATTTAGGTAGATAGACACATAATTTACATACTGCTTTAGTCTTTAACTCTTAAACACATGTTCTTCAGTGTTTCTGACATTTGTTAAGGACCTAGGTTGTGCCAGGTGTCACAATAAGTCTTGTCATAACACTAATAGGTGGGTGGGAATTATTACTAAATCTTTTCTGCAGAAGAGGGAAGTGAAGCAACACCAAGTTTAAGGATTTGCCTGATACTCAGAGTGACAGGGCTAGAATGTCAATTATAATAAAATCTTGACATCTTCCAGTAGGCCATGAATTTTATATTCTAACCCATATATCGGCAAGGTTATTAGGGTCAACTTTATCCTCTCATTTTGAATTAGAAAAACTTAACATGGCAAAGATGTTACTGATGTAAAATCGACAATCTACTATTTTTAAAGATACATAATTTCACATATCATTTAAAGGCTATTTTGATAATGATTTCCACCTGGTTTGGGCAATCTATGTATGTTTTCCTTATTTAACATTTATTTTGAAGACCTTTATTAAAATAGTAATAGTCTTCATTTCCTAGCACATTAAGCTTGGGGAAGTTTGTCCACAGTTGTGAATCTATAATGATTTGACTGGATTCAGATTTATCTTTCAAATGTGAAGTAAAACTTTCAGTCATTAAATGACTAGCTATGATGATAATCTTTCAGTCAGTTGATTTTGGAAACTCCAAAGACAGACAAATTGAAAACATAGCCAAATCATTTTGTTGGCAATATGCCATCTTACCAGGATACATATGTAAACATTTAGTCATAGTCAATACAATCTTTGGGCATATTCAAGTGATACATTTCACTGAATACTATTTTTCATAATCAGATTTTTATCTGTATGTGAAATGTGGCTATTGGCTTATGAAGTAAGTTCAAGCTGATCTCAGCCTGGATTTATTCATTGATTGCCTTAGATTTGAAAATGTATGATCAGCTACTGAGCCATTTGAATCTTTCGGGCTGATTATGTAGGGCAAATTGTCTTAAAAAGATTTTGTTTTATGATTTCTTATTTTTTTTCATTAAATGGCAAGAAAAAAATCTTAATAGTTTTTTCTTATGGTATTTCATCATATCTGAAGTTAAAAGCGTAAACTGCCCAAAATGAATATAAAGTAAGAAAGATGCCAACAAGTAACTATGAAATATACACAACAATTGTATCTATGCAGAAAGAAAGGAGACAGAGGGAGAGAGGAAGGGAAGGAAGAAGGAGACACAGAGAGAGAGAGAGAGGTAGGGGGAGGCGGGAGGGAGAATCTCTTGAATTAATCTAACTCAACCCAACTCAATCAAATTCAATTCTGATCCTTCTGACTGAAGGATCAGAAAATGGTATTGTTATACTGGGAAGAGTTACAGAAGAGTTCTCTGAATTTTATACCAAAATGTATAACACTCAATAGATAATACAGACATATGGAAAAAGTAGTTTAAAAAAAAACTTCTTCCTCTTACAAGACTAATGGACAGAAAAAAGATTATTATATTCAACCTGAATAAAGATGGGAATGCACAGTGTCCTTCATGAATATTCTTGGCTTTTTTATGAGGTAAATGCTGACCAAGTCTCTAACCCACTCTAGACTTCAGGCATTTTATCTGAGGAATTAAACTAGATGATTTTTTCTTCGGGTACCCTCTTGTTCTAACTCTCAGTTTCATGAAGGCAACGAGAATTCAATCTCTTCATATACCAGGAATCT
Organism: Aethalodelphis obliquidens; assembly: GCF_003676395.1. Taxonomy (NCBI): domain Eukaryota; kingdom Metazoa; phylum Chordata; class Mammalia; order Artiodactyla; family Delphinidae; genus Aethalodelphis; species Aethalodelphis obliquidens. The sequence goes on from NW_020837949.1 coordinate 38,339,665, forward strand.
TGGAACTATGAGGAAAGATGTCATCTAAACATTATTTGTGGGGCTTCCCTGGTGGTGCAGTGGTTGAGAATCCGCCTGCCAATGCAGGGGACATGGGTTCGAGCCCTGGTCTGGGAAGATCACACATGCCGCAGAACAACTAAGTCCGTGTGCCACAACTACTGAGCTTGTGCTCTAGAGCCCGTGAGCCACAACTACTGGGCCCACGTGCTGCAACTACTGAAGCCCACATGCCTAGAGCCTGTGCTCCGCAACAAGAGAAGTCACTGCAGTGAGAAGCCCGGGCACCACAACAAAGATGAAGAGTAGCCCTTGCTTGACGCAGTTAGAGAAAGCCCGTGCGCAGCAACAACGAAGACCCAACACAGCCAAAAATAAACAAATAAAATAAATTGAAGAAAAACAAAAAACATTATTTGTAAGCCTTCAGTTTGGCCCAATTTGACCTGAAGTGTTAACTCAAATTTTACAAGTTCTCCTTTCATTTTGTAAATTAGCCTGAGCCTAGAGGTGGTTAAAAATTCTTTTTTGTTTTTGATCTGGAATTGTGTCATTTGCTACCACTCTAACTTGGAATATTCTACAGACTTAAATATACGTGATAAATATTTACTCAAATGTTGGTTTTAAATTTTGACTCTGCCATATTGAACAGTTTTGTGTTTGTCAGTAAGTTATGGTTGGCCCTATCCTTCTTATCCAAATATCTATGGGAATGAAAAACAAATGGAGAGAAAGATCTTTTTGAAGTGGTTCTGGTTAAATAATACAACAGTAGAATATGGTTTGGGAAATGTTTTTCCCATATATACAAAATATTACAGAATGTCAGGATAGGAAATGATACAAACATTTAACCAAAATACAGAGAGCACAACACCAATCAACATAATTGCCTTCTCCATTCTATGCCTTCTATCATTAAAGGGACTGTTCTCAGTGCCTGATCCATACTGAAGCTCAATGAATGTCTGCTGAACAAGTAATGATCTGTCTCATTTTATAGATATGGCTATGGAAGTAAAGAGACTGCATCATTTGCTAATTCATGGCAAACCCAAAATTAGAATTGTGGTCTTCTGACTCATAGTCCAGTCATACTTTTTATGTTAAGAATTTTGACATTGGTTAGATACATAATAAAGAAGAATTTAGATATATGAGAATTTCCATTTAGAAATTGATGACTTTTAAAAGTCATTACCTCAGTTGGCAATGTACAGAACAAGAACCCTTTGCTGTGCCTTTACAGAGTACAGCAAAGTCATCAGGGATCCAATGAACTGAATGACTAGTTCTCAGCGGTGCTGCCTCTCCACTTCATGTGTTCCACAGGGATGCAGTCTGTGTGTTTTGCTTCAGAGGCCTGGGTTTTAATAGGGGCTCTAAAATCCAATAGTATTCTAGAATTCTGTGTGACCCGGTGGATCTTTTCTAGGACCTCAGAATTGGAAAAGAATTAGAAGTTAGCTTACTTGACATCTCACCTAACACAGATCCTTTGTACACTAATTCCTACAGAGAGGTACCCAGATGGAGCTAGAACTCCTCCTGTTAACAGTTTGCCCTACTTCACAAGGCTGCTTGAAGTAAGGGAAAAAACTCAAGGCTTTGAAATGAAAAGACGTGAGTGACAACAGTAAACGTTAACTTTTTGGAGCCTCTTTAGTTTTTAAAATGTAAATACTAATATCTGCCTTGCAGATTATTACTACATAATAAATTATATAAAACACTCTCACTAATTAGGCAGTCAGAAATACTCATTTCTTCCACAGATGCTTTATCAATCAATTTGAGTAAAATTCTTTCTAGATGTATTAGTTTCTTAGGCCTGCTACAACAAATTCCCACAAACTGGGTGGCTTTAAACAACGTAAGTTTATTTCCTCCCAGTTCTGAAGCCTAGAAGTTCCAAATCTAGGTGTTGGTAGGATCACACCCTCTCTAAAGGTCCTAGGGGAGAATTCGTCCTGGCGCCTTCCTGGCTTCTGGTGGTTGCTGAGAATCCTTGGCAGTCCTTCCTGTGGAGATGCAGCATGCCAGTCTCTGCCTCTGTTATCATATGGCATTATTCCTATGTGTCTCTGTATTGAAATTTCCCTTTTCTTATAAAGACACCTGTCATACGGGATTCAGACCTCACCCTAACTCAGTCTAAACTCAACTTGATTACATCTGCAAAGTCCCTATTTCCAAATAGGATACCATTTACAGGTTCTAGGTTGATGTGAATTTTGGGAGGACAGTATACAATCCAGTACAGTAGAATTGTTATGACAAGTAAATGAAATATTGTGTAAACTGCAAAGTACAGGTTGATTCCATTTCTCCAATTTCCAACTGTTAATTTTTATGTATATCTATGAAAACAAATTATTCAAGAAAATTACTTTCAAACATAGTAAAAAAAAAATTCACCAATTAGAGGAGAAATGAGATAATTCCTACTCCCAAATAATAGTTATAAAAGAATACAAGAGTTTTTATGTCTAGTATGACATTTCATCATATAAAATTAACCCATTTTAGGAAATCTACAGTCGTGGGATGTATGAGGCAGGAATTACAATGTATTGAACATCAAATTCAATTTTCCATTAACTTATGTTGATTTATATTGATGTGAGGATTATTGTGCCCTTGAGCCAAAGCTTAATGGTTCACTTACAGTTTTTTAATAGAAACTTCTGAGGAATGATGATAGTGTCACATTGTAACAGCAGGAATAGATTTAGTTCAGTGATTATCCACATACAACTATTTAAATGGAAACGTATGGCATCAGTCATCTTTTATAATTCTTTGATTGGGTTATATAAAGAAACCTTGGGATGTTTCACTTATCCTTAAATTGTGAACATTGTAAATATCAGCATTTAAATTAATATTAGCAGAATAATTGAGTTGGGTGAAGTATTTTCTTCATAGGAACCTGTACAAAATCAATCAATGTCACTGGAATTGCTACACTTGGACTCCCAATAGCATATGATTTTCACTGAGTGGTACTGTGTAAAATATACCTCAAATACTATGATCAGCCCTAGGAGAGACAAAAAAGGAGACTTCCTTCACAAAGACAAGATGTGATCATAAGAGTACGTCATGCTTTCTGCATTGAAATACAAAAATCCATAAAAACAGTAAAAGGCCTACATTTTATCGGAGCTCTGATCCTAATGTTTTGAATACTTAAAGACACATTTGGGCTGTATTTCTCATATAAATAGCCTATTAGAAGAAAATGAATTTTTTTTTAAATTATCTAAAGGGAGAGTGAGGATGGCATCTACAATTTTTTTAATCTTTAGAAATTTTTATCCTCTAGTATAAAAAATAGAATCTCTCAAGGTTCACCAATCCCTTTCTAGAATCGAGTTGTCAGGCCTGTGGAGCTACAAGAACTTCAATGGATTCATAACGGATTATTCACATTGCCATTGTCCCCAGCCTAAAGTTCTTATCACTGTCACCTGAAACCACTGCATTTATATCCAACTGTTCTCCCTGCCATAGTCTTTTCTTTTCCTTAATCCACTCTACTCCACATTTCAGACTGATCTTCCTATAACATATCTTTGCTCATGTCATTTCTTTGAGGAAGTATCTGCATGTACTAACACTGTAGTCACAACACCATTGCCTCATTCCACTCATCTGAGATCTAACTCCAGCCAGTTTCTCCAGTTTTATTCCCCAAGTCTTCCTCTCAAAATCCTACACCTCAGACAATCTAGATTCTTCTCCATTGTGTAGAGCTAGTCAACACTTCCCAATTTCTCTGCCTCTGCTCAGATCATTCCACTTGAGTTGGCCCTTCTCCATCCAAACCTTTTCTGAGCCACTCAAATGTCCTTTCCTGCATGAAGATTCTCTGAATCAAACCCCCTTCTCCTCACAATTCCCTCCCAATTACTAGGTTTACGTGTATCAACATTTAGCACATTCTGGTTTATCTTTAACTTACTTATTTTTCTCCCTTACTGATCCTACTTGTACAGTCCATGAGAAGAGGAATCATGTTTTCATCACATATGACTCATCCCCAGCAACTAGCAGTAACACATTTTTGGATTAAGTCGAAGTTTTTCATGTGGATTTTTCTGAAAATTCCATGGGAGATTATCATCTTAGACAGAAAACTAATTTAAGACTCCTTTACAGATTACCAGATAAGGATGGCAGAACTAAAAGAGGAGGAATATGGAATTGTTACAAACTTAGTTCTCAGAATATAGATGAAGGGAAATTATATATAGTAGCTTCTTCAGTAAATACTGTACGGACTTTCCCAAAAATAAAATCTGTATAATTCTACCCCCACCTGAGTGATCACAACACATATTTCTTTCTCTTCTTTATATTCAGGGTTTTCTCTGGCAGATGTTGCTACAATCCTAAAATACAAAACGAAGGTGAGATTTGGAAATTTTTAGAATTTTTAAGTTTATTTGATTGGTATTGTCACAAACTGACTTTCAGGGGGAGAAGAATAGGAGTCTGCCTTGGATACCATTCCTAAGGAGATGGTATAAAAGATGTATGAGTAACCCATCTTTCTCCCATTGCTTATTTGTGAGGCAAAGACTCTAAAATAAAGCCAGAGTGACTGAAATGTCTTTAATGGTGTTGGAGTGTTTAAAGACAGTCCCTATAAAATAGAAGTTGCATTTCTCTTCACCTGGCCTTCATTCAAACACTTCTCATTTTGTTGGGCTCTCTTTTCAGCAGAGCCTCTTGATGATAGAAAACACATCTTCTACATTCTGCCAGTGGAATTGCTTGGCACTGGGATTCTGGCTGGATGCTGCCCGATGAGAAATTCCCTTTCAGTATGCATCGTCGAGCACCCTACTGTGTACTTAGATCAAGCTTTTATTTCATGATTTCTTAGTTCCTCTTCTTTATGAAATCAAGTAGTGTAAATCATCTCTTCTGACTTGTACATATTAATTAGAGCAGTAGTTAAGAAAAGGTATTAATGAAATCCTTCCATTAAAATGGAGGTCAAACGTGGCATATTACTATTCCATAGGGAGTTTAACCAAATTTAAAGGAGTAGTGAGCTCTTTGGCAGACATTATGCTCTGGAGAATAATTAAACTCCTGTAAACTTTCTTGAAAAAAACCTCACTATCGAATAGGAAATGTTGAATGAAACTCTCTTAGATTTTAAACTATTGGATGTCTTAATGTTTGCCACTGTTACTCATAAAGATGGTTATTCATAGAAAAATTAATTGCTCTCCTATTTTACTTTATACTACTCACTTATTTTGAGGATTTTTTAAAAACTTTGCTTTACTTTGTTTTGGTATTTAGGTACATTGGTTTCCTCCATGAGACATTAATGTCTGCCTGTTTTACTTTCGTATTTGCTCAATCATAGTACATAGGACTGTGAAATGTAATATTCTCTGTCATCTAGATTTCTCCCCCAGGACCAAAATCTGAAAGAAGTTTCATGTCCTGTGTTTATCAATATCTTATATAGAAACATTCGATGAGATTTTCATGTATAATGAAGCTAAGAGGGACATACACAATCAGAAATAGGATACAAAAGACAACAAAGTGCTCAATTAATATTCCAGTTTCAACAAGGTAAAGCTTAATTAGGTTAAAAGTACTTAAGTATTTTTAAAAATACTGTACAAATATAGAAGAGGAGCTATACATTAAAAGTAATTCATATAAATACTAAATGAATAAAAACAATCTCAGAGTTATCCCAAGCCCTTTAAGTTTAAATAGGAATGAGATGCCCAAGTCAAGAGTGACTTGACCAAAGTGACTCAGTTACTGGTAGCTTCCCGGGACATCCACTCAGCATCTCCAACTTCACGTGACTGAGCTGCCACATTACCACAGGACAAAGACTGGGCAGTTTTAATTGACTCTAAACTGAAAATGTGGAATGACTCCAAAATCAATGTTCCTTTAAGTCAAATTATTAACGAAAGAATAATGTCCAGCACTAAAGAGATAACATTCTCCATTGGTCATACCCCAAATGGGGTTTTTCATAGTTCTAGATACTGTTTTTTGACTATCAGCTCAATAAAGCACCTTAGGCTCAGCATTCCTCTTCCCTTTCCCAGTCCTTCACTCGTGTTCCTTGGGCTCATTTCTCTAAAAAAACAACTGGCAAACTATGTCCTTGCTCCAGGTTTTCTTTTGAGAAGAACCATCTAAGACACATACTGAATCTGCCCCAGGGGGACACAGCAGTCTGGACTTCATAATCTACTTTACTGTAAAAATATATTTTTAAAAGAGCATTTCTTACCTCAGGTATTCCACAGAACATACTCAGGGAAACACAGAACTAGATTTATTCTCTCTCAACATAGAATAAAATCCAAGTTCCCTATCTTGATCTCCTACAAGAAAATGTGAGGCAGAGATGTGACCTATATAATCCAGTCCCCAGCTATCTTCTCATACTCCTATCTTACCTCTCCTTCTCGGTCTCTTTACTCTGGATCAGCTGTTCTTTGTACTCCTCTTTAAACGTGCCAAGCATTTTCCTGCCTCTGAGCTTCTGCCCTTGCTGTTCCCTCTATCGGGAACAGATATTTGTCCAGATAGTGGCATGGCTCACTTTCCCACTTCATTCCTTTCTCCATCTAACTGTCACCTCAGCAGAAACGCCTACTACAGTATCTAAAATATCTCCCCTAGTTACTTTCTTTCATCCAGCTTTACTTTTCTTCAAAGCACTTCTATTTGAAAGCACTTTTCACTTATGTATTTATTGGTTGTCTCTCCAGTAGAATGTAAGCTTCAGAAAGGCAGATTTTGTCCGTTGTTGTGTTCCCAGTACCTGGGAAATCTGTGTGTCTTTGAAAATGTGTGTGTCTTCTTCGTCATCCTCATTTTTCTCATTTTGTTACAGACACATGAAAATGCAATCCTAAACCAGCTTTTGGAGAAAAGCACTGCTCTGTAGTACTGAGCAATTTCCTTAGCATAATATAATGCCTTCACTCATTCTGTTTCTTTTGTCCTTTTCGCTTTTCTTTCTCACATTTGCCTCGAGAATGTTCCCTCTTCAGCACTCAGATCCAGCTTCCTATCCTCCATGAAATCTGGCTGACGGCCCATACCATCAGGGCAGACACTCTCTCCTGCATGCTCACTTGTCTTAAAACATGTCTGAGTGTGCTGTAAAGGCTTGATCATGTGTCTGCACCACTAGACTCTCAGTTCCTTTAGGGCAGTGGCCCTGTACCTTTACAGGGAGAGTGCCACTCTCATACCTTTTTCACCACCACCATCCTTGTCTGACACATTGTGTTATTAAATGGAACATTTTTGAAGCTACTTTGTCTTTTCTTCCTAGACCTTATAAGTTATTTGTGTGTCAAATGCGGTTTGTCCCATAAAGCCTTTAGTGGTGCAATTTTCTTTTTTTTCCCATTATATTTTCAATCTTTGAGTAAAAGGCATTGTGAATAATACAGTGTATTATTACTGGACGGCTTTAACAATATTTTTATATGATTAATCTGTGTCATCTTGTGGCTTGTTTATAGTAGTTATTTCACCACCAAACCAGAGATCACAGCTTTAGGACCTAGCGACCCATCTATTTAGCTCACTGCAGCCTGTGTAAATCTTTTGTAAATGTGAATCTGATCAGGTCACACACTCTTATGTCCTTGCTATCCTGATTCTCCTTACAGCCTTTGCCAGTGCAGTTCCCTTTTCTGAAATGTTCTTTCCTCCCCCGTCCCTATGGCATACACCTCATCTTTCAATGTCATAGAAGCCTCCTACTCTGTATGTGACTATTCTCTCCCTATTACAAGCATTTATAGCACCAACTACCTCTCCTTCCAGTATCTTTCACATTTATTGTTTCATTTTGGTCATATGATTAATGTCTGTTTCTCCCCCAAAGAATAAGCTCCAAGAGGAAACAGGCTATAGATGCTGGGTACTTAGTAGGGAGTCAATTAGTCAATAAATACGCTTCAGGTAAATGAATGAATGCAGGTGCAAAAGTACTTATAATCTAACTAAGTTTCCAACATGCAATAAAAGGGTTGCTATGGAAAAAGAGAACACTTTTCAGGCGTCTCGAGAGGATTTGGTTTCTAAAAGAAACTTAACTTCTTACAGAGTTAAAAAAGGAGTAACTTTTTGAACCCAATCATTTTTAGAATGCTAGCCTAGGCTGTAAGTCAAAGGAAGGAAGCTTTATGTTCACAAACCCCAAGGGGTTAAAGGCACGATCCAGGGAACCTGGAAGAAAAGTCTGCCACTGAAGCATGAAAAACCTGGTGTAAAAGGGCTTTCAATTCAGGTCCACCTGTTAGGAATTCTAAATTTTACAGTCCTTGATCCTCTCTTCAGCAGATTACTTTATAACTCAATTGTTTCCTCAACTCAAAAGAACACGATTTTACTTTTTTAGATTCAGGTTTTGAGTGAACTGAAAGAGAATAAAGAAATTAATTAAAGTAAGATAACAATGGTCAAGTTTGCTCTCTGCTGAGTGGATCGCCCTCATCTTAAATCTTCTTAAACCACATGCAATTATGCCCTCGAAAGCCTGAGGGCACTTGCACGGAAAGGCTAATGGGGTGAGACTTTAAATGTTACAAAGTCCTTAATTTGAAGTCTCTCTACTGGTTTATGTTAACACCTTAGCGATTAATCTTGTGATGACTGAAGCTGTTCTATTCACGGATATCAAATTGACTGAATCTATCCTATTTTTGGTCACTTTAAATTCTCATTCACCACACAATTGATTGCACTGACTGTACTGTAATCTAAATCTTAAAACTGCAGAAAGTACCAGGTTGGTCATTGCTTATAGATAATGTAGACATAACTAGTCTCTGATATTTTCTAAATATTTTTTAAAAAGTAGATGTAGACATCCATACATATACAACCACAGAAAACTAATTTGTAAATTACCTACGTGTACAACTATAAGAGGCTGATTTGTAAATTATAGCACATCTATATAAGGGCTGTTTTTGTTTTTTTTTTCGCGGTACGCGGGCCTCTCACTGTTGTGGCCTCTCCTGTTGCGGAGCACAGGTTCCGGACGCGCAGGCTCAGCGGCCATGGCTCACAGGCCCAGCCGCTCCGCGGCATGTGGGATCTTCCCGGACCGGGGCACGAACCCGCGTCCCCTGCATCGGCAGGCAAACTCTCAACCACTGCGCCACCAGGGAAGCCCATAAGGGCTGTTTTGATGCAACTTTTAAAATAATGTTTTCAGAGACAACTTAATGACATGGGAAATGCTCACAATGTTAAGAAAAAGGGCAGGTGACAAAGCCATATAAGGAATATAAAGCCACTTTTTTGGGAGGGATTTTATATATATATACATTTTATATTAATATATATACATTTTATATTAATATATATACATTTTATATATAATATATATATTTTATGTTATATATATATATATACACATACACACACACACACACACATATGGACTAGAAGAAGGAAAGGACTAGAACGTAGGAGGGAAAGAGGGGGATAAGAGGAAAGAAGCAAGAAAAAGACAAAACGAAAATGCACCAAAATGTTAATACTGGTTAAACATATAATGGAATTATAGACATTTTTCCTTTCATTTTCATACATTTTCCAAAGTAGCATACTTTTATAATGAGAATAAATCAATATTTTAAAAGTTAGAATATATACTCTATGGCCTTCAAATGAAGAAAATAATCTTCAGAAATTTCTCGTAGTTTGGGAAGGCTAGTTGTAGAGAAGTGGGAAGGAAGAAAAAGGATTTTATCCCCCATAGTCTTCTGCCACTACTGAAACATGCATGGTCTCCCTCTGCCTTTCTCCCTTTCTCTCCCTCTTCCCTTCCCCTGCCCCTCACACACATACACACACACACACACACACACACACACACACACACACTCACACAGTGATGCTGCTGTAGGCTCAGTGCCTTGACATCTAAAAGCTGTGCTGTACCAGGCAATCACTGTAAAAGTCCAACTGTGTGTTCTTAGCTACTGGTAACCTAGAAATGATGCAGCAATCCAAACAAGCAAAAAGTCCTCTTCATTTTTGACTCCAAAGGCTTCTGGCAACCAAGGTGCTGTGTGGCCACCATCAATTGTGAATAAAGAAAAAGGTAAGAGAGGGAATGCAAAAAGACTCACAGAGCAAGGCCTCTCCTATGATGGAGTCTCCATCTCTGGAAGATGCGGATTTTCTACAAAGACTACCACCCCCATGGGCCAGAGTCGTCAGCCTACATGATGTAGCCTGACACCGGGGGGGCGGGGGTTTACACAGGGAAGTCTCTCTCTCAGCCCCTTCCTGGAGCCATAAACACTTTTTGGAGATCTACGATAAAGAAAGCAGAAATAAAAGTGATCCTGGGCTTCCCTGGTGGCGCAGTGGTTGAGAGTCCGCCTGCCGATGCAGGGGACACGGGTTCGTGCCCCAGTCCGGGAGGATCCCACATGCCGCAGAGCGGCTGGGCCCGTGAGCCATGGCCGCTGAGCCTGTGCGTCCAGAGCCTGTGCTCCGCAACAGGAGAGGCCACAGCAGTGAGAGGCCCGCGTACCGCAAAAAAAAAAAAAAAAAAAAAAAGTGATCCTGACAACATTCCACAGGGCAGCCCACAAGATTTGCAGGGCCCAGAGTAAAATGAAAATCTGGTGCTTCTTGTCTGAAAAGCTGCAACAAAGTGTCATTAAAGGTGCTAACACATAAAGCTTTTTCCTTTCTTCCTCATCTTTCTCCTGACCTGTCACAGTGTTTTCTTTATTTGCTATCAAATGTCATTCTAAGAAGAATTTAAATTTTTGATTATTAGCATGAATTTTACCATTCCTGTTTATATTGCGCAATGCCTGTTTTCAATGCAAATAGAAGAGCATTTAGCTCAATGGCAGAATCACCAAAATTACACAATTCATATTTTGTAGCTTTGTACATGCATATATATGTTGTTCTTAAAACAGTGGAAATACTGCACAAAACTCAACTGTTTTTATCTCACTTCTCGATATGCACACATTCTATCAACACTCTACTTTAAGCCTACTGACAAGTTAGAAGTAATGAAAGGAAAAGAACTATGGTTTTCCTATTTCCTTTTCCTTCTATGTCATCATTTGCAGCATAAGCAGCTGGCTAATACAGGGAAGTAACATGAGTCAGAAAGGATATGATATGATTCCTTGGTGATTGTGTAGGAAAAGCACTCTTAGTGTTTCTCCTGTACTACTCACACAGAACACTCTGACACTTCTGAATGTGTCTGTCTATGTTGGAGGGGGAGGTTCCTCACACCAATGTCAGCTGGATGTCCTACAATTTAACTCAATTCTGATGCCATCTATCTGGATCCCACAGGTCAAGGGCTCAATTCCACAAAACTGCCCCCAACCTTCACTTTAGAAGCCAATTATAAGTTTCAGATTGTCACCTGTGCTTCTGACTGATTGGCTATAAATTTGGGTTCCCATGACCGCCTCTTGGGTTTGACAATTTCCTAGAATGGCTCACAGAACTCAGGGGAACACTTACTTATGTTTACCAGTTTATTATAAAAGGATATGATAAAGAATATAGATAAATATGCAGATGGAAGAGATGCAAAGGGCAAGGTCTTGAAGGGTCCCAAGGAAGGAGCTTCTGCCCCTGTGGAGTAGGGGAGGGCTATCCGCCAAGCACATGGATGTGTTCACCAGCCTGGAAGCTCTCCAAACCCTATACTTGGGATTTTTACAGAAGCTTCATCACAAAGGCGTGATAGATCATTAACTCAATCTCCAGCTCCTCTTGTCTTCCTGGAGGATGAGAGGTAGAGCTGAACAGTCCAAGCTGCTAATGATGGAGTGGCTCTTTCTAGCGACCAGCCCCCGTTCTGAAGCTCTCCAGGAGTCCACCAAGAGGGACTCCTTAGAACAAAAGACACTGCAATCACCCAAGAAACTGCAAGGGATTTAGGAGCTCTGTGTGAGAACTGGGATCAAAGACAAAATAGGAGAAAAAATGCTCTTAGTACTCTTTTCACTTAGGAGCTCTGTGCTAGGAAATGGAGGTAGAGACCAACTTAGATATTTTCTATTATTTTACAGTTGTTCATATTAGAACACCATTGCCTTCCCTCTGCATTTGAAACAAATTCTGGTTCCAACAGAAAGCACAGCGCCCCAGGCTGTCAGTTCACCCACTTTCTCAGTTGTAGATAGAACATGCTTACCTTGGACTCACTTTTTGTATTGCTGAACATTCATACATTGTGGGCCCACCAGAATTCTGTGCTCCTGGGGCATCCCAAACACTATATGCAAATGAGGTGACCCAAAAGTTGGGCACACATTTTGTGCTAATCTCCTCTGCTCACACACATGCTCCACTGTCCCATCAAAGTTCACTTACAAAATACAAGTTGAAAGAGATAACTGTTAAGAATTTCAAAACACCACCAAAGCATTAAATCAAAGGCAGGGCCCTTCTGATCACAGGCCTACACAGGTTGTACATCCATGAATCCAGCCAGACATACTGCCTTGTTTTTTTGGCCAAGGTACTCTCCAGTGCACTCAGCAGCCTATAACACCTGCTTGCCTAATTAATGAAATTAAAATTCACCATTTCACCAAAGAGCAGGACATGTACACACTGAGTTCTACACAAAGAGATTAGAACTTACTAAATAAAAGAGCTAATCACAATGATCTGATATTCACACATGACATTAAATGACTATTTCACCAAAATCCCACTTTATAATTTATGGATAAAGCTGGTAGTGGAAGAGAGATCAGAAAGCAGCAAAGAAGGAAAACTTGCTCACTGGTTATTTCAGACACAGTTCCCGAGATTGACTGGGACACTAATTGGAGAATCATTAAACGAGAAGGCACAGTCTTACATATATCAAAGGTCTGTTTTCTTTCTGGTTGACAAAACGAACAATTCCAGGAATCATGCTGAACACTGTAATCTGATAATTAAGGAAGGGCTCAGTGGAGCAAGGAAAGGAAACATGAAAATTAAATTTAAGAAGAAGCTGTTGAAGAGCCAGACACCAGCTGACATAAAATCATCCGTTGAAGATGTTCTTAAAGAGAAACTGAAAATGCTCTTCATAAATAAGGTTTAGTGGCATCAAAAAAAAGAGAAGCTTTTCTATAAAATAACACTAAGGCTGTCAAGGCAATGCATTTCTTAACCAAGCAAGTTAATACTGTTTTTGTGTACTGCTTGCTTTAAAATGGGTGAGGTCAGGGCTTCCCTGGTGGTGCAGTGGTTAAGTATCCGCCTGCCAATTCAGGGAACATGGGTTTGAGCCCTGGTCTGGGAAGATCCCACATGCCGCGGAGCAACTGAACCCGTGTGCCACAACTACTGAGCCTGAGCTCTAGAGCCCATGAGCCACAACTACTGAAGCCCATGCACCTAGAGCCTGTGCTCCACAACAAGAGAAGCCACCACATGAGAAACCCGCGCACTGCAACAAAGAGTAGCCCTCTCTCATCGCAACTAAAGAAAGCCTGCGCACAGCAACGAAGACCTAACACAGCCCAAAATAAATAAAGTAACATAAAAAAAGGAAAAAAAAAAGGGTGAGGTCAGCCTTATAATATGATCAAAACAAGTGCAGTTGATGTGAAATGTTTATGCACATTCTGTTGCCATCTACATACACAAAGTGACCCTCATATCAATACATCAGGGAAGCAAGATTAACCACAAGCTTTTTGCTAGACACTGATTTGGCATAATTTCTACCTCAAGTTGCCTAGTTTCCTGGTTTTCCACAAACAAACCAGTTCTTATGGCCTCCCTCCTAACAAAACATTTTCACTTGAGCAAGATTCTATTACCCATTCCTTCCAGTGTGGTTCAATCTCCAATATTCATATGTGGAGCAGTCTCCATTGGACAAATGGCACCTGCCGGGGTTACAAATTGGACACCACCATATGTCTCTCACTATCTTTCCATTGCCATCATCCAGATTAGAGCTCTGGGTTCAGATAATGCAAATCCCAAATCATTCCAAACATTGTTGCTTTGGACCACCCAGCTCTCAGTTCTGAGACCATTCTTTACCAGCTAATGTGTTTTCCCCAGCTCTTCAATCCATAAACTAAAAAGGTTGTCTCCATCTAATAATGGCTTATCCTATTGCTATTGGCACCAAGGTGTCAAGATATCAACATATCTTTAACTTGAGTTCATCTGAAATACTAAATGAGTCTCAGGGTCACTCAAATGGGGCATCCTAGCATCTGTGCCTAACCAAAACTCTACATTTGGAGAGCACTGCTGTTCTCCACCAATGGTGCTTGTGTAGTCAACTTCTGTGCCCTTGGATCCCACTGTAGGTTGGGAGGAGGAAAAAGAGTGCCAATGTAAGAATTATTAAGAAAGTTCTTTATTTCAAAATTGGCCCAATCCAGGTGCCAAAATATTTGCAATATCTTCATTAATAACTCAATTCAAGGTAAACCCTTTTAGCACCAACCAAAGAAGACACAATGGGTAACTCTATATGTAATAAAGATAAATGAAGCACAGCTCCTGCCTTGGAGGAGCTCACAGTCCAAGTAGAAGAAATAAGATATATGATACTATATAATGATTATTTTATAGATGTAGATAAAGGAAACATTTATGAAGTGTTATGAGGATATAGACTGAAGGTCATTTTCTTTCAGTTAATCATTGCTCTCTTCCAGACATTATTTTATTCAAATTATTCCAAGTAGCAGTACATCATTTATTAGATCTATCAGTACCTTATCTCTTCTCCAAGCAAAAAGTATCAGGAAAATACTCATTAATGCATTCATGCATGCATTCAACATTTGTAAATCACCAAAACTACGGCAGATACTGTGCAGGATGAAAAGTTCTATCAGGCATAGTTACTGTCTTCAAAGGAACACGTGTTACCACCTATTCCTTGATACTGAGAAATTCCTTGATATTGAGAAATTAAGTCGGGACTTTTGCAACTTTGAGCTTAATAGCTGCACTTTCAGTATTTCAGGATTTTAATATCCCATTCCATTGTACAACAAATTCTTATAGTTACAGACCTACCTTACACCTTTTATTCCATTGACGTGTCACTTGTATTCATTCCTACTGTAACATTTTTTTTTTTAAAGAAAAAGATTAACTGCTTATACCTATATTTCACAGAATGGAGTCACAGCTACTTATACCAGAAAGATTCACTTGGGTACTTACAAAACACAGAAAACCTGACTCAGAATCTCTGAAGTTGAGGGCCAGAAATCTACATTTTTAGTAAGCACAGATTATTCTGATTAACACTAAAGTTTGAGCACTACTATTCTAGACACATTTACCTTTGCCTTATACTCTTGAGGATTTAGATCATTCCCCTTTTTAAGTAATGTTCTGCCTCCTGCATTCATTTCCATTCAAAATATAATGATTAAGGAACTTCCATAGATATGAGAATACAATTAACTCATAATGTGGCTACAAGGCCCTGAAGATCAGACTTCTGCCTTCCTTTCCAAACTCATCCCTTACTAAGGTCAGCTGTGCTCTAGCCACAATCTGTCTTCCACTTTCTTCCTTGTGTCAAGCTCTTCCGCAACAAATGAGTTTATACCATGTCATGTCTAAAGCCTACAAGGTTCTTCCCCATACTCTTTGCCTAGAAAACTATTTTTCATTCTTCATATCTCAGCTGAAATATCCTTTCCATAGAGAGACTTTCCCTAACCACTCAAAGTTAATTAGGTCTCACCTAATATTATTCTTTAATAGATCCCCATTCCTTTCTATCAGGGAGTTTATCACAATTTATTATTAACACTTGCATATGTTTTGCTTGATGTACATTTCTTCTGCCATTCCAACCTGCTTCAGAGTGGGGACCATTATCTTTTCATTTCATGAATGGATATCATCTCCTAGCAAAATGCCAGGCCCAGAGTAGATATCTAATAAACACTTGAATGAATAAGCAAAATAAGTAAATAGTAATTACCTTCATTCAAGTGAAGATATGAAAAAGAACACTGCATAAATTAAATAATATGTAACAGTTAATTAATCAATTATATGCAAGTCATAAAATGGTTTAAGAATTCAAGGGCAAAGAGATCAATGTGCACTGAAGTGGTCAGGAAAGACTCAGTAGGTGAAATAGAACTTTAGCTGTGCCCTAGATAGTAATTAATGTAGAAGGAGATGTAGTAATTAAAGAGAAGGAGAAAGGTCTCAAAGAAAAGAGTTCAGAGGCTGCAGCTCTTGTAGCTGCCAAGAGAGGCAGAAAGATGCTCATGGGCGTGGAACTGCTGTGGGTCTTTTAAGGACTCCCGTGTGCATGACAGGCTCTTGGTGCCCCAGCCAGGCATCAGGGCTGTACCTCTGAGGTGGGAGAGCGAAGTTCAGGACACTGGTCCACAAGAAACCTCCCAGCTCCATGTAATATCAGACAATGAAAATCTCCCACAGATCCCATCTCAATGCCAAGACCCAGCTCCACTCAACGACCAGCAAGCTATAGTGCTAGACACCCTATGCCAAACAACTAGCAAGACAGGAACAAAACCCCATCCATTAGCACAGAGGCTGCCTAAAATCAAAATAAGGCCACAGACACCCCAACACACACCACCAGACGTGGACATGCCCACCAGAAAGACAAGATCCAGCCTCATCCACCAGAATACAGGTACTAGTTCCCTCCACCAAGAAGACTACACAACCCACTGAACCAACCTTAGCCACTGGGGGCAGACACCAAAAACAATGGGAACTACGAACACGCAGCCTGCAAAAAGGAGACCCCAAACACAGTAAGTTAAGCAAAATGAGAAGACAGAGAAACACACAGCAGATGAAGGAGCAAGGTAAAAACCCACAGAAGCCAACAAATGAAGAGGAAATAGGCAGTCTACCTGAAAAAGAATTCAGAATAATGATAGTAAAGATGATACAAAATCTTGGAAACAGAATGGAGAAAATACAAGAAACGTTTAACAAGGACATAGAAGAACTAAAGGGCAAACAAACACTGATGAACAACACAATAAATGAAATTAAAAATTCTCTAGAAAGGATCAATAGCAGAATAACTGAGGGAGAAGAACAGATAAGTGACCTGGAAGATAAAATAGTGGAAATCACTACTGCAGAGCAGAATAAAGAAAAAAGAATGACAAGAATTGAGGACAGTCAAAGAGACCTCTGGGACAACATTAAATGCACCAACATTCGAATTATAGGGGTCCCAGAAGAAGAAGAGAAAAAGAAAGGGACTGAGAAAATATTTGAAGAAATTATAGTTGAAAACTTCCCCAATATCGGAAAGGAAATAGTTAATCAAGTCCAGGAAGCACAGAGAGTCCTATACAGGATAAATCCAAGGAGAAACATGCCAAGACACATATTAATCAAATTATCAAAAATAAAATACAAAGAAAAATATTAAAACAAGCAAGGGAAAAACAACAAATAACACACAAGGGAATCCGCATAAGGTTAAGAGCTGATCTTTCAGCAGAAACTCTGAAAGCCAGAAGGGAGTGTCAGGACATATTTAAAGTGACGAAGGAGAAAACCTACAACCAAGATTACTCTACCCAGCTAGGATCTCACTGAGATGTGACGGAGAAATTAAAAACTTTACAGACAAGCAAAAGCTAAGAGAATTCAGCACCACCAAGCCAGCTTTACAGCAAATGCTAAAGGAACTTCTCTAGGCAGAAAACACAAGAGAAGGAAAAGTCCTACAATAACAAACCAAAAACGATTAAGAAAATGGTAATAGGAACATGCATATCGATAATTACCTTAAATGTAAATGGATTAAATGCTCCAACCAAAAGACATAGATTGGCTGAATGGATACAAAAACAAGACCTGTGTATTTGCTATCTACAGCAGACCCACTTCAGACCTAGGGACACATACAGACTGAAAGTGAGGGGATGGAAAAAGATAATCCATGCAAATGGAAATCAAAAGAAAGCTGGAGTACCAATTCTCATATCAGACAAAATAGACTTTAAAATAAAGACTATTACAAGAGACAAAGAAGGACGCTACATAATAATCAAGGTATCAATCCAAGAAGACATAACAATTGTAAATATTTATGCAACCAACATAGGAGCACCTCAATACATAAGGCAAATACTAACAGCCATAAAAGGGGAAATCGACAGCAACACAATCATAGTAGGGGACTTTAGCACCCCACTTTCACCAATGGACAGATCATCCAAAATGAAAATAAATAAGGAAACACAAGCTTTAAATGATACATTAAACAAGATGGGCTGAATTGATATTTATAGGATATTACATCCAGAAACAAGAGAATACACATTCTTCTCAAGTGCTCATGGAACATTCTCCAGGATAGACCATATCTTGGGTCACAAATCAAGCCTTGGTAAATTTAAGAAAACTGAAATCGTATCAAGTATCATTTCTGACCACAATGCTCTGAGACTAGGTGTCAATTACAGGAAAGAATCTGTAAAAAATGCAAACATATGGAGGCTAAACAACACACTACTTAATAACCAAGAGATCACTGAAGAAATGAAAGGGGAAATCAAAATATACCTAGAAACAAATGACAATGAAAATATGATGACCCAAAACCTATGGGATGCAGCAAAAGCAGTTCTAAAAGGGAAGTTTATAGCAACACAATCCAACCTTAAGAAAAAAAAACATCTCAAATAAACAACCTAGCCTTACACCTAAAGCAATTAGAGAAAGAAGAAAAAGAAAACCCCAAAGTTAGCAGAAGGAAAGAAATCATAAAGATCAGGTCAGAAATAAATGAAAAAGAAATGAAGGAAACTATACCAAAGATCAATAAAGCTAAAAGCTGGTTCTTTGAGAAGATAAACAAAATTGATAAACCATTAGCCAGACTCATCAAGAAAAACAGGGAGAAGACTCAAATCAATAGAATTAGATGTGAAAAAGGAGAAGTAACAACTAACACTGCAGAAATACAAAGGACCATGAGAGATTGCTGCAAGCAACTATATGCCAATAAAATGGACAACCTGGAAGAAATGGAAAAATTCTTAGAAATGCACAACCTTCTGAGACCAAACCAGGAAGAAATAGAAAATATGAACAGACTATTCACAAGCACTGAAATTAAATGATTAAAAATCTTCCTAACAAACAAAAGCCCAGGACCAGATGGCTTCACAGGCAAATTCTATCAAACATTTAGAGAAGAGCTAACACCTATCCTTCTCAAACTCTTCCAAAATATAGCAGAGGGAGGAACACACCCAAACTCATTCTACTAGGCCACCATCACCCTGATACCAAAACTAGACAAAGATGTCACAAAGAAAGAAAACTACAGGCCAATATCACTGATGAACATAGATGCAAAATCCTCAACAAAATACTAGCAAACATAATCCAGCAGCACATTAAAAGGATCACGCACCATGATCAAGTGGGGTTTATCCCAGGAATGCAAGGATTCTTCAATATACGCAAATCAATCAATGTGATAAACCATATTAACAAACTGAAGGAGAAAAACCAAAGGTTCATCTCAATAGATGCAGAGAAAGCTTTCAAAAAACTTCAGCACCCATTTATGATAAAAACCCTCCAGAAAGTAGGCATAGAGGGAACTTTCCTAAACATGATAAAGGCCACATATGAGAGACCCACAGCCAACGTCGTTCTCAATGGTGATAAACTGAAACCATTTCCACTAAGATCAGGAACAAGACAAGGTTGCCCACTCTCACCACTATTATTCTACAGAGTTTTGGAAGTTTTAGCCACAGCAATCAGAGAAGAAATAAAAGGAATCCAAATTGGGAAAGAAGAAGTAAAGCTGTCACTGTTTGCAGATGACATGATACTATACATAAAGAATCCTAAAGATGCTACTAGAAAACTACTACAGCTAATCAATGAATTTGGTAGAGTAGCAGGATACAAAATTAATGCACAGAAATCTCTTGCATTCCTATACACTAGTGATGAAAAATCTGAAAGTGAAACTAAGAAAACACTCCCATTTATCATTGCAACAAAAAGAATAAAATATCTAGGAATAAACCTACCTAAGGAGACAAAAGACCTGTATGCAGAAAATTATGAGACTGATGAAAGATATTAAAGATGATACAAAGAGATGGAGAGATATACCATGCTCTTGGATGGAAGAATCAACATTGTGAAAATGACTCTACTACGCAAAGCAATCTACAGATTCAATGCAATCCCTATCAAACTACCACCAGCATTTTTCACAGAAGTAGAACAAAAAATTTCACAATTTGTATGGAAACACAAAAGACCCCGAATAGCCAAAGCAATACTGAGAAGGAAAAACAATATTGAGCAATATTGCAATATTGAGAAGGAGCTGGAGGAATCAGGCTCCCTGACTTCAGACTCTACTACAAAGCTACAGTAATCAGGACAGTATGGTACTGGCACAAAAACAGAAAGGTAGATCAATAGAACAGGATAGAAAGCCTAGAGATAAACCCATGCACTGATGGTCACCTTATCTTTGATAAAGGAGGCAAGAATATACAGTGGAGAAAAGACAGCCTCTTCAATAAGTGGTGCTGGGAAACCTGGACAGCTACATGTAAAAGAATGAAATTAAAACACTCCCTAACACCATACACAAAAATAAACTCAAAATGGATTAAAGGCCTAAATGTAAGGCCAGACACTATAAAAAATCTTAGTGAAAAACATAGGCAGAACACTCTATGACATCTATCACAGCAAGATCCTTTTTGACCCACCTCCTAGAGAAATGGAAATAAAAACACAAATAAACAAATGGGACCTAATGAAACTTAGAAGCTTTTGCATAGCAAAGGAAACCATAAACAAGACCAAAAGACAACCCTCAGAATGGGAGAAAATATTTGCAGATGAAGCAACTGACAAACGATTAATCTCCAAAATTTACAAGGAGCTCATGTACCTCAATATAAAAAAAAACAAACAATCCAATCCAAAAATGGGCAGAAGACCTAAATAGATATTTCTCCAAAGAAGATATCCAGATCGCCAACAAACACAGGAAAGAATGCTCAACATCATTAATCATTAATCATTAGAGAAATGCAAATCAAAACTAAAATAAGATATCATCTCACACCTGTCAGAATGGCCATCATCAAAAAATCTAGAAACAATAAATGCTGGAGAGGGTGTGGAGAAAAGGGAACACTCTTGCACTGTTGGTGGGAATGTAAATTGATATAGCCACTGTGGAGAACAGTATGGAAGTTCCTTAAAAAACTACAAATAGAACTACCATATGACCCAGCAATCCCACTACTGGGCATATACCCTGAGAAAACCATAATTCAAAAAGAGTCATGTACCAAAATGTTCATTGCAGCTCTATTTACAATAGCTAGGACATGGAAGCAACCTAAGTGTCCATCAACAGATGAATGGTTAAAGAAGATGTGGCACATATATACAATGAAATATTACTCAGCCATAAGAAGAAACGAAATTGAGTTATTTGTAGTGAGGTGGATGGACCTAGAGTCAGTCATACAGAATGAAGTAAGTCAGCATAAGAAAAACAAATACCGTATGCTAACACATATATATGGAATCTAAAAAAAAAAAAAAAAAAAAATGGTCGTGAAGAACCTAGGGGCAAGATGGGAATAAAGATGCAGACCTACTAGAGAATGGACTTGAGGATACGGGGAGAGGGAAGGGTAAGCTGGGACAAAGTGAGAGAGTGTCATGGACATACATATACTACCAAATGTAAAATAGCTAGTGGGAAGCAGCCACATAGCACAGGGAGATCAGCTCGGTGCTTTGTGACCACCTAGAAGGGTGGGATAGAGAGAGTGGGAGGGAGGGAGACGCAAGAGGGAAGAGATATGGGACATATGTATATGTATAACGGATTCACTTTGTTATAAAACAGAAACTAACACACCATTGTAAAGCAATTACACTCGAATAAAGATGTTAAAAAAAAAAAAAAGAAAATAGTTCAGAAGCCAGAAACACAGAATGTCCAAGTTAAATTATCACAAGATTTATTTCAATTCAGCACATTCTGCTTATAAGAAATGTGGTGAGAAAATTTTCGATTGTGATTGATTCTCTTGCCCCTGTAGAAATGATCCACAGAAAAGCAATATTCTAAATTTCTCAGTGGTTTTATTGATCCCACCACCAATCCCCAGAAATAGTAACTCTTGTGTTTTTCAAAGTATAAAGAGAGGTTAAAAGAGCATCAAAATGTGATCAGATAACCAAGCTGATATTATGAAACTTGACAGAAGTGATGTAAATATTGAAACAAAGCACATCCAATTTATCGGGGAGTTAAATCAGAACATGAAGTTGCTGATTCCTCTGATACAAACCAAGATTCTGCATGTCAGTCTCCTGTGAACTTGAAAAACATCAGTGTCCTTTCTACTTTTATTTCTGCTCAAATTGTTTTCCCTTGTTTAGAAAATGCATCCCCCACCGCCAAATCTTTAAAGCATTTTCACCTAAAGTCCTAGTCTACTGAGCAGTCTGAACTTAGAGATACAAATATAAAATGACTTTTTTTCTGGTTTTTTTTTTGCCAAACATCTTTTGAAAGCTCCCCCTTCATGAAGCAATGTTGTCATTTTGAAACTTTAAAAGAAGCCTCTTGACTTGTTACTGTGTGTCCTTTTCTGAGACTTCTACCATATTAAAGTAAGTAATTTGGTCTTGCCTGAACTTTGTAAACAACCAGAACTCTGGTTAAAAAAAAAAAAATGAAATCACTGTTTTTAGGAGTTGAACACCATGATCTCTAAGAGGATAAAAACAAATGAGGTATCCTTCATTCTCCCTGACTTTTGGCCTGGAGGAACACTGTGGACTGCAGCACATGGAAGGGGAACCTAAGCACAGTTTGGGGGTTTCATTGAGCTCAGGCAGAAATCAGGGCTTGGGTTTGCTGAGGCAGCTGCAGTTTTTCAGGAAGAATACAGAGAGGAGTGAGAATACAGAGAGGAGTGAGAATACAGAGAAAGAACTCCAGAAACCTCTAAGGTGGTTTTTCTAGTCTGTTTTTGAATACTAAGCTATCAGGCATAGGATGAAATTCCAAAGACCAAGCAAAGAGCTAATGGAGAGCTGTAAGATGAATAATTCCCAGAGATCAAACTGGACTAGAAGGTATTCAAGTACCAATCAGGCATAGTGGAGAGATTTGATCCAATAATCAGAGCAGATAAGAGAGACTTCAGAAGATTTGCACCTTACAAGGAAGGCTAAACTAGGTGTAAAGAATACACTAGATATATATGAAAAAGTCACTGGATAGCCAAAATAGGAGATTATACACTGATGGAAAAAATCAGTAATTGTGAAGACATAGCAATAAAAAATATTCAAACTGAAACACAGAGAGAAAGTGACTAAAAGAAAAAATGAACAAAGCCACAGTGACTTATGGGACAATTTAAAGTAGTCTGACAGATGTGTAATTTAAATGACAAAAGGTGGAATCAGCAGAAAAAATTATGTAAAGAGATAATGTCCAAAGATTTTCCATATTGATGAAAACTATAAACCCATAGATCTGGGAAATTCAATGACTCAAAAGCAAGAAGAAAGTAAAGTATGAAGTAGCCACACGAAGGCATGCATAATCAAAAAAAGTAAATCTTAAAAGTGATCATAGAAAAAAAAGACAAGAATGACCAGAGCCTTGTTCAAAAACAATGCTATCCATAAGAAATATAATTTCTTTAGAGTGCTAAAAACATTGTTACTGTAGAATTTTATACTCAGAAAAAAAAAGGAAGATAAAAAATGTCATTTTCAGACCAAAAAAAGCTGAAAATAAAATGTGCTACCAGCAAATAGGCACTACAAGAAATGATACAGAAAGTTCTTCAGGCAGAAGAAAAATGGTACCAAATGACAACTTTGATCTGCATGAAGCATCAAGAGCTTCTGAAATGGTAATTATGTGTGTAAATATAAATGAAATCCACATTTTAAAATTTATTTAAAAGATAACATGATGAAGGAATAATAACATTACAGAAATATTACATAGGTAGAAATAAAAGGTATTACAACAACAGCATAAAGGATGGAAGAGGAATTGGGGCAAACTTTCTAAGGTTCTGACACTATATCTGAAGGGGTATCATATTATTTTGAGGGTGACTCTGACAGGATAAAGGAGCTTATTGTTAACTCTACAACCACCAATAAAAAATAAATAAAGAGCTATAACTTATACTTCAGTAATGCATATAAAATGAAAGACAAAAAATAATCCAAGAGAAGGCAAGAACCAAGGGACAAAGGAACAACCACAGCAAAAATGGTACAAATAGAAAATGAATATTATTTGGCACTTAAACTCAACTATATAAAATTTTACATTAAATATACATGAAACAAACACAATAATCAAAGTAGAAATTATTAGACTGAATCAAAATCAAAACCAAAATATACATCAGTCTATAGAAATGCTCTTTAAATATAAAGATATATATAGACTAAAAGTAAAAGGATGAACAAAGAGAACTACAAAAATGCTAATCAAAGGAAGCTGGGAGTAGTTATATTAATATTAGACAAAGTAGATCTCAGGACAAGTAATTTACCAGGGATAGAAAAGCAAACTTCTTAGTAATAAGAGGGGCAATTCATTCCAAAGACATACTAATATAAATATGCTTATCCATTTTTGACTGGTGACTTCAACACTCTTTGCTCAGGAATTATTAGAAATCATAATTTAAAAAATAATTAAGTACAAAGAAGAACTGAATCACACTATCAACTAACCTGATTAAATTGGCATTCATAGAACAGCACTTTCCAATTACGTTTCAAGTGCAAATGGAGTACTCACCAAAATAGATAGATCATCTGTTGGGCCCTAAAAGCAGTCTCAGTAAATATAGAAAGATTGCATTCAAACAGATTAGATTCTCTAACTACAACATAACTATGTTAGAAACCCTATTTTTGTTTTTGAGTTTCATGGAATATTGCCAAATAATTTGAATATTAACAACACTCTCCTAGGTTACCCACAAAGAAGTCATAAAAGATACTAGAAAATATTTTGAACGAATGATGATGAAAGAAAACATGTAAAAAAAAATTGTGAGATACAAATAAAGCAGTACTTAGAGGGAATTTTATAGCTTTAAACATTTATATTGAAATAAAGATCTAAAATAAATTATCTAAGCATCATTCTTAAAAAGCTTGCAAAAGAAGAGCAAATTAAGGAAATATAAATCAAATAAATCAATAAAAGAAAAAACAAGGAAAAATTAATGAAAGGTGATTCTTTAGAAAAATCATTTAAATGGATAAACCTCTACCTAGATTAATCAAGAAAAAAGGAAGCATAAATGACGTATAGCAGGAATACAAGAGGGCATATCAATACAGATACTACAGAAATTAAAAGGATAATTTGAAAATCTTTATGCCAGTTTAAACAAAATAAAGTCCTTGGAAGATATAAATTACCAAAATTGAAATAAGATATAGTAAGTATAAATAGCCATACATCAAGAATTTGAAAGGCTAATTAAACTCTCTCCACAGGGAAACTTCAGGATAATTTCATTGTTGCAGTCTATAAAACATTTATACCAAAAAATAAAAAGCCAATCCTACACAAATTATTTTAGAAAATAGAGAAGGATGATACACTTTCCAAATCATCCCACAGAGTCAGAAGTACTCCAGTGCCAAAACTAGACAAGAGCATTACAAGAAAAGAAACCTACAAAGTCACTATCTCTCATGAACACAAATGCAAAAATCCTTAACAAAGTATCAAATTGAACCCATAATATATGTAAAAAAAAAAAATATTATGACCAAGGGGCATTTATTCCAGGAATTTGAGGATGCTTTAACAATTGAAAACTAATGTTATTCCCTATCTTAACAGAATAAAGGGAGAAAACATGATTATTTCAATAGATGTATGTGAATATACTGGACAACCACTTATATAAATTTATTAGCAAATTAAGAATGAAGGAAAATTCAATCTGACCAAAGGCATCTATGAAAAATCTGCAGTTGATGCCGTATTTAATAGTGAAAGACTGTTTCCCTGCTAATTTTGGGAGTAAGGCAAGTGAAACTCTGCTTGGCTAAAGGGTACAAACTTCCAGTTATTAGATGAATAAGTTCTGGGGATCTAATGTATGGCAGGGCAATTATAATTAATAATACTGTATTTTATACTTGAAAGTTGCTGAGAGTAGATTTTATATGTTCTCACCACAGAAAAGAAATGGTAATTACGGGACATGATAGAGGTGTTAGCTAATACTATGGTGGTAATCATTTTGCAATATATAAGTGTATCAAATCAATGGGTGTTAAACTTACAATGTTATATGTCAGTTATATATATAAATTATATAATGTTCCAATGTTATATGCCAATAAAGCTGGGGAGAAAGGAAGTCTGCTCTCATCACTCTAATAAATATTCTACTGAAGGTTCTAGCAACTATAATTATACAAGAAGAGAAAAAAATAAAGCATATAGAATTGAAAGGAAAAAAATTAAACTGTCACTATTCTCAGGAACCAGGACTGTGTATATAGAAAAAAAACCTACAATACAAGTACTTGAACTAAGTGCATTTACTAAAGGTCTCAGTATATATGACTAAAATATAAGAATCAACTATAATTTTATACACTAGAAAATAAGATTTTTTAATGATACAACTTCCAACAGCATCCAAAAAGTGAAGTATTTACAGATTAATTTTCTACATGTCTAAAACCTATGTATTGAAAACTATAGAACATTGTTGAGAGATATCTTAAAAGACTAAATAAATGGAAAGACATACCAATTTAATGTACCAGTATAGTTAAGACTCAATATTGTTAAGATGTCAATTTTCCCAGTTAAAATGCCAACAGTTCTATAAGAATTTACAAGCTGATATTTATATACACACGCACACACACACACACTATATATATATACACATATATCTGACAAAGAACTTGTATCTAGATATTTAAAGAACTCTTACAATTCTAAATAATAAGACGAACTATCTAATTTAAAAATGGACAAAAGAGTTTAACATGTGCTCACATGAAAATATGTGAAAGAACAATAAGAGCCTGAAAAAGTACTCAACATCGTTACTCACCAGGGAAATGCAAATTAAAAATCACTGAGATAATGAAATTTAAAAGATTGATGACCACAGCTTAGAACCAGATCTGGGGGCTTCTACTCCAATAACTGGGGAGAAGACCTGCACCAGACAGGGCTGTGGCAACCACAGAACAAAAAGGAGGCCCCACCCAACATCCAGTGCAGGCTCTGGTCACCACAACACCACTTACACCCCCTATCAAGGGGATAATGGCCAGCACACTCTGAGGAAAGATGTAGCAGCCATCCATACCAAAAAAAGCCCTCGCATCAAAAATACTAGACTCATGCAGACTACACAGGGATGCTCCCACACGAAAACAGCCCATCAAAACCACAGGGGAATGGGACAAACCAACCTCAGGCACCTCTTGATACGACACACTGAGAAGGATTCAACATCATTTCTGTGATATTCCTGCCAAAAAATGCATGACCTGAGTCTAATCTTGAGGAAACATCAGATAAATTCAATTGAAAACGTTCTACAAAATAACTGGCCAGGACTTCAAAAATGTCAATGTCATGAAAGACTGAAAATGACTGGAGAACTGCTCTTGATTAAATGACACAAAAGAGGGAATTAAATACAATGTGTAATCCTTCATTGGCTCTTGGATGATTAAAAATACAATGAAAGACATTATTGAAATAACTGGGGATATTTGAATAAGGACTCATATTAGGTAATAATATTAAATATAGTATCAGATCATAGAATTGTATCAATTTAAAATTTCCCAAGTGTTATAACTCTATTGTACCTATATTAGAGAATGCTCGTTTTTAGATGATACATGCTGAAGTCTTTAGGAATAAAATGTCACAATGTCTATAACTATTTCAAAAAAAAACCACAATGGATAACTGTTTCTCCTAAATTCATAGAGTCACATAAATATAAGTAAAACCACTTATAAAAACCACTCCCAATTAAAAGAACAAGAGAATTTCCCTGAAAGAAAAAACAATGAAATAAACCTCTCCAGTCTACTGCATGTTCAAAAAGCAGGTAATAACAATGCTGAAGGAATTCAGAAGGCTGTTGATAGAAATGCAGATCACTGTGACAAGGAACTGCAAACTATGAGGGGCCAACCAAAATTAGACAAGTCAATTGCCAAGATGAAAACGAAGCTAAATGCAATAAATAGCAGAAAATAAATGCAGGAAAATGAATAAGTGATTTGGAAGAGAGAATAATGGAAATCAACCAATCAGAACAGCAGACAGAAAGACAAATAAAAAAAAATATTAATGACATCAAATGCTGCTAAGAATGTGGAACAACTGGAACTTTCACATACTGCTGGTGGGAATATATAATGGCATTTTGGCAAACATTGTGACAGCTTCTTATAAAATTACCCATACACCTAACATACAGTGTTGCTAATCCCGTCCATTTACACAGACCCATGAAATTACTGTTCACACAAAGACTCATATGAATGTCTATGACAACTTTATTCATAGTAGCCCCAAACTGGAAATGTAAATATCCACCAATAGGTAAATAATTAAATTGCAATATATTTATACAATGAAATACTGATCAGCAATGGAAAGGAATGAATACTGATACAGGCAATACGGATGAAGCTGAGAAACATTATGCTGAGCAAAAGACGACAGAAAGAAAAGCACGTGCTATTTGCCTTCATTTATATGAAGTTCTTGAAAAGAGAAAACTAATCTAAATTGACAGAAAGCAAATCAGTGGTTGCCTAGGACCTACAGTGGAGCGCACAAAGGAACGTTCCTCGTGATAGAAATGTTCTACATGTTGACTGTGGTTGTGATTACATGGGTAGTAATTATATTTATCAAAACTTATCAAACTATGTATACATTTTAAGTGGTGCATTTTATTGTATACATGTAAAATTTACCTCCATAATGTTGAATTTTTTAGCTTCTTAAAAACCTTGGGGTTGGGAGGCTATCAGACCACCCCAGCACTCTCCTCCTAGATCAAGGACTCACTACTCTAACGTATCCTTCTTCTTTAACCAATGTTTCTCTAGTTTTACCTTCTTGTTGTAGGCCAAATGGCATGGTGAGTGAGGTTCTCAGAAAGTTTTGTTTGCCCCTTAATCAGCCCTGGAAGAAATACATGGCAGCAATCTTGTGCTTTCTGTAGAATATGGATATACTTATCTCTTCGTCATTAGTTTGGGACTTCACTCAGAATTATGAGTCCCCCACTCTCTCCCCCCCAAAAAAGTCACATTCAACATCATCTTACATGTTTTATGAAATATATTTTATAAAACTTCTATTTTGTTTAGGAACCCATTCCAGTCATGATCAAGAGGAGGAATCTTAGTAATTAGGAAGTATAACCTGAAATCCTTACAATGTCAGCTATTTGTTCAATAGCTTGGACAAATCAAGGTGATCTGAGCAAGTTAAGTAAATCTGGCTACTTAGAGGAGTTGAAGGAATCTGTAAGTTTCTAGGTAAATCACCTACTCTTGGGTAGCACAGTATGGTGAATCCTCCTGATGAAAAGGAGAATCAGAGACTGTCACTGGTGAGCAGAGTCCACCTAGAGAACCAGAATCTAGACAACCTAGAAATTGGGAGATAATGCCAATTTCTGCATGGCTGGATGGAATGGAAAGTTTGTACAGTGCAAATCATCTCAAACATTTTCACAGAAGAATTAAAACAGAGCTCAAAGTAGTACTGTACAAGCATAAAATACTCTTGATTTATTTTAAGAGAACATGAATTAACTATTATTATTTAAACTACTTATTACTGAGTAAAAATGACACTCCAAGAGATGATTCACCATGGTGATACTGTGGCTTTGTATACTTCCTGGTACAGGACCAGATCTGTCATGAGCATGCATACTCATGCTCATGAGTTTTCCAAAATCTAGATGTAACAATAGAATAAGAGATGAAGTCAAAGTGACTTAGCCCACAGGTAATGAAAGACTATGAAGGGTTTAATGAAAGTAAGGTTTTAAAAGTTTTAGAAAAATTTATTTAGTAGTAAGGTGGATTAAAAGGAAAAAAAATGGAACAAGGGCGATCGAGTAGGAAGCTACTGAAATACTTTAAGCAAAAAGGGAGTGCCTCTCAACTAATATTACCCTTAAAAATCTGAAAAAGTCCTCCACAGAACTTTACCAAGTAAAGACACATATTTTATTTTAGCTACAGACAAGGATTACAGCCTAAATGCTGCTAAAGGATTCCTTTTCCTTCCATCTTGAAGAGGAATGTTCACAGAAATCCTAGACATAGACAAATGGGGACATATGAGTAACTCTGAAAAGATAAAAACTGACTCTCTTTTCACTAGTATTTTAGAATATGTTTAATATTTAGTGGTAGCAGTGAGAAACAAGTGTTTTATTAATGAAAGCTGTACAACTCAATTTAAATTTGAAATAAGGAATTTATCATATGCACTGAACGTATCATCGCATTTAGAATATTTGAATTGTCATCAAATTGCAATTTTCCAAACCAGAGAACTTCTTAAGGGTCATAATAAAGGTATTTAAATTAGTTAATGAAATAGAGTACTCGTTCCTAGTAAACACCACACCTCATGGATTATTCAGTTTCAAATTTTCAGCTGTCTGCAACCATCAAGTAGCTGGCCTCGGGATTTGGTGGGTGTGCTGTGGTTGTATAGTACATTCTGCATGGAAAGCCACAAAAGTACTCCTTAAAACATAAACTGGCAACAGTGAGGGTGATTGTTTTCTTGTTTGTTTGTTCACTCAAAGGCAGTAACTTTGTTAGGAGTGGGACCCGTCATGTGTGGAAACCTGAATTTATTGACAACATTTCTAACTTATTTCTCTGATGTTTTAGTGCATGTCATAAAACAGCAACATCATATGTCCAACTGGCCATGCTTTGAGAACTCTTCTGGCCCATTATGTGTTGGGGAACAGAATTCTAAGAGTGAAAAGAAATTATAAGTGTTTAGGCCTATGAGGTCTTATTAGTGTTTTGTTTTGTTTTGTTTTTTGTTTGTTTGTTTTTTGCTTGCACTGTGGCTGCTTCTCTGCTCTGGAAGGTCACTCCACTCTCTGAAGGATAACAGAGAGCTGGGGTACAGTCAACAAAAAAGGAAGCATCATCAAAATTGCTTAAACAAGCCTAGTCCTTGATAAAGGACCTCTCGGCTCCCCTAGGATCTACACCACAGGTTTTCAGACATCGATGTGTACCGGAATCACCTGGAGAGACTGTTAAAACACAAATCCCTGGGCTTCCCTGGTGGCACAGTGGTTGAGAGTCCACCTGCCGATGCAGGGGACAGGGGTTCGTGCCCCGGTCCGGGAAGATTCCAGATGCCGTGGAGTGGCTAGGCCCGTGAGCCATGGCCACTGAGCCTGCGCATCCGGAGCCTGTGCTCCGCAACAGGAGAGGCCACAACAGTAAGAGGCACGCGTACCGCAAAAAAACAAACCAAAAAAAAAAAAAACCACACACACAAATTCCTGGGCTTCTTCCCCAGAGTTTCTGATTCAGCAAGTCTGAGGTAGAACTGGAGGTTTTGCATTTAGCAAGTTCCCAGGTGATTTTAATGTTACTAGGACTGGGATCATGCTTTGAGAACAACTAATTAACTAATTCATGGGGGCCTGAAGTTCCGAAGAGAAATTTGGGGACCAAATCCTGGATATTTCTAAGTGTTTTGCTTTGGTTTTGGCCTGACCTTCTTCTTTAATTCCCTTTTGTCTCATAAACCTGCAGTGGTTGTAGGAAGCCGATGGAAGAATTATGTCAGAGTTCCAAATACCTCTGTGTACCTTTCAGCCCTGGGCACGTGACCAAAAATATGCAGTGTGGGTTTTGTGGCTCCCCCCTTAGTAATCACGATAATAATTATTATTAGCACTATTTCATAGCTTGTAAGAGATGACATTTGTGATTGGTTGTTTTACTATTTTGCTACTTGTTTGTTTTTTCTTGTGTCAGGAGGCTGGAATCTGTAACCCGCTTAAGCTCTGTGGAGGAAGATTTGAGTGAAGACGGACAAGCTTTAACACCCTGCCTCGTGCACAAGGAACAATCATCAAAATGAATTTTAAACGACCTTGTGTACAATTTATACTGCAACAGCTGTCATCATCAGATATTATCTAAGTGAAAAATAGGAGTTGAATGATACTAACATATTAAAAAGTGTAGAGAAAATGAGAAACGAGTCCAAGAAAAATAATTTCTGTCCACAACTACACAATATAAACCAAGAAGAAGAAGAAGAAAAAAACTATTTAGGAAAAGTAAGTAGATATGATTAATCAGATTCAGAAGGCAAATGACAAATAGGTAAAAATGCAAATCTGGAAGAATTAAAAATGTAAAGAAAAATATAGGAGGCGTTAAGTAAAAGAAACAATTCCTGTGCAGACAAGTTTACTAGGATACTTGATACATGTTAAATACAATATGGCTTTATAGTTCTCAGATAAATATGTTACACATTAGCTTTTTCAAATTAATAATGGGATAAAAACAAACAGGATGGATTCAGGTAAAGAATGAAAAAAGGAAATCTTTACCTTAATCAAAATATCCAGTATTGGATGATGGAAATCTATATAATGTAAAACTTAAGTGACACATTGTTTTATGCAGCAGGGACAAGAAAATGTTGATTTGTTTGAGGTTTGAGATACAGTTAAGTATAGAATCAACCAAGGCCTGACATGTGTCTCTCTACATTTCTACCCACTAAGAATTGGTGATTTTAATTATAATCTTAAGGTACTGTAAGATGCTCACTGATAAAATATTAAATTGTGTTCATTATATTTGACTAAAGTTAAATGAGTGTTAAACTTAGAAAATCTTTTGGAAAGATTTTCAGTAACCAGAAATGGAGAGAAAGAAGACTCTGTTTATCCCATCGCTAACTGACAGGAAGGACAGAGAGAAATGACTGAAGTCAGGCTTCTGGAAAGCTTATGCAGTACTTATTTACTTACATTTTAACTGAAGCCTCAATTTTCACATCTCTAAAATGGAGCTAATGATAGTACCAACCTCATAAGTTTTCTGTGAGATTTAAATTAAATAATTTTTGCAAAATTCTTACGTTGCAGGCACATGATAAGAGGTCAATAAATACCACCTATTTTATTATTACTAAAGGTTGCTGTCAGAACATTGTAGCTGTGGTTAATGGATGTTAGTTTTCTATTGCTACTATAACAAATTACCATAAACTTGGTGGCTTAAAACAACACCAACTTATTATCTTATGATTTTAACTCACCACGTAGGAAAACAGATGTGAGTAGGTTAGACGTCTAACATGGGTCCCATGGGCTAAATTTAAGGTGTTGGTAGGGCTGCATTCCTTTCTGGAGGATGAGGGCGAATCTGTTTTCTTGAATTTTCCAGCATCCAGAAATCACCCACGTTTCTTGGCTCCTACGTGGCCACAAAGCCAACCACATGCATCTCTTGACTATTCTTCACTAGTCACATCTCCCTCTGACTCTCTTTTTCTGCCTCCCTCTTCCTCTTCCATTTGTAAAGACTCTTGTGATTTCACTGAGCCCACCACGAAAATCCAGGAGAATCTCATCTCAAACTACCTTAACTTAATCACATCTGCAGAATCCCTGTTGCCTATAAAGTAGCATATTCATAGTTTCCAGGAATTAGGTTATGGACATCTCTGGGGCCATTACTCTGCCCACAACAATAAGTTACTCACTACGTGCCACTCATCTAGCATTCTAGTTAAGGTTTCATCAAAACAAACAGAGAAGCAATACAGTTATCTAGGCCACTTATATTTCAAAGACAGCCACATCATATAATTCTAGCCCTCTTTTACAAAAAAAATCTGCTTTAGGGTGTTAGTTACTTTCAGCAAATGTTTACACAGCCCAAACTTAATTACAATCACTCTACTTACATCTTATAATGTGTGGATTTGTTTTTTAAGCAATATATCCTGTCAAAAATGCAAATTAAACCATAAATACCAAGATAGATGTCACAAGGAATATTAAATTTCTTTCCCTTGCTTACAAATCTCAATAAAAATATTCTGATTTTAGAAATATTAACTCATTAATCCCATTCACTCTGGATTTATAGAATGAGAAAACAATCAAGAGCATTTCTCAGGCCTTTTTTAAAATTTTTTGGCCGTGTTGGGTCTTCCTTGCTGTGCACCAGCTTGCTCTAGTTGCGTTGAGCGGGGGCCACTCTTCGCTGCAGTGCGCAGGCTTCTCACTGTGGTGTCTTCTCTTGCTAAAGAGCACAGGCTCTAGGCACGTGGGCTTCAGTAGTTGCAGCATGCGGGCTCAGTACTTGTGGCACACAGGCTTAGTTGCTCTGCGGCATGTGGGATCTTCCCGGACCATGGATCAAACCCACGTGCCCTGCATTGGCAGGCGGATTCTTACCCACTGTGCCACCAGGGAAGCCCCGTAAGGCCTTGTATTTTGATGGCAGTTTCATTTGTTATATGGAGGAAGAAATGGATTCGTAAGTTTCATGTTTTTCCTATTTAGATATCATTTTTCTAAACAGGAAATTTATCTGTGAGAAATTTACCTATGAGATATAGCAAAACCACCGAGTAGAAAAACTTTGGGAGTTCATCAAACATCATATAATAGCAAAAGAACTATTCAAGGATGGTCAGGTACTGTTACATTAAAAAGTATAATTTGTTCTGGAACCTGATTATACATTCTTCTAATTAGGGTAGATTGATGAAATCTAAGTGTTTAGAATGACTACTCAGGAAAAAAGTGGTATTTAATTAATGCAACTCATAACAGCTTCTACAGTTCTTTGTACTATTGATTCCTCTTTATGTGAAAAATTACTCATGAATAACTCATATAAAAGAACAGCACCATTCATAAATATAACAGCAGGATATATATGGTAAAAAAATATTCAGCAATTTACTCAAAGGAAAGCTACTTTATTACTATTTATTTCATAATAATTCTTGGTACTGGGCAAAAACAGAAAAAGTTTACTCTTTTGCTTCTTGACAAATGCTTAATTTTATTTCTAGATTCACAAAAAAATAGATGAGTATTTGAAATTATCCATAATTAAATGATAATGCATAATCACTCACCATTAAGTAAAACGTATGTTAGAGAGTCTAAAACTAATTGCAGGTTGTCAAATGCATATGTGTAATAAAAATTTCTTATTTTCATAATAGTCTGTAATTATATATTTCACAATAGACTAATGGATTTTCAGGAGCCATCACATTGTGCAGTGCTCACTCATTAAACAACATGGTGAATAATTTAGAAAGAGCTGTTTTCTTTCTTATGCTATCAAAAATGAATTAGAACCAAGTAAAATTCTGGTTCAGGAAACCAGAATCAATTTGTATTAACAGTCTAAAGGAAAAAGATCAGAGTAATTCTTTGTCAGGATTTTTTTTTTTTAATATTTTACTAAAGGTGTCGTGTTAAAAGATCGAATTTTGGTACTAGGCACATCCTTATTGAAACCCATCCCATGGGGTTTGTTGGTTAAAGTAATAATAAATAAATTAATCACTTTTAGTATAGTAATTGAAAGGACTATGAAAACTAATTCTTGGCTACCTTTTTATATCATACTTTGCCCCTAAACAGAATACAAGTGAGAAGGAGAATAATGTAGAAAAACAAAAATAACTTCAGAATACTTGTACTGTAGATCTCTTTGTCATGGGTTTCTTTAGTTTTACATCAGATTCTGAAAGACTTTGTACTCCGTGGGCCATGTCTACACTAACTCAGCCAAGCAGGCCGTGGGATGAGAAACCTGATTGTGACAAGCTCAATCTACAGAGTCAGTATTCACAATTGGTATGGATTCCATAGCTCTACTGATGATGCAGTGGTCCATGTTAATTTATAAAACCACAATAGCCATGAAAATAATCTTGGATTTTGAGTATCCTTGTAATTTCTGTCCTGTCATACCATTAGAATAATAATAAAAGAAAAATCAAGCAGCACACACATAATAAATTTTTAGGATTTTATCTTTAGTCAAAACAGCAGAAGTCAGAGGCCATCATTCATATATCAACATTTATTTAGTACTTATTAAGTTCCAGAATCTGGGCCAGTCACTTTCACTTAGTACTTCGTCTTATCACATATTTCATTCAGGCTTTAAAGTGAAAAATCTAGGTTATTTTGCAAGTTAAACACACTATCATTTCTGTTTTACTGGGGAAAAGTTCAACTAATTGTTTTTTGATTCTTTTTTTTTAATTTATTTGTTTTACTTATTTTTTTAAATTTTTGGCTGCATTGGGTCTTCATTGCTGCACACAGGCTTTTCTCCAGTTGCAGCAAGTGGGGGCTGCTCTTTGTTGCAGTGTTTGGGCTTCTCATTGCAGTGGCTTCTCTTGTTGCAGAGCACGGGCTTCAGTGGTTGTGGCACGTGGGCTCAGTAGTTGTGGCTCATGGGATCTAGAGCACAGGCTCAGTAGCTGTGGTGCACGGGCTTAGTTACTCCATGGCATGTGGGATCTTCCTTGACCAGGGTTTGAATCCGTGTCCCCTGCATCGGCACGTGGATTCTTAAGGACTGCACCACCAGGGAAGCCCTAGCTTTTTTTTTGATTCTTTATTCTACAATTCTCAAATCATTTTTTGGTTATATTTATACTTCTTTTATTGGTTTTAATTGAGTTAATTTAATTGGATTTAATTGATCAATTTTATTGATCTTAAATCATCTTTAAGAATAAAAATCTGACTTAAGAATAAAACTACCAGTTCCTTTGGTTCTGATACATTGGTTCTGAAGACTGAGTCTCTGAAAATACATCAGCATTTCTTTAATGTAATGATGAATAGAAAATATTAGATATTTTCTGACACAACGAGGGGAGAAGAGAGAAAATAGAGAAGAGAGTAATGTTTTTCAGCCAAACTCAGAGCTAGTTGACTTCCTACAAAGGAAGAGGAGGCAGGGGTAACAAAGCTATTTTGTAAGACTAAGGCCATGAGCTGGGCTGGATAGGTACTTGTGAAGGCAGAGGACATTCTGGATATGTTTTTTATAGTTAATTAAATGGTATTTATTATAATATTGTTCCCTGAGTTAAGTTTTTTGGTATCTGTAGTAAAAACTGTCACTTTTTTCTCACTTTCTAACATGAACTAGCTCTTTCTCCAAATCATTTGGTAGGAACTAAATGGTCCTTGGTGTTCCTACCCACCACAGAACAGAGTCACTTCAAAATAGGTATACAGTCCTGAAAACACACATATGAAAATAGCTCACAGTACCCTACTGGACTGAAAAAGCATGTCAGGTCCTTGTTGACAGGTCTAAGAATTACAGTCATGTCGTTAGCAAGGACTTCAAACTTCAGGGGACAGATCAGCTGTCGTAATGGCTCCCCCTGTAGGGCAATGACATTCATTGGAACGGGGATTGAATTTCCATTCGGCCCTGACAGGCTGTCCTCAGATGCCAACCCAAGACTCCCTCTCTTGTTTATCATTGTCAGAAAAAATATCTGATAGTTTTTTCTCCTTGAGCAGATGTGTAAACAAACAGGAAAGTACGGCCTGTCAAAATGACAATTTACATTGATTCCTCTTATCAAGATGTCTTTGGGAAGACAGCTTATCTCAAATTTACAAAAGAAGAAACTCAGTATCAGTGTTTCTTCATCAATAAATGATGATGGCAGGCCTGGTTTGTAACTAATTGCCTGTTTCCAAAGCAACATTTAAAATGTAATGCAAAGCATCCACCCACTATAAACTGATGGGAAACTACCTTTGCTTCTGAATAAAGGCACATTATTTAGAAGGGATAAAAAACAAAAACATTATTGCTATTACAAAAGTATAAAAATATACATAATTTAAAGTAAGTTATAAACTAAGAACTAAAGTATAAGTTTGTAAGGTTATATTTATACGAGTAAATTATAATATGTGGACCATAAGTAATATAAAAGATGCATCTTACACATAGGGGAGTATTTTCAATAAGATGTAAAAATACAGTAAAGTGGGTTTTATCACTAATCATCAGGCAAATACAAATGAAAACCACAATGAGATATCACCCCACATCTGTTAGGATGGCTATTATCAAAAAGACAAGAGATAACGAGTGTTGGCAAGGATGTGGAGAAAAGGGAGCCCTGGTATACTGTTGGTGGGAATGAAATTGGTACAGCCATTATGGAAAACAGCATGGAGGCTTTCTCAAAAAATTACAAAATAGAACTATCATATGATCCAGCAGTCCCACTTGTGGTTATCCAAAGAATTGAAATCAGTATTTCAGAGAGATACCTGTACTCCCATTATTCACAATACGCAAGATATGGAAAAAAAAAACCCTAAATATTCATTGATGGATAATTGGATAAAGAAAATATGGTATACACATACAACGGAATATTATTCAGCTTTGAAGAAGGAGAAAATCCTGCCATCTGCAACAACATGAGTGGATCTGGAGGACGTTATGCTAAGTGAAATAGGCCAGACACAGAAAGGCAAATACTGTATGATCTCACTTATATGTGGAGTCTAAAATAGTTAGTTGAACTCATAAAAGAAGAGAGTAGAATGGTGATTGCTGGAACTGGGAGGAGGAGAAAATGGAGAGGTGATAGTCAAAGGGTACAAAGTTTCAGTTATGCTAGATACATTCTGAAGATCTACTATATATTAGCACAGTGCCTATAGCTAAAAATAGCTAACTATGCTAGCAAATACTTAAAATTTGCTAAGAGGGTAAATCTTATATTAAATGCTCATATCACACACACACAAATAATGGACTCTGGAGGAAACTTTGGGAAGTGATGGATATGTCTATGGCCTTAATAGTGGTGATAGTTTCATGGGTATATACTTATCCCCAAACTCACTGAGTTGTATACATTAAACATGTACAGCTTTTTACATGTCAACCATAATTTAATAAGGTGGTTTATATAATAATAATAAAAGAATTCTGTAACTTTTTACTCTTATACTCAACTTTTTCTCTTTATTTTTAAATGCATAAAGTTTGGAAGGGTATCATATTTTATACCAAAGATCAAAACCTTCCTATCGTTATAAAATATAGGTATTTATTAATAAGTGTGATTGACCAGTAAATGAGAGAAGAGGACAAAACTCATCAACTCAGTGCAAACCACCACCTTCTTACCACTCCATCCTATCTCTCTTCTAGGCCATTCCTCAGATGTAGTGTGAACCTGGGAATGGAGGAGGTAGTGTGCTAGAAAGTAAAAATATACGTATTACTTATAATTATTTCCATGTCCCTAAAATTTTACCAGATAAGGAGAGTGGCCTAAGTGCATTCTTTTAGTCCTTCTGAATTTCTGGACTCATTCCTTCAGCTTAGGATGTAGATACAAAGAGCTAGAGAAGAATCATCTATAATTACTCAGCTATTACATCTGGGGTGCCACATCCATTCTGAGCTTGAAGTTTGGTTGCATGTTGAAATCAATCTGAACTGTTTCACTCACAGCAATTACCAACTATGTACCATGCAAGCTATTTAATTTCCCCATACTTCAGCCTCCTCATCTGTAAAGTGGGGATAAAAGTATTTACTTCAAGTGTCTCTGGAAGGATAAAATGAGATATTTCACATAAAGTTCTTAGAGCGATGCCTAACACATGGTGAAGTTTCAATAAATTTACACTAAACACCATTAAACTATAATGGTTAATAACTATGGTTCAGGCCAGTTCTTCAAAATGGACATTACATATCAATTAAGCCTAATTAATAAGTTATTCTTAAGGATTCGAAAAGCTAAGTTTGCAGTGTCCAAAAATGATCACCTTGACTTCTGTGAAGTCATATAAACTCAAGAGATTTTGGCTGAGTTTTACTCATACAAATCAACACCTCTGTTTGGATAACTTGTCCTAAAAGTGTGTAGCCTTAAAGTCAAAAATATTTAGAAAAAGTTGGGCTTTGCTGTGATAATTCTCCTTTACAGAGGAAGGGTTGGGTAGAAGAAGTATACAGTTTATTTTGATAGAGTGATGCATGCTTTGAATTTTGAGTGCAATGTCTCTATTCTTAACATAGACTATTGAAAGGTGTTTCTAAATTTATTTGCCAGCTAGCCATGTAAATAGAAATAGCATATTTCTCTGGGAATACTTAATTTAAAAGCTAGGTAGATCTTACCCCGAATAGCCAAAGCAATCTTAAGAACAAAGCTGAAAGTATCATGCTCCCTAATTTCGAATTATATCACAAAGCTATAGTAATGAAAATGGTATTGCACTGGTATAGAAACAGACACCTAGATCAATGGAACAGAATAGAGAGCCCAGAAATAAATCCATACATATATGGTCAAGGACTTTACAAGAAAGATGCCAAGAATATACAATGGGGAAAGAGCAGTCTCTTCAATAAGTGGTGCTGGGAAAACTAGACAGCCACATGGAAAAGAATGAAACGAAACCACCACAGTCTTGCATCGTACACAAAAATTAACTCAAAATGGATTAAAAACTTGAACATATGATCTGAAACCATAAAACGCCTAGAAGAAAACATAGGTGGTAGGTGTGTTCATTGAAATTGGTCTTGGCAGTGATTTTTTTTGGATTTGACAACAAAAACAAAAATAAACAAATGGGACTATATCAAACTAAAAAGCTTCTGCACTACAAAGGAAACCATCAATAAAATGAAAAGGCAACCCAATGAATGATAAAACATAAATCACGTATTTGATAAGGGTTTGATATCCAAAATATATAAAGAACTCACACAACTCAATAGCAAAAAACCAAACAGTCCAATTTAAAAATGAGCAGAGGATCTGAATAGACATTTTCCCAAAGAAAACATACATGGCAAACAGGTACATGAAAAGGTTTCATCAGGAAAATGCAAGTCAAAACCACAGTGCGATATCACACCTGTTAGAATGGCTATTATCAAAAAGATAAGTAAGAAGTGTTGGTAAAGATGTGGAGAAAAGGAAATCCTTGTGCACTGTTGATGGGAATGAAATTTGTGCAGCCACTATGGGAAACAGTATGGAGGTTCCCAAAAGAGGTAAAAATCTAACTACCATATGATCCAGCAGTTCCACTTCTGGGTATTTATCTGAAGAAAAAAAATCACTAACTCAAAAAGATATATGCACTCCAATGTTCATTGAAGCATTATGTACAATAGCCAAGATATGGAAGCAACCTAAGTGTATGACGATGGAAGAATGGATAAAGAAAATGTGATATATATATATATATAATATATATGATATATATGTAATATTATTCAGCCATAAAAAAGAATTAAATCATGCCATTTGTGACAACTTGGATGGACTCTCAGGGCATTATGCTAAGTGAAATAAGTCAGACAGTAAAAGGCCATATGATCTCACTTATATGTGGGATCTAAAAATAACACTGAACTCATAGATACAGAGAACAGATTGGTAGTTGCCAGAGGCGGGGGATGAGGGAATGGGCAAAAGGTACAAATTTTCAGTTATAAAATAAATAAGTCATGGCGGAATGTAATGTATAGCATCGTGGCT
Source organism: Aethalodelphis obliquidens (assembly GCF_003676395.1). NCBI lineage: Eukaryota > Metazoa > Chordata > Mammalia > Artiodactyla > Delphinidae > Aethalodelphis > Aethalodelphis obliquidens. The sequence goes on from NW_020837949.1 coordinate 38,381,411, forward strand.
ATAGTTCATTTTACTGGATTGTATATTTGAAAGTTGCTAAAAGAGTAAATCTTAAAAGTTCTCATCACACGAAAAAAAAATTTTAACTATGAATGGTGATGAATGTTAACTAGACTTATTGACCACAATAAGTCTAGTTAACATCCATCACCATACATAGTGGTGTACACCTACATAATTTTTTCAGTATATACAAATATAGAATTAAAAAAAGAAACTGGACAGCTCTTCTTCACTCTTCCCTTCTTCCCTTGCTGAAAGAAAAGAACAAAGTTTTTGCTTTGGTACCTGTCAACTTCTGAGTGAAGCAGATGAGTAGGCAACTAATGTTCCACCAAGTACATGGTTCATACCCCCAAATATCAACCCTATTTACCATCCGAGTCACATACAAGATCTGACTGGCAAATCAGACTTAAACAAATCAGAGATTTTACCAGGCATTATGTTTTACTAGTAATTTCAAGGATGCAGATAATCAAGAGACTCCACAGAGCAGAAAGATGCCTAGGACATCAAGGGCAGTTCCCCGAGTCTTATCCTGCCATGTGAAACATTAACCTCTGGCCCAGAATAATAGATGAAAAAGAAATCTCTAAAAGTGAAGTCTGCGGGGTTACTTCATATAGTAGAAGTAGGCTTTAATTGTGAAACATCTCCATTTAATATCCTAGAGAGTTATAACACTTATATGGACTTCTCCAGGAAGCCATGACTCATAGATTCTAAGTTTATGAAATAATCTGTTAGCCAGGGAACAGTTCCACCCTCAGACCTACCAAGTAGAGCCCCTGCCCCAGGACAGGTCCCTCAGAGGACTCTAGAGTCCCTTCATCAGAATTTTCTAAGTTCCGCTTCACTGTCTGGGACTATATGAAGTAGTCCATCCAGGCAGGATGCCCTAAGCTCAGATTTGGTCCTACATGGATCCTGGTCACCAGGAGAACCTAACTCAAAATTTTCTGTCTCATTCTGATGGCTGACTGCCTGAGACCAGCAGTACTGTCTCATCAAGATGCCCTTGGCCAGGACCAGATTCTGTCTGGGTCCCTTTGCTAGAAATGTCTTCCACAAAAGTTTCTAAGTCCCCTCCAGTGGCTGGGACTGCCTGGAACCAGTAGTTCCCTACAGGTAGGGAGCTACATGTGCCATGGTTTCCATTTCTTCTCTTTGGAGCTCTCTCTGAACCTTTATATTACACATGGAATGGACCAGATGCCCTGAGAAGCTCTGAGATTTATGGGTTTTGATGTTGCTCCACAGTCCAAGGCCTGGGCCCCAGTTCCAGGAGGGTGACCTTATAAACAGATTGCTTCCACTGGACAGAATATTTCTTTCATTACATCTCATGAAATTTGGCTACCAGAATTGTGCTTATACATTGATTCTGTGTGACTCTCACTCATGTCAGACACAGGACAAGTACCAGGCTATAAATTTCTGAGAGTCCACCTCTGATCCTTGGGCTTGAGGCTGCTTGTTTAGGCCCATGTGTCAGCTCTCACCTGTCTATGTCCTGACCATGGTGCTGTCTATGGGCTTCAGTACCCAAGAGTGGTAGAGGTGGTGGTAGGCATCCTTTACCTTGTGTCCCCTAGTGCTGGCACACAATGCAGTTACTCTACCGCTTCTGCAGGTTCTATACCACATGTAAGGCAGTTCCCTCAGGTAATTACAACCATCTCTTCCAAGGATTTTTCAATCATTGTTTTGCAACACTAATGGGCCATTGCAGTTAATGTCCTCACTTGCATCTGATTGATGTAGTGATATCGTGCTCTCCTAGGCCAGTCTTAAGCTGAACTGGACAAATGACAAGCATTCCTTGCACAAATAGAATCTCTCTTTTTTCTCTACCCATGACCTCCTGCCTATTATTCCCTGGTGTTGGTGAGTAGAAAAAAGAGTTGTGGTCAACAGTGACTGAAGTCTCATCATAGGAATGCAGTGATTATGGTCTGAGGAGTTCAAAAGAACACATAGTTGGAATATGTGGTCTATATTTGAAGTAAATTATTGTTCACATTTTCCTGCACACTATGAATGAAAGTCTTACATTTGTGGGTATCAACAACAAAGCCCAGTTACAACCTTAAAGAGAGCCCTTGAGGTCCATATTCATGGGTGCATGAGGGATACTATAGCACCCTGTATAATGATGCAACCAGACTAATAAATATTTGGTTTTAGGGAACTGTAGAGCCAATAAGATCCATATTCTTTCAATATAAATGAGGTTTGAAGATCCATGACATTGTAACAACAGTATCATTACCTTTTTATTGTGTGGGAAATAGAAAATTTGTCAGGAAGGGCACATTTGACAAGAAAGAACATGAAGAACATTGCTCCTGGATGTGAACAAAAAGAGGTACTGTCTGGACACCATGAAGAATCATCATGTACTCTGATCAGAAAATAAACAAATAATCATGTACTCTGATCAGAAAATAAACAAATATTTAAGTACCACTTCTCTGTTCATTACTCTAAGTTTTCATCAGTATATCACTATACATCATGAGTATTAATTAATTTTGTTACACATTATGTAATCAAATTATTTATCTAGGCAGGGTTCCCATCCCCCAATCCTTGGAAAATATTTGCCCAGGGCTTTACGTGCCCTAGAAGCAGCATCCTTTCAGGAATACTAAATACATACAGTCTCTTTCTTTTGGGTAATATTATTGCTCTGTTTATCCAAAGTTCCAGGTGACAAGGAGATTTGATGTGGTCACCTACCTTCTATTCTTTCCCTCAGGGTATCCCCCTTGGATGGAATGTGAATAAATCACAGACCAGCTGTTTTAACTCTTTTCATTTTGAGAAAAGGCAGCTTAAGAAACTGCCTATATTTCAATTTCAGCTCCACTCTGTACTGGCTGCATGACCTCACACAGTTATTTAACAGCTTTGTGCTTCAGTTTAGTTATTACATGTAAAGCATGAGTTTGTTTCACAAATATTTATCGAACATCTACCATGTACTATATAACCTCCTAGGTGGTTGAGATACATCAGTGACAAAAACAAAGACTCCTGTCCTCATGAAAGTAATTAGGAACTCCCTCCCACCATCAAAAATTTTTTCTATGTACTTTGAAAGATTTTTCATTCATCTTAAAAAAATTTCCTGTCTTGAAATAAAAATATTCTAGATGGAAGGTACAGTTTAAAATGTATCAGCCAAAAACCTCACTTAATAAACATTTAAGCAGAGTCCAACTGACAACTAAAAACACAAGAATGAAACACTGGTCAAATATTTTGGGGCTGGAGCCGTGTGCTGGTGAGCTGAGTCAAAAAAAAAAAAAGTTTTAGGGCTTCCCTGGTGGCGCAGTGGTTGAGAGTCCGCCTGCTGATGCAGGGGACACGGTTTTGTGCCCCAGTCCGGGAAGATCCCACATGCCGTGGAGCAACTAAGCCCGTGAGCCATGGCTGCTGAGCCTGCACGTCTGGAGCCTGTGCTCTGCAACGGGAGAGGCCACAACAGTGAGAGGCCTGCGTACCGCAAAAACCTCAACTTAAAAAAAATAAAAAAAAGTTTTGATGTGCAGGGTTTGCTGATTTCTGTGGTGTAAATACTCTTCACAGCCACCAACAGTAGCTTTCAACCAGCTTGTAAAATTCCTGAATTTTCCACAATCAGCTGAACAGCAGGTACAAGTTGGCTTCAGCAAACCACTGCGCTGGTGGAGAGGGTCAAAGGCAAACAAAGTGAAGCAGAGCTGGCAGTAAGGAAGGCAGAGGAGGTCAAGGAAACTTTGTCCCACGTACAAATACACATAGGATAGGTTCTGGGCTTCTCCATAGCTTCGCACCCCACACACGGATGAGTTTCTATACTTACCAATAACAGCACTCAGTGTTATTTTAAAAAAATAGTAATAACAAAGTATCAGTTGACCTTAACCTTAACAAGAACAATAATTAACCCAGCTATTAAAGCAATTTTATGCTACTTTCAAAGAAGTAATATTCATTCAACTTTAAGGTAATAATCTTGATGTATTCAGCACCAGTGAGAGTATGTCTGACATAGTTTGACTACTTTGGACACCATCTTCATACACAAATACACGCAAACACATGCACACATAACTAATATCATTTACCATGTGCCAGGAGCCATCTAAGAATGAGAGTGAGGTACTCTGTTTATGTCACTTCTATTTCTCAGCCACCTAGAAGATTGCGTGGTATATGGTAGGTGCTCAACAAATATTTGTAAAATGAATATTTTATGTGTAATAAGTAAACAGGCACAAAGAGGTTAAATAACCATCCAAAGTCGTGGAGCTAGTACAGAGTGGAACCGGAATTCAAACATAAGCAGTCTTTTAAGGGGTTGTTTGCAAAACTAAAGACTGGCAAGAGGAAGAGAAATAAGAGTATGAACTTAACAGGAAATCAGATGGTATACAGAATGGGTGGCAGACATGCAATTACTCAGGCTGGAAGAGACAAAAACTCAGGTTAGAACTGTTTTGACCTAGTAAAATATTAGCTGTTTTGAAAATATTGCTGAGTACCTCAGGTTAGAAGAAGAGAGGTGAGAAGAACTCTAAAGTGATAAATCCTCAGGAAGGCAGAATTTCAGTTCAAAATAAGAGGAATTACTGGTGTCCAACAATGCATGTACGACATATAGGAAACAAGTGACCCCACCTCTTCCCACTTCATTCATAGAAAGTATTCAAGCAGAGGACAAAGAAATCTCTTCATCAAGTGGCAAGTTAGGTTTATGGCCATTAGGATCTTCCCAGTTCAAATATTCCTTGTCTTAAGTAGAAACAGGAATCCAATAAATACATTTTAAAGCATCTTCGCCATCTTATGTACCGCCAAGTCATAAGTTGGCTTAAATATTTGAGAATATTTGGATATATTTGCCTGGTTTGAAATTGTCCTTTTTTTTTTTTTAAATCAAAATGAAGACTGAGAAAACTAGATACAGACAAAAAACCCAAGAGAAAAATGTTTGCTAATCAACCCCGCCTATGAAGTCTCTAAAACATCACATATTCAATAGCATCTAAAATTTTATCCTAGCTAATTTTTCAGGAAGTGCACAAATTCAATAAGAAATGTTTTTAATCAGTCACTTGCTCATCAACATGTCTCTAAGCTATGGAAATTAGAAAAAGTTTCTCACAAAGATCAAGGGGTAATATCTCAAAGTAGCAGGTCAATGCTTGCATACGGCTTTCTTATTTCTCTGTGGATCCTTCAGAAGAATGCAGTCAGTACCAAGATATAATGTAGCTGCTATGCATAAAGTTACTGGAAATGATTTATTATTCTCTCCAGCATTAGGTTTGTGGAACTTCCATGTGATAAATATTACGAATATTATATAGAGAAACCTGAAGTACTTTATGTCATCAGAATCTACACTGGTGATTATTATTACCAGTGTCATTGATTTTTGGATGTACTTTTGGTACCCTTAGGGCCAGGACATAAGCACCCTTATGCAAATTAGAGAAAAGGTTCCTGTTGGGCAGATCGACTAAAAACACCTCTCTTCCTGTGTCTGCCTTCTCCCTTTCCTCTTCCCAGGGTCATAACTTGGCAAACAGAGCTTGAGGTAGATTCTTATGCCTCAGACAGGCACCCTTATGAGGACATGATCTGAACAGATACTGGTGGAAACCTGCGTAGATTTTTAACCATAGAATGTTTCTGACTCTGAAAAATATATTTAAGATAAGAGTTGAAAGAAAAACATTCTTTTCCAATTCATTAACTATCCTCCACTCACTACCACTACACCACTCCACACCACCTCCCAGCGCAAAACAAATGGGAACAACCCAGAACCAGTGACTCTCCAGCTAATTATTTCTTACATTACCTTCTCAAAACCTAGCACAACTGGTTAAAAAATTCTCACAACTAGTTAAAAACCTAAAACAGGCCAGATGCAAATCACTCCTGCTCAAGATTAAGCCTACTTTTTCCTTTTGATCCCAAGGGCAGGCTTGCTCCGCTGGAGTTGAGGTATTCCAAACTTACCCCATGGCTTTTCACCATTGATTTATTATTGTTTTTTCAAACCTCAGTTTTTGATCTTTTCTTGCTCTTGGGTACTACAGATCCTCAAGATATTGTTTTTGACCCCACCTTCCAGACCTTAACCTTCCTTCACACTCTGGATAATTAATAAACTAATCTTTCAACTATTATTCATTAAGCATCTATCATATGCTTGGTACTAGACTAATTGTTGAGAATACAAAAATAATTAGGATACATTGCTTATCCTATCAAGCAGGGCATTCCTAAAAATAAACACGTGAAAATAGTCTTATAAATTCAAAATATGAAGTAATCAGTCTTTCAGGTAACGTAACTGAGACTCAAAGAGAATTAGGTCACCCGCTAAAGTGACAGAACTGAGGACCCAGGTTCTCCCAACTCTAATCTAATGCTATAAACAGTACTTTGTGATAGGGTCATTCTTTTCATGTGTTTATTAATTAAATGATTCATTTATTTATTCAGAAAGTGTGCTTATGAACAGAACTATGTTAGTCATTGTGGCAAGAGAACTATAAGATGAAGATGCAAACTGTGAACTCAGAGTTTATAAATTAAACCAAAAGGCAGAGAGAGAGAGAGAAAGGAAAAAAAAAGGAAATGAAAAAAATATGCCTTGACTTATATAAAGTGAATGGCTTAGATTAAATTCCATAAATTTCCTACCTTTGTTTACATTTTGACATTCACAGCACACTGTTTACAAGGGTTTCTAACGGACAGATGTGAAAGGTCATGTTGAGCAGCTAAATTTGCATATACATTATATTTCTTATTTTGACATTGTTAAAGTATGTTCTTTTTATGTACCATGGAGACATAGGAACATTTTATACATTTTATAATTTTAAAATAGCTCCATTTCAAAGTAATAAAATGGATCAAGATATTTCTCCACAGTTTAGCTCTTACAGAAGAACATGTTAGTTTGAGCTCCCACTTTAGCTAATGGCCTTTACCTGTTTATCTGGTCAACCAAGACAGAGCTAGAAAGGTTATGCCTAATCATCTCTCCCTGCACATCTCCAGATCCCATCAGTCAATCACTAAATTAAGTGGAACGTCTTTTGAAACCACTCTCCTCTCTTCAACTACCACAGCATTTATATAATTTTCACCTAGACTATGGCATTTGCCTCCTAAAATACGTTTCTGCCTCTGGCCTTGACCCACTCCAATTCCTCCACTTTATTGCTATAAGAGTGATTTTTATACAAATCTCTGGGGCTCAAATCTCTTTATTGGTTTCAATTTCCCACAGAAAATGGTTAAACCTCTTATATGTGTTTCTTCTGACTTCTGCCTGCTTTCCAACTTAATCTCCCCTATTGCCTCTTGGAACTCTTAATTTCCATCCATACAAATATCCTTGAATTTCCTCTAAATATTTCATCTTTCGGAACATATGTCCATTGACATCTTTGCTTAGAATGACTTTCACTTTGCTCGCCTGCCAATAATCCATTTTTCTTCACTTTACCTTGAATTATGTCATTATTAGTAGTATCCTTCCAATAAAAACCACTTTTTTGTTGCCATATTTTCCTTCCCTGCTAACTTATGAGATTTTGAAGAAATCTGACTTGTTCATCTTTGTATCCCCATATTTAAGTGTAATATCCGACACAGAGCACTCAAAAAATAGTGGTTGAATTCAACACTCTAATATAGAGTGTTTCTAAGGATGACTGGATTTTTTAGACTTTGGGCATTTAGAAAACTGTATCAGAGATAGAAAAGAACTAGGTTGTTCTGGATTGTCTGTTGACAACCTGACACAACTGCTACTTCTTCCATTCAAGTTTGGGAAATTTATTTCACAGAATCCCCTTCTCTGTGTGGTTTCACGTTGACATTTGCCAATGAGAGGATCTCACAAACTATTTGGAAAGTGGAAGTGAGGTAGAAGCCATTATTCTTAGGAGGCCATGGGAATCAAACATGATGACCTCATTCACTGTGGTGCTTCTTCAAATCTCTTCGTGAGCTCCCAATTTGAGGTTTCATGTGTATAACTTCTCAAACATCTTGCAAGATTTTTCACTCATGCTAGTGCTTCAGAATGAAGTGATTAAAGAGAGTTTATCTTCTAGCTGCAGCTTTGTAGACAATCTTTACCAGCTACACACAAATTTGTATAAATTCAATTCCCATATTAAACCATTTATTCCTGTAATACTTGTAGTGGCTCAGTTTTCCTGGACAAGGACAGACTTATATCGCTTTTGGTACTAAAAGTGGATCCAGGGGAACAGAATCTTAAAGATGGTAATCTAGAATTGGTTCTATAACATGATTAGATTTAAAGGCACTAATAACCTCATGCCAGTAGTAAATATGATATAGACCACAATATACAGTTGTAAAATAGTTTCTTAAATTATCCCCTGGAGTCAGGTGCCTACAACTTTGGGTGACCAAGTACCTACCTACCTACAAAAAAAAAAATCATGATAATATAAAATATAAGGACAGAGTGGGGGCAGGGGAGATGGCTGGCTATTTTAACTGCACAGGAAAAGTTGGAAAAAAGTAAATGATGAGGTCAAGGCTTTAAATTCCCATCTCAAATCCTGAGTAAGGAACCAGAAACACCTATGACTACCCTGAAAGATTACCTATTGCTTTTATTGCAAGTTCGAAAGTTTTGAAAACCAAATGCAAAATCTAATACTGCCAGTGGCTGAATTAAAATGTGAGTCAAATTCATAACTTCTTGGGGTTTTTTATAGTATGTCTATGACACTGATTGGGAAGGAATGAAACCCTAAAGATTGAGATAGAGATATTGGGATAAATTCCAATGAAGCTGAGGACCTTGAACCCCCAAATTCCACCTAGTAGGAACCTCCTTTGTCTGAGTAAATTCAGCTTCTCTTACTAAAGAACCTGTAGCCTTATGGGAGAAATGCTGATTCTCATAACAATCCACTCCATCACCTCTCATTGATTCTAAACCTTTAAATGGATTCAAGCCTTAAAAAAAAAAAAAGTCTTACTCTGGAGGTGATATTATACATACCAAAAACACTGCAATATTTTGACAATTTACATCAGTGGAAACTGGGGAAATTATCTTTGGGAATGAACATTAAGGATGTTAGAACAGGGAAGAAGAAATACACTGTACGATTCAGCTGGATTTTTTAATATGAATCACTGACAGGTGATTTTGGATTCACCGTGCTACCCTGAACAATTGGGAATAACTATAACACCTTGTTTGGTTGACTACAACTGGGTCCCTGTGGTGGCCAAACTGAACTGAAGAAGACAGCATCCAAAGGCTTATGGAGATAGGAATGGAATTATTGTTCCACTGCTCACACCCACCCCTTTCTCCAAGTTTTTCAGAAATACAGTGATGACGGGGAAACAAGCAACCTTGAAAGCCTTTAATGGCTATTCTTTGCAAGTCAGGAAGGACAGAGAGAGGCTATCAGTGGAGCAGACTCCCAGAAAACAATGAGGATGGTGGGATTCTGAAGTGGCGAGGAGCCACGTGATGAATTTAATTGCATCTAGAACTTAATTACCAGGGTCAAGGTAGGCATGGTTACCATAATGGGTAGGAGGGACATGTAGACATGTAGAGATCCTTGTCTGTGGCTAAATAATTATATTCCTAGGACTAATAGAGATGAAAAGACTACTACATTAAATCTACCTGATTTGTATAGGCACAAGCCTTTGGGACTGGTGAGTAGAGGCCTGACTTGCGTTATCACAATAGTCGTGGTCCTTATTCACTTCCCAGACTTGAGTGGTTTGCAGACTCAGAGCACCTTAAATGAAAAGGAGGCTTGATTTCCTTGAGTGAGGATACAGCTACACTGCCAAAAATGTATATTGTACATTAACTATTTAGATCTTTCCAAAAGAACCTGCAGCCATTTACTGGGGTATTTGTGCTTTAGAAAAGAAATAAACAAACATCTTAGAGATTACTGGACACTAGGTTTGAGCTAACAAATTCCTGGAGAAACAAAATAACACAGTGATCTACTTTTCAGAAAGAGGGCTTAAGAGAGCCAGGTGATTGATGCTGTTTAACCGAGGGTCCCTCAAGACACCCGGTGGTCATGTTCCTTGTACTAAAATGTAGAGCTGAAATAGATACACTCAGCAACATGGGCGTCCACTTAACAAGATTGATTTGGCTATATCAATGCTGAGTGCCTGACCTACCAACAGTAGAGACGAACCATGAGCCCCTGGTATAATAGTATTCTACTGTGGGGGTTTGGGGGCAGACAGCTATATGACAGCAGGTTAATTATACTTCTTTCATGAAAGAGGCAGTGATCTGTTCTTACTGGATTAGACACTTAAGCTAGATTTGAATTTGTCTTCCCTGCTCAAAAGTTTTCTGCTGATTTAGAGATTTAAGTTTCCAATAAAATAATGATTCTGCAAAGAGATAAAATAATGGCCCCATTAAACTAAAAGATAAGAATACCACCTAGTCACTGTAAGTTCCTTGTATTATGGAATTAACAGACAAAAAAAGTGGTGACTCTAGTGACGGGTGCATTTGGGTTGCTAATATACAATGGTGGCAGAAAGAAGTATGCCCAATGTGATAGGCAGACTTCTAAGATGGCCCCAACAATCCCCACCATTTGATATTTATGCCATTGTGCAATCCACTCCTTTTGAGCATGGAATGAAGGTAGTGACATTCTTCTAACCAGCAGGGTACAGTAATGGATTTAGTTTCTCACGGAATGTGTTACTATTTCATTATTAGGTTACAAAATATTATGATTTCTATCTTGTTAGACTCTACTGTCTTTCCAGCTTGCATAGTTTGAAGAAGCTGGAACTGATGTTTGCTTGGCAAGGAACTGATGGAAGCCTCTGGCCAACAGTCAGTAAGGACCTCAGGCCCCCAGTCCAACAGCCCATGACAAATTCAATTATTAAGGTGATATGGCATGAGGAGTAAAACAAGGAAGATGTAATACCAGCTTATGCCTATGTGACCACAATGCAGAAATAAGGACTATTATAGTGATATGTATTTTCTTGCATCTATATACATACACACGTACACCTATTTGCATTATATATATATAACATTATACATAGTACAGTTATAATATATAGTATGATATAATTATTAGTCAGATGCATGATGTGGTTATTAGCCTCATGTGAAAGGACTGTATGAGTGCCAAGTTGACAAAAGGGTAGATTGTGCTGGATTGTGCCATGTCATCTTGGTTAAGCTTGGAACTATGACTAATGGAGTTTATAAGTGAAAGAACTTAGTGTTAAGATAAAGCAGAATTGAAATAAACAACATTTTTCTAGGGAGATCATGAGGGAACTGACTCAGTATCTTTGCTCAAGTGGCTAGTAACTTTCTCTGATCTTTTAGATACAGGCTTACAGACCATCCTTCCCTCAGCTACTCCCACAGCTATGAAACACTTAATTCCTATATTAAATCCCTTGTTCCTTTAATACTTGTGACTGGTATCTTCAGCAAATCTAGACTGATATACTCAGTAAAATCTGTATATGTTTTTTTTTAATTTAGAACTTGTATATTTGATTTTTTTCAATTTACTACTTTAATATAAGCTTGAAAGTAGTGAAGAAGTACAAAGATATATTAAAAAAAAGTTTGTCATCTGCTCCATGTCCCCTCTCCCACCCCGTCTTCCTATCACAAGCAAACCCATGTCTTGTGTGTATTTTTCCATACATCTCAACTTGCTTATTCAAACTTATACAAGCATCTTCATGCATATAAAGGGATATTTAAAAAATCCCCTTTGCTCAGTTGCTTATTTTGCCATAATAAAATCATACTGTAAAAAGAATCTGCAACTTTGGCAAAATCTTTATGTAGATCTACGTATGTATGCCTTTTTGCTATTTTCTAAAATTAAAATATTAAACATATTTTCTACATTCTGCTTTTCTTATTCATAAATACTTTATAGCAATCCCTCCAACTCAACAGGCATAGCTGTAATTCATTTGTTCATTTAAATTAGTGCAAAATATCCCATAGTTTGGCTGTTTCATTATTACGTAAGCATTTTTCTAGCACCAAGCATTCACATTGTTACCAGTTATATGCCGTCAACATCCATGTGAATACCTTAATTTGCTTTTATTTATATAAGATAGTTATGAAACACTGAGTTATCTATGGCTAAAGGTTTGTGGACTTTTAACGATTGCTGCCAGGTTGTTTGCCAAAAAGTTTGCAGCAATTCATATTTCTACCAGAATGTAGGAGTGCCTGAGTTTTTTTATATTAATTTTCAAGTTTTGTTACTTTTGTTTGCATTCACACAACTATTAATTAATTTAATAATTTTTCATAAGTTCATTGGCCATTTGGTTTGCTTTTTGTGAACTGACCACATTCCTATTGGTTTGCCTATCTTTATCTTGCCTATTGGTAAGTCTTCTTTGTATCGTATAGAAATGTCCCCCCTTTGGCTGTCAGGTAGGTTGCAAATAGATATTTCCAAAAGCTCTGTCTTCTTCAAATTAACTTTGCCTATGCTATTTTTTGCAATACTAAAGTTCTATATTTTTATATACTCAAAAGATTCTTTTTCAATCATACAGCTTCCAGTTTCAGCTCCCACATTCAAATAGCCTGAAAGGCATCATTCCCATCCTTACAACAAGAAAAAGCTATACAAACTGAAGATCAACAATTTTTTTGGAACCATCAGAGAACCAGAGTTGCAGAGAAACTATCAGCCCAAAATCTGGAGAGACAGGTGCCTCAAGGAAGAAACAGCAACTGAAATCTGCTTTCTTGGAGCAGAAGTTACCAGAGCAATAATGTGGTGATAGGAACATTTAAATGTAATTTTGATGAATTACTGGAGGCTGATTATGAACAAGTGAAGAATGAGAAACTCCAGGGGCAACCACGCTTTTGGGGCTTCTTCTCCCAGAATTCCACCAAGTCCTTATGCTGAGGATTCTAGGAAGATCCCCAGTGGCTCTGGCAGGGGGAGGGGAAGAGCAGCCATTGCAAAACCAGCCCAGAAACTTGTCCATAACAAATGCCTACACTCCAGAGGAAATAACTTAAAAAGCTCTGCTAGGGGAAGGGAATCGCTCCCACTCAGCTCCCTCCAGGCTTCCTGTCTCACCTAATTAGGGGGCAGGGGATATATAGCAATCAGGGATCACAGATTCAGCAATAATGGGGCAAAGGAGAAAAAAACCCCAAAACTGTACCACTGGAGTAGTTTGTGAGTATCACAGTCCTGAAAATATAAGTCCACTGAAGGACTGAGATTTAATTAGAAGATTATAGAACACTCATCTTCCCCCATACCTTAGCAGCACACCAACAGGGTTCCAGTGTAATAACAGTGGATTATATCTGAAAAATCTATAACACGCAAACTCTCTGAGGAGGAGTACTTAGGAAAGTCTTAAGTCAAAAGGGAAGATAAAAACAAGGACACTAGCGAAATCTGAAGCCTCTGGAACCTGTAACTCCTATTTTAGTCCAACTCTTAGCTATTAAAATATGTTACTATATTAATAATTAATAATATGTTATAATAATTAACATGATATGTTAATTCATAAATTCTTGTACTAAAGGACTATTTACTTTATTACCTTCTACAATGTGTCCAGCTTTCAACAAAAAATTACAAGTCATGACAAAAGGCAAGAAGAAATATAGTCTGAAGAGACAAAGTAAGCATCATAACCAGACTCAGATGTAATACAGATGTTAGATTAGAAAAATTTTAAATATTACTATTAATATTTTAAGGGCTCTAATGAAATTAGGAGAAAATATGCAAAAGCAAATGAGTAATGTAAGCAGAGAGATGAAAACTCTAATAAAGAAGTAAAAGGAAATGCTAAAAACCAAAACCACTGCAAGAGAAATGAAGGATGCCTTCAATGGGTCCATCAATAGAGTAGACATCAAGAGGAAGGTTCATGAGCTTGAATATAGATCAATAGATACTACCCAAACTGAAATTCAAAAGAATAAAGAATATGCGGGGCGGGGGGCAGGAAGAACAGAGCATCCAAGAACAGTGAGATGAAGTCAAAAGATGTAACATACACATAATTGGAATACCAGAGGAAAAGAGAAAACAGACCAAAATAAACATTTGAAGTTATATGGCTAAGAACTTTGTAAAATTAATGACAAACACCAAACTGCAGATTCAGAAAACTCAGAGAACACAGAGCAGGATAAATACCAAACAAAAACATGTATTCCATATTCATATTCATGTTCTAACTTCAGAAAACCAAAGACAAAACTAAAATCTTGAAAAAACCCAGGGGCATGAAGGGGACACTTTTCTTATCTACAGAGAAACAAAGGTAAGAATTACACTGGATTTCTCATGCTAACACTAATCAAAAGAAAGCTAGAATAACTATATTAATTTCAGTCCAAGCTGACTAAAGAAAAGGGTGGATTAGCACAGATAGAGGCATGATATAATGATGAACAAATAAATTCTCCAAAACATATAATAATCCTAAACATGTATACAACTAAAAAATATGAGGCATCAGCTGATGGAACTGAAAGGAGAAATAGACAAGTATTTTGGGTTTTGTTTTCCAGTTGTAGTTTTCCTGTTAAGAATGTTTCCCAAATTTAGAATAGAGAAGTATATATGTAGATATCCTTCAAGCCTTGTATTAGGCAATTTTATGTACACGGTAATATGTTGATAAATGTTTAACAACTGGCTCCAGGTGGGGTAGAAGTGGAAGCCCTGATTTGTAGCATTTGCTAATTTCTGTGATGTACATTTTCGACCACTGCCAATTTCAAGTTTTAACATGATATCCCAGAATATGGAGCTGGGAAAAGATGTGCATGATTGTCTTATGCAGGCTGTTATGAGCCAAACTCCATCATGCTACTGAATATGTCCCAAAGATTGTTCCCTTAAAAAAAAAGGTCATTACCTTTTTCTTGAATTTTTAATATATGATGTGAGACAGAAGTTAATAATTTTATGTTCTTCTAAATATATATTCAACTGTGCCAGCACCATTCACTAAATAAGCCATTTTTTCCCCACATTGAATTTAAATAGCACTTTTACTATGATAACAAAGAAATTATACTGTAGACTATATCTGGATATTATTATGGTGTTGTCCTTTTTAATTTCCCTGCTCTGTCCCCATATCAAATTGATTTAATTACAGTAGCTTTATAGTTCTGTAATTTGGAAAGGCAAGGCTCCCATTAGTATTTATAGTTTTTAATTATCTTTAGGAAATTACATTTGAATTTTAAAATCATATATTTCAATCATTACAAAATGAAATTCTATGTATATCATTAAATTTACACATTAATTCAGATAAGAATGATATTTTCATGATATAAATTTTTCTTGAAAAACCTTTATTATATTTGAATCTATTTTTTCATCTTATTTAAAGTTATTAGTAGGCTGTTGACTTTCAAAGAACTTTCTGGAATATATTGGTATAATCATGTTATTTTTACCCAACAAGAGTGATATTTTGAGTTATGTTGACAAATTTCCTGTTATTGAGCCACTCTTGCATTACTGAGTTTTCTTTGATAATATTTTTTTTTTTTTTACAACTTATTAATCAGATAGCTTTGCCTGTCATTTTCATTGGGGCATTGCATATATTATCTTTTATATTAAAGTTATATAGCCTTCATAAAGCAATTAAGATTTATCATTTTCAATAGTTTGACATAGTTTAAGTAACATGGAATTTATATTTAAAATTTAGATACAAATTGTATGTGAATCCACCTGTCCTATTTCATTTTAGTGGTAATCTTTAATCATTATAATCTCTTTTATGTTCATCATTTAGTCAAGTTTTTCTTTCTTTTGGGGGTTATGTTTGATCATCTCCTTTAGTTTTTAAAATTTCTTGCCATAGAATTGAATAGTTTCTTATGATCTATTAATCTTCAATATTAGTGAGTTTTCTCATTACTTATCAAGTATATTTTTACTCTCTTGTTTTTTAAAAATTCTTCCTTTGATATGGTATTTAACACTTTTTCTTCCCAAAGATCTAATTTGGGATTTAGGTTTTCATGGTATAATGCTACCACTTTTTCTTTGTTATTTATTTATATTTTATTAACTTTAGCTTTTGTATTTATTAATCTTTCTTCCTGTTTATGTTTATTTTATTATGCAATTCCCAATTGCTTGAGATACACAGTAATATTCTTTTACTCTAATGAAGGTATGTAAGCTTATTGATTTTCTTTTGATTATAGGTTTTTCTTTGTGCCCTGTAATTTGTGGTGAAATGTTTTCCTTTTTATTCCTTTTTCACTTGAAAGTAATTTTATTTTTTTATATTCCCTAAACCAAAGGTTATCTGGAATGTGTTTCTTAATTTCTAGGATATTAACATTTTTGTCACCACTTAATTTCATTATTTATTTTAAACTTTATTATGTTTTGAAAAGAAATTGTGGCATTATTTTTGTTTTTTGAGGTAAAGAATCTAGTTTTGTAATTGTTCATGGATATATGCAAATATGTACCATCATTTCATATATAAGTATATAAACTTTGCATCTTGATGTATTATGTAATGTATATATAGATGTTATTTCATTCAATTATTCCATGACTTTACTAATTTTTATATGTTAAGTATTTCCAACTATAAAAAGAATATGTTAAACTCGTTCATCATAATTTAGCAACATGGCCTTTCATTCAAATTAGTTTTACTCTCTGTATCAGCTCTAATATTTAGACATACAGGATTGTGTTTATTACATCCTCTTCATGAATCATAGTTTTTACTGCTCCCTCCTATCCTCTTCATATTGTTTAGTGTTCTTAAATACCACATTGTCTAATATTAATATTGCTATGACTACTTGAATTTGCAGTGTCTTGTGTCTCTTTGCCCAATTTCTTTTTTTTCAGCCTGCCTTTATCACTTCTTGTGAAGTGTATATTTCTGGGTTTTGCGTTCTAATCCAAACTGAATCTGACTTAAGGGGATTTAAAGCCATTCACATTTAATATAATACCTTATATACTTGGCTGTATTTCTTCTATTTTAATTTATGTTCACTATCATCCTTCATGCCTTCCTGTTTTATTGATCTATATGTTAGCTGGTATGATTCATCCCATTTATCCCCTTTGTTAATTTTAAAGTTCTTCTTTACTTTTTCTACCAAGAAAATAGATTCCTAAGTTCATGCACATTGCTGCAAATGGCACAATTTCATTCTTTTCTTTATGGCTGAGTAATAGTCCATTGTATATATATATATATATATATACTACATCTTCTTTATCTATTCATCTGTTGATGAACACTTAGGTTGCTTCCATATCTCTTAGTTATTGTAAATAACCCTGCTATGGACATTAGGGTGCATGTATCTTTTTGAATTAGTGTTTTCATTTCCTTTGGCTATATACCCAGGAGTGGAATTGCTGGGTTATATGGTAGTTATATTTTTAGTGTTTTTTTTTTTTTGAGGAAACTCCATAATGTTTTCCATAGTGGCTGTACCAACTGACATTCCCATCAACAGTGTACAAGAGTTTTTAAATGGAATACAACCTATAAAAATGTTGAATCACTATGTTGTACACCTGAAACTAATATTGTAAATCAACTATATTCAATATTTTAAAAATGAGCAGAAAAAAACAAGTGAAAACAAAGCAAAAAAGATTCCAAAAATAAAACACATAATTTGGCAGTTATTCTCAACTATCACATAAAAATAAGGCACTCACCATTCCTCTTCCAACAATGTGCCTTTTCTTATGCCCAAAAGATAAAACTTATAAAAAATATCTTTACCTTTTCCACTCTAAAATTGCCCTTAGTAAATGTTTTTACTTCATCATTATCCTTCTCACGTCAGCCTGTAGATTTTACCAAATCTTCTAGTTCTTCCTGTCCTAGATTATTTGTAAATGTTTCATTTGCCTCATCATTATTTAACATTATCCATCTATTAATGTATTTATTTATCCACAATGGGGTAGAAGGCTCATTGCTCATTACTGTTTCTTCTTTATCATCTCCTCTCTTGATGTCTCCTTTGGGATTTGTTACTTGGTTAAATTTTTTTTTTCATTTGTTTTCTTTTAAATTTTTATTGAAATATAGTTGATTTACAATGTTGTGTTATTTTCAGGTGTACAGCAAAGTGATTCAACTTGGTCAGAATCTTTACCCAAGTATTTTCCTCATTTAAAGCATGTGGTTGATATAATTTTTGAATACTGTATATTAACAAGTAACTTTCTTTCTCCTTAACAAGTGAATGCTATCTTAACTAGAATAATGGATTCTCGTGTTCAGACCTTCTCACCCAAGAGTCTCATAGTTGTTATTCCACGGTCATCCAACTTCTAATGTACAGATTAGAAGTTTGATTTCAGTCTGATTCTCCTTTTACGTAACCTATTATTTACATCTGGAGGCCAGGAGAAGTCCTATTCAGCATCCAATTCTACTGCTCAGCTTCTGTTACTTTAAGCTTGAGACTAGCATATCTTCTTTCATCTTTTAGCTATCTACAAATAAAAGCTGCTCTACCACCTGCACTGTTTCTTCTCTTTTTTGTTTGAATGTCAAAAAATTCAAACAAAATGTGGAACAACAACTAAAGTTGAAATAGGAAGTTTTTCCCTACCTACCCTGAAATTATATTATAGGCTCGTGAAAAATTAGCAAAGGTAAAAATGGTGAACTTTTACTCATGCAGCTAAATTCTGGGCAGCGATTTACTTACACTTACACAAGACAGACGCCTACAAAAGAACCAGGCCATCAGCACTGTAAAATAATTCAGGGGAGAAGTGTTTTTAATAATCACAATTCTGAGTTACTCATCAAACTCATTCATTGTATATATCCCAAGAATGTTGTATAATTTTTCAAATGCCATTGCTACCACTCAGAGAATTGTCACTGTGCAGTCTTATATTTGCTTGCAAAAACCGTCTGTCTTTTCAATTGGCTTTATGTCATAGCGGGGAGTTGCCCAATTGTACTATGAAGTGTTGCACTGTGAAGCATTCATGTAAATATAATCTTAGGCTTGTGCCTCAGGCATTTACCAAATGTAGAAGTAAAGCAACTTATTTCTTTAGTTCTAGCAAATGTAAGTATTATTGAATGTTTAGAGGACAGAAATATAAGTTCAAAAATATTTCTATGACTTGCAAACATAAAATTCTTTTTCTATATATTTTTTCTAAAACATCTAAAGATATGGATTTCACATTTAGATAATGTATGCACTTGAAATTATTATGTGAGTATATGTTTGCATGTGCACATGTGTTTTCTGTGAGGTATGAATGCGATATTATTTTTTCACACAGTGAGCTACTTTTTTCAAACACCATTTCTTGAACAATTCATTTCTCCCCAGTGATCTGCAATGATATTACATCATATATTACATTTCTATATATGTATGGATTTATTTCTAGATTCTTTATTCTGTTCTGTTTGGTCAATTTGTCTTGATTGCCAAAGCTTCACAATAAGTCAATTTCTGGTAGAGTAAGCTTTTTTTTTTTCCCCCTCAGAATTGTCATTATTGGTCAGACTTTTCCACAAACATTTTTATAATCAGATTTTATATGTTTCCAGAAAACCACTGGCAGGACTTTTGACAACATACTGAGTATGTAAATTATTATGGAGATAATTAACAATTGTTTTGTTATCAAGGCTATGCAATTAAGTTGTTTCTTAACAGCCCTGAAGCGGATGAATGTGGTCAAAATGATAGACAGTCTTTAAAATTTATTGAGACTTGTTTTTATGGACTGGTCTTTCCTCACAGCAGAAAATAAGTTCTAAAGTTATTCATTAGATACATTTGTCCCTATAGCTAAATTTTCTATATCTTTGCTAATATTTTTCTGATTGTTCTATCAATTCCTGAGTGAAATATATTAAAAGTTCCCATTATCGTGATGCATTTGTCTATTTTTTCCCTTGTAATCCTATCACTTTTTGCTTATATTTATTAGTAGTTTCATATATTCCTGATGAATTTACAATTTATTATTCTGTTTTATCTTCTTTATAACAATGATTTTTTAAAATTTGTCTTGAAGTATACTTCCTTTAAAATTTATACAGATATAATAGCTTCCTATTGATTAGTATTTTCTTGGTATATCTTGGTTTATCTCTACATTTACTTTCAACCCTCTGTGGCCTAAGATTTTAGTTTTCAGTTTTGTTCTTTTGTAAAGAGTATAAAATCAGATTTTGTTTTGTACCTTTTTAGCAATCTCTCTCAATTAGGTACTTTAATTTGTTTATATTTATTGGTTCTACTTATCTTTGTCATTATGGATCCATTTGATTTCTCCAATCTTGTTTCTTTTCTATATTTTTCCCACATTTAGATGGATAAAGTTTGGTAAATCTGTTATTTTTTATTTTGCTTCATCTTTCTATTTGTTTGATAGTTATACCGTCTAACCTAGGGATAAGCAAACTACAGCCCACAGGTCAACCCTGCCTTGCTTCTTGTCATAAATGAAGTTTTATTGGAACACAGCCATGCTCATTGCTTTACATGTTGTCTCTGGCTGCTTTCATACCACAGTGGCAAAGTTAAATAGTTATTACAAAGACCATATATGCTTGCAAGGTTTGAAATACTTACTGTCTTTACAGAGAAAGCTTGCTGACCTCTGCTCTAATCTATTATTTTTTGTGGGCAACCTTAAAACTTCAATTTGCATACTTAAAATCTAAACTTAATTAACATCTTTCTTGTTCTTATTAAAATTCCAAAATTATTATTAGAAACAATAAGTTTATATATATATATATAATTTAATAATACTAATTTCATTGCTAACAGAAATTTCACCGCTTACTAATCTCATTCCACATCTTCATGAATTTCAGTCTTATTTGCATTCACATCTTCCTCTTGGGATCATTTTCTTTTTACAGATCCTGTTGCTGGTATATTCTTTCATTTTTATTTTTTTAAACTGCCTTAATCTTGCTGTCTTCTGAAATAACTGTTTATAGGTACACAATATTATTTTAGCACTTATTTTTCCTCTCAATATTTTGAAGAAAATCTTTATTTTCTTGCTCCCATTATTACTATTGAGAAGTTTCCTATCAGGTTATTGTCATTACTTTGTAGGAATCTTTCTTTTCATTCTGACTTCTTTTAAGTTCTTTTTGTTTTTGACTTCTGCATTTTACTACAAGCATAGATATGGCTTTGTTTTTACTTATCCTATTTGGAATTTACTGTGAATATTCGTCTCTCATCTATTCTGAAAAGGTCTCAGCTATTATCACTTTGAATATTGACTGACTTATTCTATATATTATATCTAGAAATACACTGGGACAAACAAAAGAACTTATTTTATTCTCCTTGACTCTTAACCTCTCTTATATAAATTTGATCACTTCATGCCTCTAAATTGAAGTCTGCCTAATTCTTCAGATCTGTCTTCAGTTCATGAATTTTCCCTTCAGCTCGTGAATTTTCCCTTCAGCTGCATTTAATCTTTATTTAACTATTTTATTTTTTAGTGTTAAATGTCAATATTTATGTTTTTATTTTAAATGCTATAGGTGTTTTCAAATTTGCCCAACTACTTGTAATAGTCCTTATTCCCTTTTTCATGTTATTAACTTTGCCTTTTATTTCTTAAATACCATATTCATTTTAAAAAATATATTTTGATGATCATTTTAGTATCTAATGTTTTCTGAGCTCTATTTCTGCAATTGAAATTTTTTTCTGATTTTCTCTCATGGTGGGTGGCTTTTTCCTATATTTTATTAAGACCATTTATTTGGCTGATTACATCTATGGTAATCTTGAAAGGCATCATTGAAGTTATATTTCATAAGAATAATTTGCTTTTGTTTATGATAGGCACTCTGGACTATTCTAATCTATCATATTTTAAGGTAAATGATTGACTTTCCTGAAGCATGATGTTTTGTATGGCAAACTGTTCTTAGAATATCTATTTTTCCATAATACTGGAAGAAAAAGCCAATTTTTCCTTCATGCAATGTTAACAAAAGAATTATCATAGTGTTCCAAGAAAATTTTCTTATTATCATTGTTTAATTGTATATAAACAGATGTCTATATTCTCTTTTAGAGCTAGAAGAACATTTCCACCTCTCCATTACTTTGCATTAATAAGTGCTAAGAAAATTATAGGGTAAGAGATTGAATACCGCTTTATGAATCATACTGTTCCCTTCTTTTTTTGTAGAGTAGGCTTATGGACATAGCATATAATTTTCCTCAAGTATACTGATTTTGTCTAAGGTTCTTTCCATTTTTTCCAACTGTTTTCACATCTTTCAGCTTGTCTTTTTACTTTTTACCCCCTCTTCTCCTCTCATCTAAATCATCTGTATTATGAACAATTAAGATTCCTATTTTTCTATTTACTGTGTCAGGTCACCAACCCACCTGAGCATCTCCTTTGCTTTCAAGTGTTTTTTGGCAGTGAGCCTGTAAGATAGGTCAAAGTATCTGTGAACTTTTTTCTGTTGCTCTTCTTACAATATTAACTTTGTATAGTATCACTAAAGACCTCTAGTCAAGGATAGATGTCCACTGCTTAAGGGATCTAGTTGACCAAATGACACTTTATCAAAATATTAAGGTACTGTATTTGTGGGGCTTGAGTTATTTTAATATAAAGGGAAGCCTTTGTAAAAACAAAAATAAATTAACTTTTGTTCAATTTTTATATCTTTCAGGAACAAAAATAAAGCAAATTTACTGTGCATAATTTAGACTAGTTTCTATAAAAATTCGATAATTGTGGTTTTAAGCTAAAAATATAAGTTTCAAACCACTATTGTATTTCTAAACAGACCTGTATTGATGTCCCTGAGGAAAGCCTAAGGACTTCATAAGCCAACTACTAATTTAAAAAATAAATGCCTTTGGGAACAACTCTTAAATCCCAACTGGTAAGCTGCTTATAGTCTGAAGTATGTTAATAGAAACTATTTTTTCTTCTTATTAGATACATTCTAAAACATACAATAAGTTTTAACTTAAACATAAGCAATATAAATTAAATGGACAACTAGGTAATAAAATCAGTTTAGGAAGGTCAAATATTATTCAAGTATTCTGAATTAAAGGAGATTTCCCTTTTAATGAGTTTATGGAAAATTATCCAGCATTTTTTTGTCTTAGACATTGAAATATTTCAAGCTTCATCTACATAAAAATAGATAAAATGGAGAAAAGTCCATATATATTGTTTTGTTTAGACCCTTCTGTTGCAATAAGGTAACTAAGTAAGGGCTGGATGGGTAGGTTATTAAAGGATACATATGGAACAGTAAATGAGGTAGAATTTCATGAAACAGGAGCTAAAGCAGACCTGGACCTTATTGAGAGTAGCATTCTGGATCCAAAGCAAATTAAGATATCCTACCAGTAGGAATACGTAGATGACAATCTCTTCTTCTGACATCTGTTCCAATCTTTTCTTCTAACCATGAAAATCTGCACCCTGTACTCTATTTTTTCACCTTCTCATAGTCTCTGCTTAATTAATGGCTTCTTCTCTCTCATGCCTTTGGTTTGTCATCATGCCTTATGTTCCTGTTCTACCTTATGTCCTCGGCAATATACTCATTCAGCGTCATCTCCTTCCTCTTCATGACATTAGTCTCAGAAAGTTTCCCAGGTCAATCTTCTAAGAGGTAGAATCTAACTGACCCAGTCATCTATTTGTATGAGGCCATATCATGGGATCCTGAGCAGCCTACTACTGGCTGCTCACCACTGGTCTAATTAACCATGGCAGGAGGCAGGGAAAAAGCCATACTGTAGAAAACCTAGGCCCACAATACTGCCCATCCCCTTAAACTATGGTTGAATTCCTCCTTAGAGGGGGCTCTGTGCTTTTCAGATATTTTGAGGTAACTAGCCCACGGCTGTAAGAAAATACATTTCTTCCCGGTTGCCAATCAGTATTTTCTGACTGACTGCTCCATGTTATAAGAGTTTACAAAAGAAATAACATCTAGGTCCTGACCACAGAAAACTTATAATGCTGCCTCATTCAGCTCTCAATTTAGAGAATCTTATGCCTCTAAATATTTCTTTCAATGGCTACACTTATTTTCTTATCTCTTTGAAAGTAAAAATTCAATTGACCCATCTTCCTTAACCTTCTTTCCATTTAAAGTAAAGGATAGCTAGGCTTCTCTTCCTACCTATCTTTTGTAAATCCTACATTCCTAGTAAAAGAATTCAAAGCTGATCACTGATTTCTGGTTTCCAGTTCTGCAATATAAGGATCTTGGAAGTTGCAACTATGTCCTAATAACAAGTAAAAAGCTGAACACATTGAAAAACTGAAAATTTTTGTGGAACCGCAGGAAAGGGGAAGACACGGAGGAAATGGCTGGCCTGATGATTGGAAAGACAGGCAGGCAAATATAAGGAGGAGTGGCTTAGCAGAGTAGAGACTCCTGAGCTGAAACAGCCTTGGGAACCAGGATTGGGTAGGGAAACCCGAAATGTAATTGATGAATTGCTGGAGGCACAGTGTGCTAAGTCTGAGAGTGAAAAACTCTAGGAGGACCTAGTCATAAGGAGACCTCCACAACATTCTGAGATTTACCTGCAGGAGTTTGACCAGGTTCCCACAGTCAATATCAGAGAAAAATTTCCTGGTGCTTCCACCTGGGGGAGGGGAAAAGGAACAACAGCCTAGGAATCACTTGAGTTATTCAAACTACTAAGGATTTGCTCTCTCAAAAATTCATGACCAGGCTTCCCTGGTGGCACAGTGGTTGAGAGTCCGCCTGCCAATGCAGGGAACACGGGTTTGTGCCCTGGTCCGGGAGGATCCCACATGCCACAGAGCAGCTGGGTCTGTGAGCCATGGCCGCTGAGCCTGCGTGTCCAGAGCCTGTGCTCCTCAACAGGAGAGGCCACAATAGTGAGAGACCCGCGTACCGCAAAAAAAAAAAAAAAAATTCATGACCAAGACAATTAGATATCCATATGCAAAATAAATAAGTTGGACTCATACTTCACATAATATATAAAAATTAACTCAAAATGAAACAAAAACTTAAATATAAGAACTAAAACTATAAAACTCTTAGAAGGGAACAATGGTGTAAATTTGCACGAACTTGGATTAGGACAGTTTCTTCCATGTAATGCCAAAAACATAAGCAACCAAAGAAAAAAATTAATTGGACTTTATTAAAATTTAAAAAAAAAACTTGTGTGTCAAAAAACACTATCAGGCTTCCCTGGTGGTGCAGTAGTTGGGAGTCTGCCTGCCAATGCAGGGGACACGGGTTCGAGCCCTGGTCTGGGAAGATCCCACATGCCGCAGAGCAACTGGGCCCGTGAGCCACAACTACTGAGCCTGTGCGTTTGGAGCCTGTGCTCCGCAACAAGAGAGGCCGCAATAGTGAGAGGCCCGCGCATCGCGATGAAGAGTGGCCCCCGCTTGCCGCAACTAGAGAAAGCCCTTGCACAGAAAAGAAGACCCAATACAGCCAAAAATAAATAATAAAGAAATAGTAAATAAATTTTAAAAAATGCTGGGAGTTATCACCATCATTAAAAAAAAAATCCTCATCTTTCATTATTTAAAAAAAAACACTATCAATTAAGTGAAAAGACAACCCATTGAAAGAGAGAAAATATTTGCAAATTATAAATTTTAGAATTTTATATTTGCAAATTATATAGGGTCTGGTACCCAGAATATATAAAGGACTCTTACAGCACAACAATAAAAAGACATATAATCCAATTTTCAAGGGTTCATCAATGAAGAGACATTTCTCCAATGAAGATATACAAATTGCCAATAAGCACATGAGAAAATTCTCAACATCATTAGTTATTAGAGAAATGCAAATCAAAACCACAATGAGATCACACTTTGTAACGATTAAGATCACTATAGGGCTTCCCTGGTGGCGCAGTGGTTGGGAGTCCGCCTGCCAATGCAGGGGACACGGGTTCGTGCCCCGGTCCGGGAGGATCCCACATGCTGCGGAGCGGCTGGACCCATGAACCATGGCCGCTGGGCCTGCGCGTCCAGAGCCTGTGCTCCGCGGTGGGAGGGGCCACAGCAGTGAGAGGCCCGCATACAGCAAAAAAAAAAAAAAAAAAAAAAAAATCACTATAATCAAAAAAAGCAGGAAAAAGTGTTAGCAAGTATGAAGAGAAATTGGCATTCTCATATACTGCTAGTGAAAATGTAAAATGGTGCAGCCACTTTGGAAAATAGTTTGGCAGTTTCTCAAAAGTAAAACAGAATTACCATAGCATTGAATTAGCAATTCCAATCCTAGGTATATACTCAAGAGCATTGAAAACATATTAACACAAAAACTTATACATGAATGTTCATAGGAGCATTATTCAATAATAACCCCCAAATTCAAATAATGTTCATAGGAGCATTATTCAATAATAACCCCCAATAATAACCCCCAAATAATAACCCCCAAATTCAAATGTCTATCAACTGGTAAATGAATAAACAAAATTTGTCATGTCCATACTATTATATTATTTAATCACAAAAGAAATGAAGTACTGTTACATGTTACAACATGGATGAAACTTGAAATAATTACTCTGAGAGAAAGCAGATACAATACAAGAGGCAATGTATTTTGAGATTCCATTTATATGAAGTGTCCAGGATAGGCAAATCCACAGGGATAGAAAGTAAATTAATGATTGGTAGGGGAAAGAGGAGAATTGTAACTGCTAGTAGGTTTGGGGTTATGGGTTTTCTAATTGGGGTGATGGAAATATTCTGAAATTAGATAGTGGTGACAGTTGCACAACACAGTGAATATACTAAAAGGCACTGAATTGCACACTTGAAATGGTGAATTTTACGTTATGTGAATTATATATCAATAAAAATAAGTCCATGACTGCCTATGTCTTGCCAACTCCACCTGTTTTAGATCTCTGGCTGTGATAAGAGCTAACCTTATAACCAGATTATTTCTTAAAAAGCTTTTTGTAATTACATTGGGAATCGGGGGGTGAAAGATGTTAATTTATGTAAGAGAGTTTTCTTATAACAAACACTGTTGTTTTCCCCTCCTTGGAAAACTAAAATATGTGTAGTGGTAAAATGATAAAGACTTATATTAAGCTAGTACCAAATGCCATATATTACATCTTCCTCATTGGAACCATACACATCAAGTACAATTAATACCCCTGAAAGCCATGAGATAATAGGGTTTATCCATTATAAACAATGAGGGTGGCCTTCTAGACTTACCTGTCAAGAAGACAGTCAACTTTCAATTATATCCCTCAACTCACTCAGTGGTCAAAAATGAGAATCACAATATTGATAATAGATACTTTGAGATCTATTACCATTGCTACTCCTACATCGATAAAAGTAGATATGGCTGGATACATTAATTCATGCATGCCATATAACGTTAAAAAATTGAGAAGCATTAACAAGACCATCTCTCCCACTTAGTTTGTTAAAAGAGCTGCTGAGAAAATATATAACTTTTTCTTTACATTCACATTTGATTGACAGGCATTTACAGTACCTATATAAGGATTTACTCTCATGATAGTTATGACCTATAAGCATATAACTTAATGATCATAGCTTGTGTGAGCAAAGCATGAGTGGAGCCCAAGTTAGGGCAGGACTAGATGCCTGTGTGGATTATTTCCAAGTGCTTTTCAGTGAGGTAAACTGACCAGTTGCTTCCTGGATTGCTGATTCCAATTGTAGACCACTGGTCAGTATGGGATGTAATTAAGAAAATGCAAGCTATCTCCATTATGAGGAAAAATCAGACTGAATAACAAAACAACAATAAATGCTGTTCATATTGTTGAACATTTGTGGAGTATTGCTTAAGTCAGGAAGCTTGCCAGCGTTTTACCTGTGTCTTTAACCGTTGATCTGCAGCCCCCTGCTATGTGCAGGAAGCAGAGCACAATGTTTCCTTGGTACAGGAAAGAGCAACTGCCCCATTTACATTTATGCTCTCTCCCTTCCCTGGGGTTTCTCTTCCCTTTATTTAGTATTCACCTCCAAATCCCTAGCACCTGCCTTCTCTGACTGATTGATTCAGCCTGCCGACATCTAGCTCCAGCTAAAATTCTTTGTGGGCAACAGGAACTGTCCTCAGCCTTGTCTATCCATGGAATAAGAGCAGGAGTGCTTGCAGCTCTCCCGCTTCAACACCCTGGCAGTCACAAGCCACCACCATACTCTCTTCATCCTCGAGAGCGTTCCTGATGTGGAAATAAAAATAGAGCTGGAGAAAGGAGCCGCCGGAGACTTGTGGGCAGGCAGCATTTGATGTCAGCCATACTGCATGATTGATTGCAAAGGTTATACCCTACCACGTTGAATGAATAAGGGCCAGATCATTGGACTTCCAAAATGTCTTGTGGATGAGAACTGTAGTCAATAATATCAGCCACTTCTGGCAATTAGAAAACTCTTTGCTATTGTTAAAACCAGAAAAGGGACCTTACTGGAAGGATTGCCTGTCCACACACTAGCGACATAGGGAACGAGAAAGATGAAGCTAGGGTTTACCTCAAAAGAAAGGAATTTTCTGAAATGCCTGCAAACCTACAACAATAAAAGAGTCTCAGGATGACTATTTTGATTTTTTTTTGTTTTTTTTTTTTTTGCTGTACGCAGGCCTCTCACTGCCGTGGCTTCTCCCGCTGCGGAGCACAGGCTTCGGACGCGCAGGCCCAGCGGCCATGGCTCACGGGCCCAGCCGCTCCACGGCATGCGGGATCCTCCTGGACCGGGGCACGAACCTGTGTCCCCTGCGTCGGCAGGCGGACTCCCAACCACTGCGCCACCAGGGAAGCCCTATTTTGAATATTTAAGACCTTTATTTACCTTGATAACAATCTTAAGCAATAACCACAGGCACCTTTATGTTAGGTCACCACTCAACAACAATAGCATAATTATGCAATTCAGTGCATCCTAATGGAAACACAAATGAACTGGCTTATAGCTCATTGTGATTTTTGCAGTCAACACTGCACTTGATGAATTTTGTGGCTAACTATCTTCTCTTGGTTTCACAACCATGCATGCAAGGTACAACACACATGTAAATGGTCACTTAAAGTACAAAATCTGAATGTTGCTGATGCTTTTTCCACATGTAAATTGTACTTAATAATGCTATTTAGAAAATAAATTCAGTGCTATAAAGAGGCCAACTATGAAATGATTACATAAAGAGAACGAGGATTTAATTTAAATAGGACTTAGACTTGTAGAATCAGCTTTAATATATAAATAATGGAAGATGTAAGAAGCCATGTGAAAAGGTAAAGATGGCTACAAAAAACACTCAACAGAAAAAACAATTATCTAAAAACTAAGTAAAAATAAGTATGTGATCAATTGCAAACATTCAGTACAGGACTACAACATGAAATTTTCAGAGAAATATGAGATTCCACAAAGCACTCTCTCTTAGGTCATTACAATTTATGTAAAACACTGTATGTTTGAACTTTATAGGTACTTTATTTCTTACATCAACAATATTAAGAACATTCTCTGAGTTTATGTGAATATGCCCATCCAACGAATAAGAGTTTGCAGAGACAGAAATGTGAGCATTTTGTTTTCTCTTCCAAATAAAATATTGTGTCTTTAGAACAAAGTAAAATAATGAAGTCAGCTTTTTCTTTGTTACAAAGCAGAATGCACATCCAAATATACACACAGATATACAACACCTGCTCCTCCTTAAAGGTTTGCTTTCCCTTACATCAAACATCCTGTGTGCCAGTAAGTTCTGACTTCAAAATACATCCCAAGTCCAACCACTTTTCATGACCATCACAGAGTTCATTCTGGTCCCACCCACAACCATTTCTCATTAAGACTCCTGCCAGAGCCTCCTAACTGTTCTCTCTGTTCCCATTCCGTAGCTCCCACCACATACAGGCAGCAGAGTGATCTTTTACTATACCCATCAGATCATGCTACTTCTCTGTCCAGAACCCTCCAGTGGCTTCCTACAACATTCATAATAAATTCTAAACTCCTTTTCATGGACTACACAGCCCTATATATCCTGGCCCCTGCCTACCTCTCCAACCTCCTCTCCCACTACTCTCTCTGCTGTGCTTACTCCGCTCCAGCTACACAGGACTTCTTGTTACTCCTCAGTCACACCAAGCATTTCCTGCCTCAGGGCCTTTGCACTTATTCCCCGTCTGCATAAGTTTCTTTTTGGAAAAAACAGCTTTATTGAGATATAATTCTCAGAACATACAATTCTCCAATCTAAAGTGTACAAAATTCAATGTTTTTTAGTGTATTCACAGGGTTGTGCGACCATCATCACTTTCAATTTTAGAACATTTTGTCCCCTCTGAAAGAAATCCCATGGCCATATCTTACTCCTCGTTTCTCCTTATTCCCCTCCCCGCCCAAGACCTAAACAACTGTAAATCCACTTTCTGTCTACATTTCCCTGTTTTGGACATTCTGTATAAATGGAATCATACAATATGTAGTCTTGTGTCTGGTTTCTTTTACTTAGCATAATGATTTCAAGGTTCATCCATATTGTAATATGCATTAATACTTCATTACTTTTTATTGCTAATATTCCATTGTATGAATATACCTCATTTTTAATCTATCCATTTATTAGTTGATAAACATTGAATTGTTTTCAATTTTTGGTTATTATGAATAATGCTGCTATCAAAACTACAATGAGGTGTCACCTCACACCAGTCAGAATGTCCATCATCAAATAGTCTACAAACAATAAATGCTGGAGAGGGTGTGGGGAAAAGGGAACCCTCTTACACTGTGGGTGGGAATGTAAATTGGTGCAGCCACTGTGGAGAACAGTATGGCGGTTACTTAAAAAACTAAAACTAGAGTTACCATGTAATCCAGCTCCTGCACATATAGCCAGAAAAGATGAAAATTCAAATTCAAAAAGATACATGCACCCCAATATTCATAACAGCACTATTTTCAATAGCCAAGACATGGCAGCAACTTTAATGTCCATTGACAGATGGATAAAGAAGATGTGGTGTATACATAAGTATGTGTATATATATATACACCACAACCTAAAAAAGTGATATAAACAACTTCTTTACAAAACAGAAATAGACTCACAGACATAGAAAACAAACTTACGGTTACCAAAGGGGAAAGGAGGAGAGGGATAAATTAGGAATTTGGGATTAACGGATACATGCTACTTTATATAAAATAAATAGCAGGGACCTACTATATAGCACAGGGAGCTTTATCAATATCTTATAATCTATAATGGAAAAGAATCTTCAAAAGAATATATATATAAAATGTCACTTTGCTGTACACCTGAAACATCGTAAATCAATAATACTTCAATAAAAAAAAATAATGGTGCTATGAATGTACCTGTACAAGTTTCTGTGAAGACGTATGTTTTCATTTTTCTTATTATGTACATAGCAGAATTGTTGGATCATATGGTAGCAGTATGTTTAACATTTTGATGAACCATAAGCTGTTATACAAAGTGGCTGTGCCATTGTATATTTCTATTAGGATAAAATTAAAAAGACTGGCAATGCCAATTGTGGGCAAGGATTTGGAGGAACTGGAACTCACACTGCTAGTGAGAGCATAAAATAGTATAATCTTTTTGGGAATCAACCTGGCAGTTTCTCATAAACATATACTTACTTCTGTGATCTAACAACACTACTTCTAGGTATTTGTCTAAGAGAAATAAGCATAGGTACACATGCACATACACAGATGACTTGTATAGGATGTTCATAGCAGCTTAATTCATGATAACCAAAGACTGTAAACAATGCTAGTTGTTTCAAACTAATAGTAATTCTCCAGCAACAGGAGAATGGGTATAAAATTCTGGTATATTCAATGCCCGTTAATAAGAAAATACTGCCGGATGAGCTGCAAGGATAAACATCAAAAACTGGTAAAATGTGCTAAAAACAAAAGAGTTCGTACTGTTTGAAGGCCTATAACAGGCAAAACTAGTGCATACTAGAAATGAAATCAGAAGAGTGCTTCTGTCAGGGAGGTTGTAACTGGGAGGAGACATGAGGAAATTTTCTAGGATAATGAAAATGTTCTGTATTTCGATAGGATGTGGGTTACATGTGTGTATGCATTTGTCAGAATTTATCAAACTCTACATCTAAGATCTGTGCATTTCACTAAAAACAAATTATACATCAGTGAAAAAAATTTCAATAAACATACGCTCACGTGAATAATACACAGATTGAAAGCAAAAGAGAAAGCCAGCCAATATTTGCTAGGCATTGTGGGTCCCGTGTGTAAAAGTGATCTCCATGCCAACAGAGCTTACGGTCTACTGGGAGTTGTAGGAAACACTAACTAAATATCTGCTATTTAAACCTCTGTGAGGAATATGAATGAATGACATAGTTTTGGTCCTCAAGGAACTGACAACCTTCTTTCATCTCCCACCCTATAACATCACTAAAAATGAGCCAGATATAACTAAAACCAACCTAAAAAGGAATATCAAGAAAATGCCTGATTTTTCTGAATATTCACTTGTCAATCTGTAAATAAGAGTTTCCTAAGAGAACATTCCTATAAATAATATCACTGAATCTGAGCAAAGCAACTGAAATAAAAATTAAAACAGAAATAAAAAGAAATTTATGAACTTAGGGTATCATAAATTAATGGGGAATGAGTAGGCTGAGTTTACTCTTAGCAAATCATGACAATTGATTTTTATATGAGTACAACTGGATGCAAAAAATTAGTCCCATAAAATACCTTACTTCAAAAATATACTCAAGAAATGTTAACTAAGAACACAGCTATGCAGGATTTTTTAAAATATCTCAAGGACTAAAAATCAAAGACAATGATACATGAAGACTCATCATTGGGGGATTGCTATGATCAGGTGCTGCAAGGGTGGTTTGAGTCCAATACTTTGAGATGCTTATTAATGAAATAGAAGTGTGGGTAAACAACATGTTAATTAAATTTACTGTTAATACTAAAGTAGGAAGTGTTAAAAAAACATCTGTGGAGACAGGCTATAATTGGTTGAGGGGGAGTAAGGAAGTTAGAGAAAGAAAATAACAAAGGGACTGTTATTCTGGTATTTGTCTGTGCCTTTTCCATGTAGAATGATGCATATTGAAAATTTAAGAGCAACAATAATCTGTGACAGGGACCTAGGAATATTATTACTATAAATGTGTAAACAATGGTTGGCCTTCCTCCAAGAGATTTCTTTAATAGGTTCTTCCCAGTCTAAAGTTCCCTGCAGGCAGAAAAGAGAGAAGCACCTAGATTTATCCTCTAAAATTGTCCATGGATGGAATCATTGCCCTGAACTAGGCACTAAGTATGCAGTCATATCTCTTAGGGAAGAATAAGAATAAATAAGGGACAGAAAGCAACTGATACTGCATTCTGAAAGAAACTGGTGAGGACTTTTACAAGTCATCCTGATCTACCCACAAGAGATTCTGCCTCTCATCTAGGCGGATCAGCCTTACCCGAATACAATAGGTGCTGGTAAAGTAGAATACTTAAAAATTATGCCAGATTCATCTACATCCAAGAGTACTTGACAAAAGTTGCACATATTACACAAGAAGATAAATTTATAGTGCCCATGGGGACTTACTGATATTAAAGATTTGCATGAATCCACAAAAATCATAGAATCTTAAGATTTTCCAGGTGGGAAGGAACTAAGAGCCGGTCCGACCCAAACTTTCAGTTTCACAATAAAAGTGTTCCCCTCCAAAGTAAAGGGATAGACCTACAATCGTGATATAAATCACCTCATACCCAGAGCTTCTCTCAATATCCCCAACTGCCCTCAAATCAGGATCACTCCCTGGAATAGGAATTGAGTAGCCAGGTTGTCTAATCTAGATAATCCAGGGTCTCTGCTTAATTCACAGCTGGTCTCGGCATTCAACTGTAAACATGACAAGTGTGTTGATCTTTAAAAGACTAGCTGAAGATAAAACTAATAGCACAAAAAGATTGTCTTAAAAAAAAAAAAAAAGGATTGAGCATATAATTTGAAAAAAATGTTCCAAAGATGAACTACTCTAGAATTAAAAGTAGAGACCCATCATCAGATAATTAAACTAGTTAATTAGTAGTTTTCAAGGTCCTTGTTAACCTGGAGTCTATTAAGGCTCTAGATATACATTTGTACAAATTCGTAGTTTTCTTTTTTTCTCTCCAGAAAAAAAAATGCCTGCCTACCACATTATGGAGTGAGGCATCTTAATGGTCACTTCATTCATCAACCACGCAACAATCCATACAGTGCAAATGACACTAAATATACTTTCCGGAAAAATGTTTAGTTTTCTGACCACACAGAGACTACATCTCAAGGATTCAAAACCTCTGATCCAGGTAGAAGAGCTCTTAGTCTGGCCTCTTCTTTTGCCTTTGAACTTAATATTCTTCTTACACATTCCCAGAATACCATAAATATTTTGCCATTGTGGCATTAAAAACAAACAGAAAAATTGCTAGCCCTTTGAGGTTTATCCTGACAAGGATTGCAAGGAATTTCAGTAACCAGAAAAAAAGAATGTCAATTACTCTGTCCATTGATTTACCACCAGTTCTGGACTAGACAAAGGATGACTAGACAACTTTAGGTTGTCTAAGTTAATGGCTGTATGCTACGCAGATCAATTTAAAGCTGAAGTCAATTTAATGAGGAGACAGAGTAGAAGATTTACAAAAGCATAAATAGAGCACCTTCCTCTATGATTTCTAAAGAGTGGCCTAAGCAAAGACGTGTGGAAAGATTACCTCAAGGCCTCAAAGTTCTTTGTTCTGATTTGTTTCACAGAATTAAATTTACACACTTTTTAAAAACCTAATCCAGGGATATCAATTTAGTAGATCAAAAAGAAACAGTGATATAATACATTTCCTTTAAGAATGTTAGTATCAAACCTACCTGAAAATTCAAGAATTATAATACTCTTTGATCAGTGATAGTTTCCTGCTTTCTTCTACTACAGAAAGCATCTACCTTGTATATATGCATATAATTATATGCATAATCATATGCATATAATTATATGCATTAAATCTTGTGGGGGGCTCAGTTCAAATCCATCCAAATAGGATGATTGAACTTTGAGGTCTGAACAGACTGAACTTTGAGGTCATTTCAGCTTGACATGACATATTTAACTAGTTATTTTGCTAGGACCTAGACACTGTCAGTATGTTAGGTTCTAATAAAACTGAACGATACCTTGCTTTTCTGTTAAAATCCCCCACGTGATGGAGATAGGTGTTTCTCAAAAGGTGATCTATGGATCCCTGGGATGGAATCACCTGGGAGTGGCTGTTAAAAATGTAGATTCCTGAGTCCCACACCAGATACAGTGAATCAGTGTGGGAGGTTAAGGGTATCCCCGATCCCCATTTTTAACAAGCCTACCAGATAATTTTTATGCACAAAGTCAGAACCATTGTACAGATACCATACCCAGGAATTAAATGGTAGCTGCTATATAAAAACTGTAAAGAGAGCGAAATGCAAGAATTACCTTTTCCTGTATATCTCTACGATGAAAATGGTAATAACAGTTTATGAACCTTGACACAACTCATCCAGTCCCTTGTATAACCTTTTACAAGATATTTAGTCTTCCTGAAACTTCATTTCCTCATGTTAATAATATCGACATTACAAGGTATTGTCTCTCTTCTTTTACTTTATGTATCTCTTTAATCCCATATGTCTTCATGCAAAAGACAGTGGCACAGTTCTTTCATATTTTACAAATGAGAAAACCAAAAGATAATAAATGTGAGTTGTCTAAGGCCTTCCAACCACAAAATCATGCATTCTGTCTGTAGTACATGATTCAGACTTTTGCTGTGATTACTTTTTACCAAATTTGCCATAATTTTTCTTAAAAAATTATAGTTATCACCTCTGCTAGAAATTTTTTTAAACAGTGAAACACACAAAACAAACTATATAGCTTGTTCCATAGTTGACTTTAGTCATATTTCAGAAGGGGGTTTGTGACATAAAACAGACATGAAGAAATAGTGTTCCTAAGTCTTATGTTAGTCCCCTTATCTCAGCAATATCTAATCTTTCTCACTGGACTGCACACTTATAGAGAAGCAGCCTCTCTTGCCCTACAGATATTAAGGACAGCACTTTATAGGCAGATTTCAATAAATAGTTTAAAATAAACACATGGATTTTTATTTTACATCTTTTTATTTTCACGTCGTTTTACTCTGGGTAGACGCAGGATACGATGTTCCTTCTGTAGTTACTTTGGCCATTCATTTGTCAACAGGTTCACATCTGAAATAAATGGCAAAGCTTTGCAAGAAACTTAGTGGAAATGATTACTCAAGAATGTATTTATTAAGCAGATAATAATACTCCCTGTTGCTCAAGAGGCTTTGAGAACTATCAAAGTATTTCAAGAAATACAAATGTAAGTATATAGCAATAATGAAGGATACCACCCATTGGGTGTTTCTATAATCAGACACTGTGATATTTGTATTAACATCTTTACCTTACTGATAAATCCTACTTTGCTTTTGAGTCTCAGAGTAAGTGACTTGAAGTTACAAAGGATTCAATCTATCTAATGCTTTCTACACAAATGTGGATATTCTTAGGAAGGCACCATGGGCACTTCGAGCTGCCCTAACATTAAGTTGGGAAGGTACTTTAGAGATGAGCTAACCTACCCTTTGATGATGTGTACAGATTTTTTTCCCCTGAATCCTGGGATAGAACAGTGGGCTTTTTTCACCTCCTGATGATTCTGATAGTTTAAACCTCTCTCTCTAGAGGTAACATCCAGGACTTGTAGGCCTATTTGCAGGCTAGTGACCATGTAAACAGGCTCCAGTGTGGTGACCTCTGACTGTAGAATCCTTCCAGAGTCAATGGGCCATGTCCTTTGCTTATGGAACAGGGTCAGCTTTCCAACTTTGGGGAATCTTGTCGTGCTGGCAAAGATCATTAGATACAATAGCATCTACTTTTCTTCTTCTGTAAGCTTGGTTTTCATAATAACCTACTGATGTCTTAAATGTCCTCTATCGTCCTAGTCACCCAGGGCCTGAACTGAACATTAACCTTCAATATGTATATGAGATGATAGAGGCATCAAAGTCATAGCATGGAGTTCAATGAACGCCTCTACTGCTACATTCCAGTCATTTTTTTAGTGGAAACCATTCAACTGAGGATGCAAACTGATTCTGCTACAGTGGCAGCACAGAGCTAACCCGTGGAGTCAGTACTTCCTAAGAATGGTGAAAGATCCTAGATGTAAAGGTACTTTCATCAAATATTTGTCTATCATTGGGGAGAAATGCCAAAAACAGGTCCATTGTTGAATTCCTTGGTGATTCCATGCTTAGTACTTTATTTTACTGTACCCTATAAGCTAGATATTAATACTTATAATACCAATCCAGGGTCATTGAAAATACATAAAACAAATAACAAATATCTTTGAGTCGTATCTCTTTTAATCACATGAACTAAAGCCATTGAGGCTTAATTTATACCCAAGCTAGAAACCTAGAACTTTTTAAAAGCTATGTCTGCATTTTCCTGGAGATATTCCTCTGAGCTTTTATAAAATACTTTTAAGAGACTCATTTTTAGGATTTAGCGATTGTTTTTATGTTTTCTGTTTTATGAACTCAACTCTTGTGGTATAAAATGCACTAGTTGCTTTTTGGTACCATGTGAAGTTTGGATGATTATAAAGCTATAGGAAATATATAGAAAATAACTCATTGGTCTAAGCTGGAGTGGGGAACTGTTCCAATGCCACTGACATACATGGTAGAAAAGGAACCCCTGAAAAATTACAAAAACAATCATTTTCATCTTTAATGAGTGAGCCATTAAAAAGTAGCTGGCATCTTAAAGGCTCTAGAAGGTCCAGATCTTATAGGCAAAGTATACATTTTTAAAGAAATAATTTTAAAGAACAGTTTAATATCCGATTCAATGTCTTAGTTAAAAACTGCGTATTTTAAAACGTTTATTGAGTACTTATTGAAAGCTAGACACTGGGAATAGAAAGTAAACATTGACTGACTTATCAATATATTGTAATTGAATGATTTGTCAATTTGCTATAAATAGATGGCAGTCTAAAATGACGTAGAATTAGGGAGAAAGTCACTAATACAGCTGGTGTTATTCACTTACTCAAAAATCTTTTAAAAAATACTTTCTATGTTTCTATCAATGTACTAGGCAGTAGAAATACCATGTAAGAGCTGAAGAGACTCATACACCCACACACAACCAGAGTCCCTGCCTTCAGGTTCTTTTCAGTGTAATGCAGGAAGAGAGAATACGTAGGCAGCTATGAAACCATGGGATGAGTGCTGCCAAAGAAGCACAAGACAGGAGAGCATGGAACCCACTGCAGGGTTCAGACAAAGCTTCCTGGAGGTGATTATGTATGAGCGCAGTCTCAAATGAGAGCAAAAGGTAGCTAAGCAAGAAATATGGGCAACAGCAGCCCAGAGAGAACAACATTTGCACAAAGATCTAAGAGAGTCGATGGCACTTGTGGATGATTAGTTCAGAACTCTATATTAAGCCAAGAGAAGGGGAAGAAGGGGAGCAAAGCATAAAGCTGGAGAGAATGGTCTTTGGAAGCCATACTAAGGGGTTGTATTTTATGTTAAAGACAGTGTGACTTCATTAAAGGCAGGAAGGTGGACTTGTTCATATTTGCATTTTAGAAAGATTATTTTTGAGGTAGGATAGAAAAATGATGGGAGAGAGT
The DNA here is from genome assembly GCF_003676395.1 of Aethalodelphis obliquidens. Lineage (NCBI taxonomy): Eukaryota > Metazoa > Chordata > Mammalia > Artiodactyla > Delphinidae > Aethalodelphis > Aethalodelphis obliquidens. The sequence goes on from NW_020837949.1 coordinate 38,420,349, forward strand.
CAAGGATAAGCAGGAAAACTAGGTAGACTGCAGTCATTAACAGGATAGTGAGGGGTTTCATCCTGAGTGATGACCTAACCCCTGGCTCCACACCTGAGTTGGTATCTCAGGCATAGTGGTAGAAGTGGTGAGATGTTTATGGATGACAGGAGACTTGTCCTGGGACCACCCTCCCGATACCTCTCAGGCTGAGAAGCGGGCAGGGGAGCTGTGGGCGGGGCCAGCGCACTCCCTTCTGCAACTCAGCTCATTCTAGGAAACTTCCGTGGTGACTGAGGTATCAGTTAGCTTTGCAGTGTTCAAAACTGAACTCGTCTCTGCCTATTTCTGAAAAAGACCTGAGTTTGGGCTACTGCAGATTCTCTGGATATCTTGGCACATGGACAGACCCACACCCTCCAATCCTGCCAGACCCCTTGTACAAATACCTCCACTTTAAGAGTTCTTCCATCTCATTCAGAAAATAAACAAGTAACAACCCCCTCCCCCAAACACCCAACAAAGAAACAAATGAACAAAAACATGGGAGAGGTAATGAGATGATGAACTAAGTGACAATCAGGAAGGTGGAAGAGGGGAATAGATAAAAGGATATTAAAATTAACGTTGTTTGGTCATCCATTGAATAGGATAAGTTTTTTTTTTTTTAAGAAAGGGTCAAAGGTGGTATTCAGGTTTCTGGCAGAGGCTTTCATGAGGATAGGGAGAACAGGTGTGGGAAGAACGGGAACAAGTGCTGGTGTGCAGAGCTCAGGTGTTGGCATTCTGTGTTCCAGATGTCTGTGGGACATCCAGGTGGAAATGTCCAGTGGTCACTTGAATATATAGGTCTGGATTACAGGCAAGAATTCTGGGATGGAGACAGTTCTAATAATAATGAGTAGCTAACATTTTTGGGCAGTTAACCTGTGCCAAGAACGATTCTAGGCATTTTTATTTTTATTTATTTAACATCTTTATTGGAGGATAATTGCTTTACAGTGTTGTGTTAGTTTCTGCTTTATAACAAAGTGAATCAGCTATATGTATATGTATATCCCCATATCCCCTCCCTCTTGAGCCTCCCTCCCACCCCTCTACTCCAGGTGGTCACAAAGCACCAAGCTGATCTCCCTGTGCTATGCAGCTGCTTCCCACTAGCTATTTTACATTTGGTAGTGTATATGTGTTAATGCTACTCTCTTACTTTGCCCTAGTTTACCCTTCCCCCTCACCATGTCCTCAAGTCCATTCTCTATGTCTGTGTCTTTATTCCTGTCCTATCCTTAAGTTCATCAGAACCTTTTTTTTTTTATTCCATATATATGTTAGTATACAGTATTTGTTTTCCTTTCTGACTAACTTCACTCTGTATGACAGACTCTAGGTCCATCCACCTCACTACAAATAATTCAATTTCGTTTCTTTTTATGGCTGAGTAATATTCCATTGTATATATGTGCCACATCTTCTTTATCCATTCATCTGTCAGTGGACACTTAGGTTGCTTCCATGTCCTGGCTATTGTAAATAGTGCTGCAATGAACATTGTGGTACATGTCTCTTTTTGAATTATGGTTTTCTCAGGGTATATGCCCAGTAGTGGGATTGCTGGGTCTATACGTAGTTCTATTTTTAATTTTTTAAGGAACCTCCATACTGTTCTCCATAGTGGCTGTATCAATTTACATTTCCACCAACAGTGCAAGAGTGTTCCCTTTTCTCCACACATTTATTGTTTGTAGATATTTTGATGATGTCCATTCTGACCGGTGTGAGGTGATACCTCATTGTAGTTTTGATTTGCATTAGAAAGCCCAGAGATAAACCCATGCATGTATGGTCACCTTATCTTTGATAAAGGACACAAGAATATACAGTGGAGAAAAGACAGCCTCTTCAATAAGTGGTGCTGGGAAAACTGGACAGCTACATGTAAAAGAATTAAATTAGAACACTTCCTAACACCATACACAAAAATAAACTCAAAATGGATTAAAGACCTAAATGTAAGGCCAGACACTATAAAACTCTTAGAGGAAAACATAGGCAGAACACTCCATGACATAAATCACAGCAAGATCCTTTTTGACCCACCTCCTAGAGAAATGGAAATAAAACCAAAAATAAACAAATGGGACCTAATGAAAGTTCAAAGCTTTTGCCCAGCAAAGGAAACCATAAACGAGATGAAAAGACAACGCTCAGAATGGGAGAAAATATTTGCAAACAAAGCAACTGACAAAGGATCAATCTCCAAAATATACAAGCAGCTCATGCAGCTCAGTATCAAATAAACACACAATCCAATCCAAAAAATGGGCAGAAGACCTAAATAGACATTTCTCCAAAGAAGATATACAGATGGCCAACAAACACATGAAAAGGTGCTCAACATTGCTAATCATTAGAGATTCTAGGCATTTTAAATGTATTTAAGTCTCAACCACAATTATATTATTTTCCCAGGTAATAGATTACAGTGAACTGATGCACAAGTGAAGTAAAGTTTCTAAGATCACACAGACGCTATGTGGGACAAGTTTGGTTAGCCAAGGTTTTACTGCAGTCCTTGGTGAGCAGTTAAAAATGGAGAAGAAAGAAAAGAAGGAAAACTTACGATATGTTAAAGCGTGAATGAGAGGTAAAGAACTAGAAGCAATGAGTGTACATCACTGTTTTCTCACACAAATATCCAGGCCTTACTGGCCACTGATAAAACGGGATGACATTAACCTTTTGTTTTTTATTTGTCGATTCCTACATAACCATCAAAATCAGGAAATGCATTGATAAAGTTTTCCCATCTAATGATCAAACTCCATTCAAGCTTTAACGTATGTCCTTAATGTCTTTTACAGCAAAAGACATCCAGTCCAGGATCACACACATTTGTCATTTCTCTTTAGTTTCCTTCAGTTTGAAATTGTTTGTCTTTCCTTGGTTTTCAAACTTGATACTTTTGAAGATTATAGGCTACTTATTTTGTAGAATGTTCCTCACTTTATCTGCTGCTTCCTCATGATTAGGTTCAGGTTCTGCATCTTGAGCAGGAATGTCACAGAAGTGATAGTGTTCTTATTTCATCTATTATGTGCTACATGATTTCCATTTTTCCCATCATTAGTGGTGTTAGCTTTGATTCTCTTGATTAAACTAATATCTGCCTGGATAGTGGCTGTGAAATTACTCTTTATCTCTTTGTAATCAGTTTTTTTATGGGGAGGTATTTTGAGGTTATGTGAATATCCTACTCAGGATCGAACATTTGACTTATTCAGGTATTTATATCAGTATGAACTCATGTATTATTTTATTCAATTGGTTATGATCAATACTGTCAATTTTTATTCTGATGCTCCAGTTATGCCATATTTGACCATCGGGAGCCACTTGGAGCTGGATTCTACGCCCTTTGACGTGTCCCCACCCTTCTATTAGCACATTCTTATTTTTTAGCAAAATAAAATTCCCAGGCTCATCTTGTACTTTCTCTGTCCCAGTCCTGGAAGCAGACTTTTCCCAACAAGCCCTGGTTCATTTTAGTGAATGGTATATAAAAGCCAGATCATGTCATCACTTTTACTGGAGTATTGCCACTCAGGACCTTAAATCCCCATTTCCTGTGCCAGGTTATATAATACTTGAATGAAGTGTATTCAAGAATGTTGAATAATTGATAGAGAAATCTTTTCCACCTTTAGAGAAAATATTCTTCCCATTCATAGGATCATAGCCTTTCCTTATGGACAGTTTATCCAATATCAGTACTTTCTGCATCAATCAGATTTATATAACATTGAGTATTGGAACCAGTCCGGTTCCCTCTTTCAACTGCCCTTAATGCCAGGTGCAGGTAATCCACCTCATAACAATTCCATGCCCTTTCTGCAGGCATCTAACTTCTTTAACTACTTATCTCTTTCCTTAACCTCTTGAATAAGAATGCCCACAACTCCCCCAAGATCAAGCAGCATTTTGCAATACTGGTCATTCTAAATTTATTCAGGACCAGAAATAGTTCTCATCTCCTCCCATCACATTAACAAAGGCAAAGAATGTCTCAGAGATGTGAATCTACTCCAGAAATACAGAACAGTTTGTATTACCAACATAATACTTAACTTCTAGGTCCAAAAAAATATCAGATTTGGGTTAATAGTGTTCTGTTCTCCACAAGAACAACAGGGAAATGCTTGCTTTATATTTATCTAACAAAGATGTCTAATTAAATATTTTTCCAGAACAAAAAAAAACATTTTATTTTGCCCCTAAAAAATCTGCTTGCTATTTTGAAATGATAAAGTTTCTAGGGTCTATGGTTTAGGTTTTTCAAAATGATTAGGGCCAAGTGTCTCAGCCAGGATACCCCCAACTGCATTTTTAAGAATTTTAGACAGTGAAAGGCAAGATATTGGCAAATTGTGTGGATTGAGGATGGGTTGAATCTTTTTAATGTGGAAAGGAACTAAGCATATTTACAGGTTGAGGAGGAAGGGCCCACAGCGGGGAGAGACTGGTGATCCAGAGAAAGAACACAGTTGTTGAAGCAGGTTCCTGGGTAGGTAGGGCCTACATTTTGCGTGGTGCTCAGTGGTGACATATTGGTAAGCATATGAAACAAACCTAGAGACTCCCTAGTCTCAAGCTTTTATACGTGATTTGGGCATACTATTTTCTTAGTGGTGATATAAGCTAAGGCTTCAGGTAGTATCTGAGCCTTTACCAAATGGGTACATGTGAGTCCCTGCTCAGACTGTCAGAACCATCCCTACAGTGTTCTGAAATGGGAAAAGCTCCGGAGCCCCTGAAATTTACAGCACAAGGGGATCTTGTGTGGTACATGACTGGCCAGTCAGCAAGGAATCACAATTATACTACTCTCCCCACTCCCACCACCAGGGGTTAGTAATGGGAGATTAGAAGTTCCTTCAACATGATTGGATGATTGGAGACAGAATCTCTGAAATTAGCAGTAAGAGGCTTGGTCAAGGAATCCTTCTCCTTGAACTTTTGCCTTCACTTTCAAATTAACTTTCTCTTCTTACACAGTACCTTACCCAGAAATGTAGTCACGGTGTTTCTTTTGAGGTTCAGTGCTTAGCCTTGCTGCAGGACACTTCAGTAGGTGACTAACACTTCGCTCCAACTTTACTATATTGAAAGGGATTTAGTACAGAATTTTAGGTGATTTATACAATTAAGAGGGTTGAAGAAAGACTCGAGTCTGAGTGTCTAGGAATGGTTCCCAAACTACAGTGCAGAACAGGACCACCAGGGGAACTTCTGTCCGCGCTTCAATTAGAAGCTGCCTGTGGAATTAGGGTGTTGCTATGACAACCAACTGGCTCCAGAACCACATTTTTTCTGCTAGATGTATCCCAGCCTCTCCATAGTTCCAAGTTCAAGTCTCATGAAAGTACATCTAGTTGAGAGACCTCACATTACATCCCAAGTCCTAGTATTGAAGGAAATCTTATTGTCTACCCTCTGAAGTACAGAAGACACACTAGAAATAAAATAAATTGGATATTGAATGGGCCAACTTCTACCACAGTGTTCTACCCATATTCTTGCAGTTAAGGTTGATGATTCCTTTCACCAGAGATATTACTTCCTTGGCCAGTGGCTGTCAGACATCAGTCACCACTCCTCATTCTTAATGGGTTATTGCTTGCGCTCTAATATTCCTTCCAAATTGAAATGGGGAGGAAGAAACTTAAGTTCAAATTTCTTAGTCTAGCCGGACAGTTTTCATTTTATGCAAATAAACGGCATGAGAAAAGAAGCCTTTTCTTAGCTTAAGAATATACCCTGAAGATAGCTCTGCAATGGTACATATATTCCTCAGTCTATTTTACCTATGACTCTAGTCTCTTTACCTATGACTTTAGTCTCTAGAGTTTTTAGCATAAAGGACCAACTACAACGTTCCTAATGTCTAAAAACTGACAGTCTTAAGTTCAAAAAGACTTAGTCTTTTTGAACAAAAAAACTAAGGCAGAGGCTTCCGTGGTGGCGCAGTGGTTGAGAGTCCGCCTGCTGATGCAGGGGACGCGGGTTCATGCCCCTGTCTGGGAAGATCCCACATGCTGCAGAGTGGCTGGGCCCGTGAGCCATGGCCGCTGAGCCTGCGCGTCTGGAGCCTGTGCTCCGCAA